>NC_043700.1:65179727-65266834 GCF_006229205.1 Suricata suricatta
AGGTTTTCCTTAGGGCTGGTTTGGTGGTCATGAGTTCTCTCAATTTTTGTTTATTTGGGAACACTTTTATCTCTCCTTCTATTTTGAATGACAGGCTTGCTGGATAAAGGATTCTTGGCTGCATGTTTTTTTTTTTTCATCACATTGAGGATTTCCTGCCATTCCTTCCTGGCCTGCCAAGTTTCATTCGATAGGTCTGTAACCACTCTGATAGGTTTCCCTTTGTATGTGAGGGCCCTTTTCTCCCTAGCTGCTTTCAGAATTCTCTCTTTATCTTTATATTTTGCCAGTTTCACTATGATATGTCGTGCCGAAGGCCGATTCAAGTTACGTCTTAAGGGGGTTCTTTGTGCCTCTTGAATTTGAATGTCTATTTCTTTTCCCAGATTTGGGAAATTCTCAGTTATAATTTGGTCTAGTATCCCTTCAGGCCCTTTCTCTCTGTCTTCCTCTTCTGGAATTCCTATGATACGCATGTTGTTCCACTTGATTATACCACTCAGGTCTCGAATTCTCCTTTCCTGCTCCTGGATTAATTTCTCTTTTTCAGCTTCCTCTTTTGCTATCACTATATCTTCTAATTCACCTATTCTCTCTGCCTCACCAATCCTTGAGGTGGCTGCCTCCAGTTTGTTATTGACCTCATCTATACCCTTTTTTAACTCATCACACCTATTTTCAAAGTGCCTAGTAATTGTCTCAGTTGATTCTTTGATGCTTTTCTCAACCCCAGCGATTAATTTTATGACAAGTTTTTTAAATTCTTGATCTGGTATGTTGTCTAGATCTGCCTTGCGCAGTTCTGTGGCTGTGACTTCCTCCTGGAGGTTTTCCTCCTGGAGGGGAGAGTTCCTTCGTTTTGTCATTTCTGCGACTTTTCTGTCTCTTGTCACCTTTAGAAAGCTCATTGTGCACTGTGCAGCTGTTAATATTTCTCTGTTAAAGGGGGCTTATTGACTGTCCAGGGCCTGTTGTTTCAGGAAATATTCTTTTAATGGTGTCTCTCAGTTTCTCTTGTTGTGCCTTTGAATATTTTATTTCCCTACTCAGCAATATTTGGGTCTCGCTGTCATGCACACTTTGGCTTGTTTCTTGGTGTAGCCCTAAGAAGGAGAACAGACAGACAAACACAGAGGGAACAGAAGCACACAAACGCACAGACAAATCAAACAAACAAACACATTAAAAGGGGGAAAGAAAATAAAGAAATGGAGAGGAAAGAGACAAAAAGAGGAGAAGAAGAAAAGGAAAAGAAAAAGAAAAAAAGAAAAGAAAGAAAAATAAAGGGGGTCAGAGACAACAAAAGACAGTGGACAGTCTAAAAGTGTATGACCAGTTGAGGGGAGAGGTAGGGATGAGATATAGGAGAATATATTGAAAAAGGCAAAAAGAAAAAAATGAAGAAAAAAAATTATTAAAAAAAGCAAAAGAAACACCCAAAACAACAAGAAAACAGCAGCTCCACCTTGTGGATAGGTGTGGTTTGGTGTAGTAGGTCTCAGAGGCTGCTCTCAGAGGCTCCGCCTTGGTGTCTGCAGAGATTATATAGGCAGGCGTCACGCCAAGTTCCGCTGAACAATGAACTGTAGGCCATTCTAATGAGTCCGATCTCCTTTTGCCGCGGTTGAGCTGAGTTGTATTTTCCTGGCCCACCTCCGTTCAAAGTTCCAGTCCATGCACTTTTATGCTACCACAGATGAGATGTATTTGCTTTGGTGGCTGGCTTCTTAGGGGGAGGAATCAGTTTTTCTTGGCTCAGGCTGGGATTTCGGCTGCCCCTGCCTGAGGCGAGATGCACAGCAGGAGATGAAGTGTGTGAGCACTGTCACAGACCCAACCCCCAGCGGGGATTGCATTAGCATTGGGGGAGGAATGAGTGCACAGCTGTTGCTGGAGGCAGCGCTGGGAGCTGCTGGAAATGAGCTGGGAGCTCCTTCAGCCTGCACGCGCACCCAGGTCTCCACCGCTGCCAACTCCCTGCAGGGATCACGCAGAGGTGGGGGCTATTTTTTCCCTGTTGGCACCCGGGATTCACGGTTCATGCAGCCAATGCTGGGGATGAGATGTGCCGTGGAAATGAGGTGCGTGCTCCTACTCCCAAAACTGAGGTCAAAGTGAGCACCCCTGACACCGCTGCTGCAGCGGTCACTGACTCCTCATCAAGATGGCACATGGCTGGAAGCTGTTCCTTCCCTTGCGCCACCTGGGTTTGGGATTTAGGCTACCCAGCCATTATCTATGGAGTGAGCTTCTCTCTCCAAGCGCAGTTAAGCATTCTTTACCTCTTCCCCAGAGACAGTACTATGAGCGTGTTCAGTCTCTCTGTCTCTTCCCTTTGTCTCTCAGGCTCTGCGCGCTTGCCCCATGTTGGGCTGGGGCTCCCACCTCCCCTGCCCGTCTCAGGCTGGCCCGTTTTCCAATCTCCCCAGTTCGCACTCACTCACTCAGGTATCCTTCAGGTTCTCTTCCTTCTGGAGTCTGAATTTTCTCCTTCCACTCTTGCAGATGAGAGTAATGTCCTTCTCAGCTCGATCAATGGGGCAGACGAAGTTTACAGAGCTCCCTTCCTCTCCGCCAGCTTGGCTCCTCCCGTAAGATTTCATTTTTAAGTAATCTCTACACCCAACGTGAGGTTCACACTCACAACCCTGAGGTCAAGTGTTACATGCTCTACTGACAGAGGCAGTCTGGTGCCCCAAATGTGTTACCTTCCTGATATCTTACAATAAGGAAAGGAAAAACAATCATCACCCATCTTAGATTTTCTTGTATACTGTTCTCATCAGATCTTTTCCCTTCTTTGAGGTCTCTAAACTTTCTTTATCATGTACTTTCTTATGTTAATCCCCCCACAATCACTCACTCAATCAATCACTCCATTTCTTCCTTTATTCATCACTTTCCTGGGCACCAGTACTCTATGGTGGTGTGCTAGGCATATCGTCTCTTTCTTTGAGGACCTTTGAGTCTAGAGGGAGGACAGTATGAACAGGTTATTACAGCAACATGGGGAAAAAGAGAGAAGCCGATAATGTAGGGTTGCTCTGACATTGCAGAGGAGAAAGATTTGCCTTTGTTGGGGGTGGGGACTGCGATGCTTGGAGGAGTCAGGAGACAGAAGGCTTTACCAGAAGGCGCACAAAAGGATTGACAGAGATTAAGGTGAAGATGTCATTCACAAAACAAAGAATTGGTAGGAGTTAAAGTAAGTAAAGGAGATTGCTTATCTAGAGGCAAGAGAGATGAGAGAGAGAAACACGGTAAGGGATCACCAGGTATTTCAGTGCGGCCTCCCCATGAAGGTGTGAAGAGGGCCGGAATGAACCTGGGAGGCAGGTGGGGCCTGTTCTGGAAAGAAAGGATATTGGAACACTGCATGCTTGCTAAGGAGTCTGACCCCTACTTCTCTTTACTTCTTACTCTTCTGCAGATTGAACCAACTCTGATCTGTTGATCTCATCCTCTTGCCGTCTTTCTTTCTTTTTTCTTTTTAATGTTTTTATTTATTTTGAGAGAGAGAGAGAACTAGCAGGGGAGGGGCAGAGGGAGGTGGAGACACAGTCTCCGAAGCAGGTGCCAGGCTCTGAGCTGTCAGCGCAGAGCCCAGTGCAGGGCTTGAACTCATGAACCGTGAGTTAGAGGCTTAAGCAACTGAGCCACCCAGGTACCCATTAACCATGTTTATTTCTACCACTGTGTCTTTAGTACAGCAGTTCACTGCTCTGACTCTGCTGTCAGATAATTCAATTCCTAGCTTTGCCAGTTATTAAGAGTGTGACTTTAAGCAGTTAACTCCTGCAAGCCTCAGTTTCCCCAGCTCTAAAATGGAGGTGATCTTAGTACCTACTTTATTGGGTTGTTGTAACATGTCATAAGCATTCAGTACATATTATTTATGACAATGCCTCTATTCATGCCTCCCATTCTTATTTCTATCCTCTTCTTTTTCCTCTCTGCCTATGATTCATACCAAATTTTGCTTCACACTTAACTTCCACAGATACATGGCCCACACTGATGTGGGTCTTTACTCTTATAAGTTGACAGCTTATAAAACTTCTCTTGCTGATAAGTCTCACTGGCCCCACTATGTTTGACTTTCAGTTAGAGGTAGCAAGAGATATTAGAGCCACTTCCCTCCCTCCCTTGTAGACTTGGAACCCCAGTTGGGCACAGAAAAGGTAAAGAATGGCTACAATACGTTGCCATGACCACCTCGGGGAGTTCCTTTAAAAGCCAACAGCAGCCCCCCAGGTAAAAGCATCTGATCCACACCTGCACCCTATACTCAAATCTGTTTATCCGAGTCCTCTTCATTTTCCCCAGCCATGCTTTGCTGCTCCAGACCCCAAATGGTCACTCATTTCAGTGAACGTTAATAGGAGTTTTGGTCTGAACAACACAGGTTGAGGGTTTAATCTTTAATCGTTCTCTAATTGCTCTGTGTATATTGGTATAGTTTCCCATCCTAGATCATAAGCCTCTGGAGAGCACGAGGCATGCCTTGCCCCAGTGTTATCATAGCACTTCACCTGAAATACTAAGATGCAGGCTGGAAGGCAGCATGTCTGACTTATCTTTCTGTGCCACTTTCCCATGGTGGCTTGATGAAAAATTTGCACACTGTAAGGGATAATGCATTTTTATAGATGAATGAAAAGGAGGAATCTAATGATTATCTATGAAAATCTAGAAGTATATGGCATCCTTAACATCCAAACAATATTCCAGTGCTATGAGTAACCATGGAAAGAGATGGAGGACTCTTTAAAATCTATGGCACTATCGTTCACATCTGTTGAACACAACCCAAAATCTGTACTATCTTTCACATCCATTGAACATTAACCCAAATAGATACTGTTTAGTAAGTTTTGAACAGATTCATGCAGGGTTAGAGAGAAAGATAGTCATGATGGATGGGAATGAACCCAGTGTTGACTTTGGGGGATTTTCCAAGACACAAAAGAGCAGGGATGGGACAGTAGGGAAGAAGACTTGGCAAAAGTGGTTACTATTAAGACTTTGAGTCTCCAGGGCCCTCTTCCATTTTGGTAGTAAAATCATTTGACAGCTGTCTCTCAGTCCTAAACCCTGATAACACAAACTAGGAATCTGACTGGAATGAGTTTCTTGGATTAAGATTTTAAAAAGTGGTGTAAAATAGAAAACAAGGGGATAGAAATAGAAATATAGGGAGCTGTTGATTGATGTACCTTTTGGTTATATTTCCATGCAATTATTTCCTATAAGAGGTTAGGTTCAGCTACTAAAATGGAACTTTTAGGAGTCAATTTTATTGATTTTATATTTACTTAATTTTAAAAAATTTCTTAGCAAGAAAGAGAGTGCATGAGTGGTGGAGAAGGGCAGAGAGAGAGAGAGAGAAAGAGAGAGAGAAATAAAGAGAGAGAGAGAGAGAGAGAGAGAGAGAGAGAGAGAGACAGAAAATCCCAAATCCCAAGCAGGCTCCACTCTCCATGTGAAGCCCGCTGTGGGGCTTGATCCCATGACTCTGGGATCATGACCCGAGCTGAAATCAAGAGTCAGACAAACAACTGAGCCACCCAGGTGCCCCAATAAAACCGATTTAAAAACACTTTGCTTTTAACTACAATGAAATATCCATTAGGATGGCTGTTTTAAAAAGACAAACAAATTCTCAAACAACAAAACCTCAGAAAATAAGAAGTACCGGGGAAGATGTGAAGGAACTAGGGCCCTTGAATGTTGGTGGGGACATGGTGCAGATGCTGCGGAAAACAGGATGGTGGTTTCTCCGAAAGTCAAGCCAGGAATTACCATATGACTCAGCAATTCCCCTTCTGGGCGTACACCCCAAAGAATTGGAGACAACGACTCAAACAGATATTTGTATACCAATGTTCACAGCAGTGTTATTCATAATAGCCAAAAGATAAAAAAAACAACCGAAAATGTCCAGTGATGGGTGTGCATGGAAAAACAAATGGATGAACCTTGAAGACTTTATGCTGAATGAAATAAGTCTGACAGAAAAGTACAAATACTGTATGATTCCACCTAGAGAAGTCACTCATAGATACACAAAATAGGATGGTGGTGGCCAGGGGTTGGGGGTGGGGGGAGTTACTGTTCAGTGGGTATAGAGTTTCAACGTGGGATGATGAAATGTTCCGGAAATGGATGGTGGTGATGTTTGCACAACAATGTGAATGCACTCAATGTCACAGAACCGCACATTTGAAAATGGTTAAAATGGTAAATTTTATGTTATGTGTATTTAATCACAATAAAAAAACTTTACTCTTTTACCCTTACAGTGCTGTAAGTATTCATAAAAGCTGTAAGTATTCACAAAGGTGGAAAAAGAATTACTAGAGAAGTCTGGGTTTTTTCCTTCAAAGGTTCTAATTACCACCAGTCCTTCTTATTTTGAATAAATCCTAACGGCCATCATTCCTGTCACCATGGCCAGTATATATTGAGTTCTTATTATGCGCCAAATGTAGCATGCCTAATTCTTCCCAGGGGTTTCCTCACCTGTTTCTTTCAACAATCCTGAGGAAGGTACTGTTAAAATTTTTATTTTACACTAGAGGGAATCAATGCCTAGAAAGGAAAATAAATTGCTCAAGTTTTACAGACCCAGGGAGTGGTGAAGTGAGGACCTAAATGGAAGCCTGTTTGAGTCAGAATCCCATGCCCTTGGCCGTGGTGCCATGCTGCCCCTTCAACTGTTGTGGGCAGGAGGGCTACCATGGAGTGCGACAGGTCAGCCTGACAGACCGCAGTGGAACGGCAAACTAATTGGCCCTGGTACTTACAGTTTAGTAAGACTGTATAGTCCTCTGAAAGCATAGACGGATATGGATCTAATATTATTGTATTGCAGGCACCTGTGAACATAATTATAAAAAAATAATGAAACAGAACTTCAGTTTTGCAAGATGTAAAAGAGCTCTTTGGTTGGGTGGTGGTGAGGGTAACACAACAATATAAATGTACTTAATGGCTCTGAATGTAATTGGTTAAGATGGTACATTTTACAACATATGTATTTCACCACAGTAAACTGTTCTTTTTATTTAAAAGGTAAACATAACAAAATAATGAAACTAGGTATGTTATTTTGTTTGCTATGAAATTCATGTATGATTAGACTTATTTAGAAATTCTAGTTATAAAGATGAACATGTGATAGTTAAAATTTAACATTTGAATTTTCTTCTTTCTTTTTCTTTCAAGCTTTTATTTAAATTCTAGTTAGTTAACATATAAGGTAAAATTGGCTTCAGGTGTGGAATTTAGTGATTCATCACTTACATAAAACATCCGGTGTTCATCACAAAAATGCCGTCCTTAATACCCATCCCCATTTAGCCTATCTCCTCATGCATCTTTCTCAGTTTGCTCTCTATTGTTAAGTCTTTTATAGAGTGTTTCCCTCTTTATTTTTTCCCTTTCTCTATGTTCATCTGTTTTGTTTCTTAAATTCCACGTATGAGTGAAATCATATAATATTTGACTGACTTATTCCACTTAGCATAATACACTCTAGTTTCATCCATGTCATTGCAAATGGCAAGATTTCATTCTTTTAGATGGCTGAGTAATATTCCATTGTATAGATATAACACATTTTTATCCATTCATTATCAATGGACATTGGGCTCTTTCCATAATTTGGCAGTTGATGATAGTGCTGCTATAAACATTGCTGTGCAAAAATTCAAATCTGTATTTTTGTATCCTTTGGGTAAATACCTAGTAGTGCAATTGCTGGACCATAGGGTAGTTCTATTTTTAACTTTTTGAGGAACCCCATAATGTTTTCCAGTGCAGCTGCACCAGTTTGCATTCCCACCAACAGTATAAGAGGATGGGTTCCTCCTTCTCCACATCCTCACCACATCTGTTGTTTCCTGTGTTGTTAATTTTAGCCATTCTGACAGGTGTGAGGTGGTATCTCATGGTTTTCATTTCTATTTCCCTAGTGACGAGTGATGTTGAATATCTTTTCATGTGTCTGCTAGCCATCTGGACACATCTTTTGTTGACAAGTGTCTATTCAAGGCTTCTGCCCATTTATTAATTAATAGAAAGAGGAGAGATCACAACCAACACCACAGAAATACAAACACCCATAAGAGAATATTATGAAAATTATATGCCAACAAACTGGGCAGTCTGAAAGGATAGGACAAATAACTAGAAACATACAAACTACCAAAACTGAAATTGGAAGAAATAGAAAATTTGAACGTTCCCATAACCAGCGAAGAAATTGAATCAATAATCAAAATCTTCCTACAAAATAAGTCCAAGGCCAGATGGCTTCCCAGGGGAATTCTCAGACCTTTAAAGAAGAGTTAACACCTACTCTTCTCAAATTATTCCAAAAAATAAAAGTGGAAGGGAAACTTCCAAACCCATTCTATAAGACCAGCATTACCTTGATTCCCAAACTAGACAAAGATTCCACTAAAAAGAATTTATAGGTCACTATCCCTGATGAATATGGATACAAAAATTCTCAACAAAAACTAGCAAATTGAATTCAATAGTTTTTGTTTATTTCCAAAATAAATGTTAAAAATTTTTTAAAAAATGTAGTTTGTCTGATATAAGTATGGTTACTCCTGCTTTCTTTTGATGTCCATTAGCATGATAGATGCTTTTCCATCCCTTAAATTTTATTTTATTTTATTATTATTTTTTTTCAATCCCTTAAATTTTAATCTAGAAGTGATTTTAGGTCTAAAATAATTATCTTGTATGCAGCATATAGATGGGTCTTGTTTTTTTTTAAATCCATTCTGGTACTTTATGTCTTTTTTAAAAATGTTTATTTATTTTTGAGACAGCACAAGTGCAGGAGAGGCAGAGAGAAGAGGAAAGAGGATCTTAAGTGGGCTCTGCACTGATAGGCTGACCGCAGTGAGCCTGATGTGGGGCTTGATCTCACAAACTGAGATCATAACCTGAGCTGAAGTTGGACGCTGAACTGACTGAGCCACCCTGGTGCCCCTACTCTATGTCTTTTGATTGGCGCTTTTAGTCCATTTACATTCAGAGTGATTACTAGTAGGTATGAATTTAGTGCCGTTGTATTACCTGTAAAGTTAGTGTTTTTGGTAATGTTCTCTATTCCTTTCTAGTCTTTGTTGCTTTTTATTTCTATTTCCCTATTAAAGAGTTCCCTTTAATATTTCTTGCAGGGCTAGTTTAGTGGTCATGTACGCCTTTAGTTTTTGTTTGTCTGGGAAATTCTTTATCTCTCCTTCTATTCTGTATGACAGCCTTGCTGGATAAAGCACTCTTGGCTGCATATTTTTCCCATCTAGTACATTGAATATATCCTGCCATTCCACTCTGACCTGCCAAGTTTCTGTGGATAGACCTGCTGCAAACTTGATGTGTCTTTCTGTAGGTTAAGGACTTTTTTCCCTTGCTGATTTCAGGATTCTGTCCTTGTCTGTGCATTCTGTAAATTTGCCTATAATATGCCTTAGCGATGACTGGCTTTTGTTGATTTTGATGGGAGTTCTCTGTGCTTCCTGGATTTTGATGTCTGTTTCTTTCCCAGATTAGGGAAGTTTTCAGTTGTAATTTGCTCATATAAATCTTCTGCCCCTTTTCCCTGCCTTCTTCTGGGACCTCTATGATATGAATGTTATTATGCTTAATGGAATAACTGAGTTCCCTAAGTCTACATTTGTGATCCGATATTTTTCTTTTCCTCTTCTTTTCAGCTTCATTGTTTTCCATAATTTTATTATCCATATCATTGATTCATTCCTACACTTCATCCATCCTAGTTGTCAATACATCCAGTCAGTTTTGCATCTCAGTTATAACATTTATTTTTATTAGGCTTTACTAGTTTTTAGTTCTTTTTTACCTGTGGTAAGTTTCTCTCTGGTTTCTTCTCTGCTTTTCTCAAGGCCAGCTAGTATACTTGTGGTTGTTGTTTATATTCTGGTTCAGACCATATTAGTTATACCTGTTTTTATGAGATCCCTACCCATTACGTTTTCCAGGTTTTCTTTTTGGCTGAAGTCCTCCATCTTGGCCTTTTCCCTAGACCTCTGTCAACTGTGTGTTAGGAAAACCTGTTATATTTCTTGTTTCTGAGAGTAATGTTATATTAAGAAGAGGTCATATACTGTGCAGGGGCTGGCATTTCAGGATGATTTTTGGTGTGTGCTCTGTGCTTTCTGCTGTGTGATTTGGCTGCTCTGTCTCTCAGATTAGACCTCTATAGAGCTTCTCCTTGCCTGCAGTGCAGAGTATTTAGGACTTGCTCCAGTGTTTGGCATGTTTTAACTAGATATGTTTTGGTTAGCTTGGTAGAAAAGGCTAGATCCTGGGGGTCTGGGGGGTTCAGCTGGGTAAGCTTCCAACTTCAGCTCCTGAAGGTCATGATCTTGTAGTTCATGAGTTTGAGCCCCACATTGGCTCTCTGCTGTCAGCCTTTCAGCACAGAGCGCACTTCAGATCCTCTTTCCCCTCTGTGTCCTTCCCCCACTCATTTCCCCCCCTTTCTCTCCTTCCCTCTCTCCCTCCCTCAAAAATAAACAAACATTTAAAAGAAAGAAAAGAAAAGGCTAGATTCTATACACCCCAGAGCTGAGGCTTTGCAGCACTCTATGATCAATGGGCTTGGTGTTTGCAGGGGGTTTTGTGCTAGTTTTCTGGAGGAGGGGCCTGCTGCACTGGTTCTCAAGCAGACTTGCCTTTGTAAAGATGAACCTGCAGGGCATGTTGGGGTGAAGTTTGGTGTAAACTGCTTCAGCTTCCACTGGGTGTGTTGTGTTGCTCACTGAAATCTGTCTGCGCTGGTGGGCAGGGGGAAAATGGCATCCCCCTACTCTATAATCTCTAGAGAGGGGAGTTCATGCCTGCTGCTGTTCAGGAAACCTTCACAGAAGAGCAAACAGTCTCCCCTCTTGTGTCTCAGGCTTCCATCAGAACCCACCCTTCATTCCCTCTGTTCCTGAGGCGTCTGTTCTTCTGGTAGCACAGTACTCCTGTGTTTTACCTCAGGCATATGAATGGGTTTCAAAGCTCCAAACTTAGGGACACAGTATAGTGTGGACACATGCTGACCCTCTGGAGGAGGGTCTTGCCACACTGTGGCTGGTGCTGGGTTTTCCCAGAAAAGCAGGCGCATGACCGTGGTGGGGCTAGGAGTTTATGATAAAGCACACCCAAAAGCTGGCTTCCAGGTTAACTACCTTCAGTAGGTGTCTCTGCTGCTATGCTAATTAATCGGGCCTTTCAATGACGCCCACCTTCTCTCTTGTCCCCTAAGAGGCAGTGCTGCCTCTCCCAAATGCACTCCAAGCAGGCCAACTATTTCTCCCCAGGTGACCTAGGGGATCTTCAGAGCATGCTGTCTGTCCCTAGGCCTCTGTCCTCCTTCCCCACTGGAGCACCACTAAACCCACCAGGAATGACTGTAGTGATTGCACAGACTTCTAAAACTTCAGACTTTGAGCTCCACTGCTTATAAAAACTTGTGATTGTCAGCTCCTCTCCTTTTCCCAGTACATGGTTTTGGGGAAGAGTTTTTCTTGTGCAATTCCCTGTTCATGCTTTCATTCTCTTTCTCTTTTTCTCTCTCTCCCCTCTCCATGATCAGGGCTCCTACCCCTCTGCAGCACCTGCAATTCTCTTCTCCCCCAAATCAATTCTCTGCAGCTCCTAACTTCCATGATGAGGTTGTTTTTCTCCCTCTAGTTGTGTAGTTTTGCTTTCTCAGTCCTCATATCAATTTCTTGGGTGCTCAGAATGATTCGATATTTATCTGGCTGTGTTCGGGGGATGAGGCAAGCCAAGGGTCTTCCTCCTGCTCCATTCATCCTTTGAATTTTCTCTAAGTGAAACTTTAACACACAATAAGGCGCTCACTAATCAGACAGGCTCAGAAGCCAGACTTTTTAACATTTGCTGCTATAATGGAAATATAGGTGTTTAGCATAGTGCTGGCAAAAGGACAAAATGTGACACCTTTAAGGACCTGATCATATTCCATGTTAATTGCAAATCTGCTAAGCAATGAAGCTTCTATTTTATAAATTTGACACTCCAAGCCTTGCTTTAGAAAGTGTTTGAAGAAACTTATAAGAAGTATTTATGATAAAAGAAAAAAAGGAATAAAAAGAATCAAGACTAGAAGAATATAAATTAGACTAGCATGTCAAGACAAGAATGTAATTTTACATAATTAACTATTTTGGCCTGTGTTAACTGGAGGTCAAAGGAACTAGATACCAGAGCACAAGCAATTGCATAAACTGCATCCTTGTAAAGCTTTGCACTTCACATCAGAGGGTGCTCTGAAGTTTATATATATGTGTGTATATATATTTTATAAATATTAGGAGCAATAAGGAAGAAAGCAATATTAGCAAATTCTTAGTTAATTAGAAATTTTGGCTGAAAAGGATCCCCTATTTCTCCAAGATGCAAGAAAACCTAACTTTGTAACAGCGTTATTCTTAAATTTATTATGCATTTAACACTTTCACAAATGTGCTATGGTTCTAATCACATAGAAGGGAGTGAATCTCACTAATACATTGAGAAGCTTTAGCATGTATTTATTTCTTTCTAACTATTTTAATAATCTGCTAAGCAATAGACTGTATTGTGTGGAGGTTGAGCAAAGCTATAGCTCTAATAACCAGGTAGATTGCTTCTCGGACTTTTGGCTAAAACCGTAACCAGGTACGTATTTTTTTGTAATTAGACTCTTTTATATATTAGTTAAAACAAATTGGCTATCAAGGATTAATTTGGGGCTCCTGGCTGCCTCAGTCAGTAGAGCATGTGACTCTTGATCTTGGGGTTGGGTGTAAGGTCCACATTGGGTATGGAGATTACTTAAAAATAAAATCTTTAATAAATTATTTCGGGGCACCTGGGTGGCTCAGTTGGTTAAGCCTCTGACTTCAGCTCAGGTCAGATCTCACATTCGTGGGTTCGAGCCCCGCGTCAGGCTCTGTGCTGACAGCTAGCTCAGAACCTGGAGCCTGATTCCTGTTCTGTGTCTCCTTCTCTCTCTGCCCCTCCCCCCCTCATGCTCTATCTCTCTCTGTATCAAAAATAAATAAAACATTAAAAAAATTAAAAAAAATATTTCAATGTTTATTATGGAAAAATGATAAACCACTGTTACATAAACCTGAATTTTGATATTTAAATTTGAAGTCCTAATTCCTTTTCAACATGTGGACATAAGGTGGTGCTACAGATCAGAAAAATTCTTCATACTCCAAAGATCAGGAAATAGAATATGGAAGCATCCTCTTGAAGTTTTTATATAAGGCCTAATTCTGAAAAGCTCTGCTCTGCTGATTGCTGAATATCCAGAATAAAGTTTTGAAAGTAATTTTTATTGGTTTTAATTTTTAAATATGAAACATACTTTTTTGCAAATTATCTGGGTTTTGAGTCCATTTCATTGAATGAAGTGGATTCATATTTCTTCTGATTTTTCTATTTTTTATCTTAATTTTTAAATGTTTATTTATTTATTTTTGAGAGACACTGTGCATGAGCAGGGGAAAGGCAGAGAGGATCCCAAGCAGGCTCTATACTGTTGGCACAGAGCCCGATGTGGGGCTCAAATTCATGAGCCTTGAGATCGACCTGAGCTGAAATCAAGAGTCAGACGCTTAAGTGACTAAACCAATCAGGTGCCCCATATTTGTTATCTTAAAGAAGAATGTACAGATACACATTTATATGTAAAGTTTCTTCAGTATAAAACCAGAACCAAAAGCAAAATAAGTATGAAAATGAAATAAGAAATTCTGAGATCTTTTCTAGATAGCCAGATTCATGAACAGGTTATTTAAACTCAGCAGTTCAAGTATGATATGACTTAGTTACAAAGTTGACCTAAATATCAGGTAAACATAACCTGGGCCATTATGGAGTTTGGGGGGTATATATGAAAATGCTAAACTGATGGTAATATAACATGTCAGGTACTACCTGAGGCCAAAAGAAAACTCAACTTACATGGCAGCTGTGAAAACGGAATTAAGTCCTCTAAACAAATGCTCTGGGGTATCGAGCTGCTACAACTTGCTCTCGTAGTTGGAGACTGAATTTACAACTTAGGGAAGAAAGTTCTTCACCAGTCTAGTGTGCGGCAGGAGAAATCATAGCTCATGTGCTCTGTTTCTTTGGGAATAAGTATCTGAGATTTTTCTAGAATGGCTTCTAGAGCTTCTAAAAAAAGCTACCTGTTGTCTTAAGCTAACAGCTAAATAATTTCTTGAAGAGGACTTAGACTTAAACACTGGAACAGTGTTGGTCTCCGCAGAAGTGGGAAGAAACAGATATGTCACAACAATGTTAGGGAATTAAATTCTGGGGATTAAAGTTTTTCTTACAGCGTCTGAAGGTGATGGTACTTCTCGAAGCCATTAGGAGGAAGCTTCCTTATTAAGTTCCACTGAAGTGACCTGAAATAAATGTAAATTTTGGTTCTCACTTAAAGTTTTTTTCTTTACTTTTAAACTATAAATAATACAACAGATTTAAAACAAAATAATTATAAGCTTTATTTACTTTAGCACCAGCTTTCAGGAAACATTTCGTTTCATGATGTTACTTTCATATCCATTGTACCATTTGAATTGGATCTGTTAATTTTGCATTATTAAAAATATTTATCTTTTCTTAAATTTAGGTTACAACATTGCAATTCTGGCAAAACACAAAAATAATTAAATTGGGGAAATAATTTTCAGTTACATTTTCCTTTTCTCTTTTTATTTAATAAACATTAGGTTTATAATCTCAGTTTTCAAGTGACAATAAAAACAGTGTTTTCTGTGAAGTATATTTAAGTACTTAAGTTATTTTATATTCTTCAATATTTGATTGTTCACATCCACTACCTTTATTTTTATTTTGTGTGTGTTGTATTGTTTTGTTTCTAATTCCTTTTAAAATTAGGTATGAAGGAAAGTGTCAGTTGGGTAACTGTCTTTATTCAATAAGTGATTTCATTTCAGTTTCTAGTAAATTGTATAGAAAGCTTTCCCCTTGAATCACAATTTGATATGCAGCTTGACACAAATTGTGTCCACATAACTGTGGTTGTATTGGAATGGACCTAAACCTTTAATTTTTTTAAGGAAAAGCAACGTAAGGCAGTAGGAACAAAATTAAAGAAGCAAAACATCAAACCATTACAGCTGGAGTCCCTTGCGTGTGTGACGAATTATACATAATCTTTCTTTGTCAGTGTCTTTAACTGTGAAAGCATGGATTTGGACCAGATGACTGTAATAATATGGTGCAATTATTACATCTTTATATAATACGTCGAAGCAGACAATTGTCTGGAGGTTAACCGTTGTGGGATAAACACTTGGAGATACTGGATCCGCATCAAGGACTCGGGTTACAACAGTGTCCTACAGCAGGCACTATCAATGTTAGTTGTTAGGTTGGTTTTGGACCAGTGTTTCTTAAACTTGGTGATGAAATCTTCTTAAAGAAAAATAGTTTCAGACTCCCCAGGACACACTTTTGGAATCTAATTTGCGAACAGCTATTCTGGAGTCTAGGAATACATGTGTTTTCAATGAAGGTATTATTGCCCGGAGGTGTGAAAATTGGTTCTAAAGGAATGAAAAAAAATCTTACCTTTTTAAATGGATGAAGAAGAGGTATACATAAACAGATATAGAGTTTATGCATAGTATTTAAATTTCACAGGAGGGGCCAACAGAAAAACAACATCTAAAAAGGTTTTGGGGGTGGGCAAGTAATGAAAAGAAAAAAAATTAAGAAACACTGTTCTAGACTATAAACACCAGTCACTTAGTAAGGTTTTAATGAATGAGTACCAAAGGTTGATCAACTACTAATCCTCTCTTGAAATAATTCTTAGCTGCAAGGCTATCACCAAATGTTCTTTCATTCCTTATGTTAGCTGATCCCCTTTCTACTAACCATTCTCCCTTGGCTTGGATCTTCAATTCTGCTTTACATCCTGGTTAAATGTTTGTGTTGTATAAAGATAAACTGTTGTATATTTGGGTTTGATTTAAAAATATTGACAAAAGCTTAGTGTGTTTTCAAAAATGTCCTTGTTCATTCATGCATTCATTAATTTTCTCAACAAACACATTGTATGCCTTCCATTTGCATTTTGGAAAAAAGCAGTAATATCCCTGCTCTTAAGAGCTTATACTCCATCCAGGTGGCATATTTTATCTATAAACAGAGATTTTTCCTTTGGACAATAACTTCAGTCTTATAGCCCAAGGTTAAACAGCCAATCAGCTTGTTTTATTTTTATTATATTTATTTTCTTATAAATTAGATTCAAAAACAGTGTTTAGAGCTTATTATACTTTGTTAGGAACTTTGGAGGATATATAGAAAAACCATTTTGTAGGCCCCCATGGACTTTATGGCATTTCCCTTTTTCTGATAGAGTTTAGGACCCCAACCACTATAGGACAAGGCGGAATGTTTGATGGGCTTAAAGGAGACACAGGTGAGGTTCAGTGAGGGAATAAAAGAGGCAGAGCCGTATTCACCTGAGTGGGGAAGTTACTCTGGAGGGAAGGAAAGCTCATTTAAGGACTCCTAAATATTGTTTCTTAGGAAGTTGGCTTTTTTTAATAGAGCCTAGGATTTATAGGCTACATCTTTCTAAGTGATGTCAAATATTTTTACAAATAGCATTCTCAGTATTTTCACAATATCTTGTTGAAATGGAAAAAGGGAGGTGTTATTATTCTCACAGAATAGGACAAAGCCCAAGTTTTTTAATATAATAAATTCTTGAGTTTTAAAGTGTAATATTCCAAATTGGACTCTTCACAAAGTGAAGTGTGTGTGTGTGAGAGAGAAACTACATAGTTTAATTATTATTGTCAAAGCTAGCCGCAGTTTTGATAAAGAAAGCTCTTACAATTGATTATGTGGTTTAGTGGTTAAATTCCAGACTCTTATAGTCAGCTCTCACACAGTCAAAACTAACATTTAGAAAGCTAGAACAGAGCATATAATCACGTTTATCTGTTTGTCACTTCTGTTCATTAGCATTTATGTGACATGTCTTAAAAATCCCATATCCAATAAATATATATACATTTTAAAATGTTTATTTATTTTTGAGAGGAAGAGAGAAGAGCGTGAGCTGGGGGGAGGGGCAGAGAGAGAGGGAGACATGCAATCTGACGCAGCCCAAAGCCTGACACAGGGCTTGAACTCAGGAACCGAGAGATCGTGAGCTGAGCCACAATTGAATGCTTAACTGACTGAGCCACCCAGGTGCTCCCCAACTTCAATAAATATTACTTGGATTATTGGTTTCTTTAATACTTATATGTGATGTAGTCCATTTTTGACATATCTCTACCAATTCAAAATATGGAATGAACTCAGTAATAAAATTTGATATTTACTCTTTTAATGTATTTGCTCTAGAGCCCAACATTCCTTTTCTCTATAGAACTGAATAAAGACTGGGTGGGGTGTGATGCTGGGTCAGCTTTCTGCAGAAAAAAGTAGAAATAAGGAGCTCGAATCAAGCTGCTCAATCCAAAGCATAAGAAAATGCAATTTTTTAAAACAAAACAGAAAAGAAAGTATTATGGACATAAACTCCTGAGCTTTATTTCTACATCTCCAAATGCCTTTTGAAATTTTCTGCTGAGTGACCTGTTAACCTCAAGTTGAAAGAGCCATCTAAAATTGGAGCCCTAATCTTAGCCACTTACTGTCACCAAGTGTTCCCATTCTTGGATCACTCTATTTACTCAGGAGGAAAACTCTGAAATCATCTTGGACTCTTCCTTCTCAGTTTCCTGTAGTCAGTTATTCACAAGGAGCTGATCCCAGTTTTTTTCTCTGTACCAAGGGCTGAAAACTGGTGGCCCACAGGAATGCACACACCTCTTTATGAACGTTTGTGTGAATATATGTATGAATGTATGGATCGAGCCAGAACAGTCTTTTTACTTAAATTTGAATCAGAATGCCTTCAGGTATTCTTTAGGGGTACACACTCTCTGGTTAATCATTGCCTATCTTCTTCCATTCCTTCAGTCTGTCCATCTCTTCCTTTCTTACGCAAAGTTTAGTTAAGTTGCAGAAGAACGGATTCAAATCTTACTTGTAGGAAAGTGAAAAATGAGACTGGCAGCATCAGGGTATTCTTTGATTTTCTGCTAATTTGATACAAGCAGTGGGGGTGATCAGTGTTTTTCCTTGAAAATAGAATGAAATCATCATCAATTTTTATACCAAACAGGTCCAGTCATGATTTAAAGCATGGCAACTCCCCACGGAATCTCAGGTTATCATTTAAGTCTAGTAAAATATTAAGACTAATTCCTGTGAGAAAGAGTGACGGCGAGTTGAAGATAGGGTAGAGCGCTTGCCTTAGTGCAGCTGGGATTATCACCTTGGAAAAACAAGTCTTTGTGGTGTAATCCGCCTGATAATCTTAGCTTATTACCGATTTGAATAAACTCCTTAGGTCACTGTGAATTGAGTAAACTCTCCCAGATTCTGTTAATCTGATTGTAGCCCGATCTACAAGGACTCTCAGCTCCAGCTCTCCGCCTCTTACCCTTCAAGAGAATGAGTTGCTGTGTTATGTGGTTTGGGTTGACGAAGGCAGGACTTGCCCATGTTTGTAAACTTGAGAACTACTCCGATTTTGTCTTCATATACTCAAAAGTCAGAGCCATACGGCACTAAAACATCTGGGTGAAACAAAAAACTCAGCAAAAATATTGGATGAAAATATCTATCCTCCACTGATGGCTTTGGAAAAGTTTCAGCCAAATGTGTGTGACTGTGTTGCTAAAGTTTGACAAATTTGAATTATTACTGGATCAACAAACCACTATTATGAGGATACTTATATATATAAGTTTGAGTTATTTGGGAAGAACACGACAGCAACATCTCTGAGTCAAATGTGATTCAGAAGAGTTAGATTTTAAATGTGAAGTTCTGGGAATATTTTATCCAGTTTTTGTTACTTGTTTTTTTTTTTTGTTGTTGTTGTTGTTTATAGATAGGACTGTTTCTAACAAAATCTGAAAGTCTTTCAATAAATGTCCATTCTTGTGATAAGAAAATTCTATATCATAGTTTACCTGGCAGCTTTTTTTCTTTACTAGCACATAAATGATGACATTTTTTGTTTAGGTAAAATGTGGAGACAGTACATACTCTATAGGATTATTATGAGGGATTAAATAAATTAACATATAGATGAATTTAGAGCAGGGCCTAGCATTTACCAAACATAAAATAAATATCAGCAATCATTATAACTGATGGGGAACAATGACACCATCTTTGAATAAAAATACGTTAATAATGACACAACCTTAAGTATGATACAATTTTCCAGGTGCTATTCTGGCTGTTAGGTGGAAGCCATTCTTTTCTACTTACATTGTAGTCACATTTGAAGAAATTGATGGAACCGCTCGTAAATTGGTCTCATCACAGTCAACCTCTAAACCTCGGCAATGACATTGCACGGGCACAGAACCGACCACTGAGTAAGGAATGGGGATAGTGAGGGACCAGGAAAAGGAGGGTAATGAAAAGAAAGAAATGAAAAGCTATGAGAAAATTATTTAGTACACAAATATGTCCTGTTTTACCTAAGAAATTTGGGCACTGCTTTAAATTAAGTTTATAAAGTTTGCTTTTAATTTAATGTTAAATGATACTAGAACATTAAGATGAAAAAACATATACAATTTACCAACCCATTTTTTTTTAAATAGCAGACTATTCTCTTCCATTTCCTGCAAAAATGAATGAAGTCATCTGCTTTCACGCACACAAGGAGAGTGGTTATGTCCAGGGGTGACATGACTGATGGTGTGTGGTGGGCTTTAATGTCCATATTAAAGCTGCTACTTAAAAATAAAGTATTTATCAGGGTGTCTGGGTGACTCAATAAAGGTGAGCCTCAACTTCGACTCAGGTCATGATCTCACCGTTCATGAGTTTGAGCCCTCAGTTGGGCTGGCTGCTGTCAGTGCTGAGCCTGCTTTGATCCTCTGTCCCTCTCTCTTTGTGCCCCTCCCTCACTCATGCTCTCTCTCTCTCAAAAGTAAATAAAACATTAAAAAATAATGAAGTATTTATTAATAGCATAATCAAACCCTTAATGGAAGACCAAGTCATTTTTAACTAGCAAGAAAGAGGAGAATTAAGCATGAACTATAATGTTGGTAGAATTATTTTTTTTCCTGGAAAATTCAGGAATTCTTTAAAGGATTTTTTATGAACTTCTTTTGGATTACATAGGATGTAAGGATGTCTAAAACATCATTTATGGGCGTGAACTTTTAAAAAAAATGTTTCATTTATTTTTGAGAGAGAGAGAGCGCGCGCACGTGAGTGGGGGAGGGGCAGAGAGAGAAGGGGACAGAAGATCCAAAGTGGGCTCCATGCTGACATCAGCAAGCCCAATTTGGGATTTGGCCCTGCCAACTGTGAGATCATGACCTGAGCTGTGAGGTCATGACCTGAGCCAAAGTTGGACATTTAGCCACCGGAGCCACCCAGGTGCCCTGGGAATGAATTTTTTATGCATAGCCAGCTATTTTGTTTGCTGCTGCTGTTAGGAGGAGGGAGAGTTGATGTATCCCTTTGACTATCTTGTGGGGCTGTAGTGATAATCTTAAAGATGTGATCTCATAGTTCTAACATCTATTAGAGACTTCCAGTGATGTGTTCATATAGCTCATTAGAATAGGAATGCTTGATTAACGAGAACAATGAGGAGTGTTTCCGCTCTACATTTACTTTGAAACCCTAACCTGTATGGTAGAAGTTATAGACCCTTATCTCAAAGGGACTGGCAAAATAGGTGTAGTCCTTGTCCAGATTGTCCAGTGGAACAGCTTCTTCTAACTGTTGCCATGTTAGGATCAGGACACATGGAGCCAAGTCAACCAACTTTCTCAAAGAAGCCAGAAATACAATGTTATATAGGTTACTTATGTACCTATTTAAAAAAATGATAATAGCCGACTCAAAATATTTTAAAACATCACAGAACAAACAAAACTTTCTATGAGAATTTTCTGCTTGTAGGCTTCCAGTTTTTGACCTGAACCGTAAAACCTCCAGAGAGTAGAAAAGTATCTTAATGGCAAAGTAGAGATTTCCATGACAAAGATGGTAGATGACTTTGACCTAGTAAATGTTTCTTTGCTCAGTTGTGGGATGACAGGTGCTCTACCTCTCCTCCCAAATACCTCTGCAGACTATTTTATAGGATTACAAGAGATCAAAATCATAACTTAGGTTTTTTGTTTTTTGGAAGCAGTCCGCAAAGAACTGGTAAACAGTTTTATGGTTGCAAGTAACCATTTTGGCTATGGATCTCTGAAAACGGCTTCAGCCTCCAAGTTAAAGCCAAGTCTAATGTGAGTGTTGTGGGAAAGGAAGGGTGTGGGTTGGGAAAGAAGATGAAGGTTTTGAGAGAGACTAGGAAGGGTGAAAAAGGAGGGAGTGAAATTGGCGTGACTTCCAGCTTGTTTTTTCTGTTTATATTGACAGAGTTGGGATAATTCATGTATGTTGATTACTCAGTTACCTGTAATAGGGAAAAATGAAAAAAATAACACCAAAATATCTGACAATAAAAGAATGATAAAGCAAAGTATGGCACTTAGAAATATATAGTATATTCAAAAAGAGCTTATAACAGCATGGATACCTGATTATGCTAAAATGCTAAGTGAAAATGTGATAAAAATGATTTATACAGGAAATTTCAACTATACTAAAATAAAAAAAGATGAGTAATGCACCAGCAAGTTAGTGCTGGTGGCCCATCAGTGATGAAATTATGGCTGAGTAAACAATTCTTTCTAAATCCCTGTACTTTCCAAATCTCTCATATTTAAACTTTAATAATATATTGGTTAATGATAGACATGTTTTTCATAATATTTTTCTTGAGAAGGTGGCTTTATAAATGTGAATTCCTCAGATTCCTTCACCCAGGCAAAAATTATTATAAGCCATTCTGTTTAATTTCCAATAAGTCCTTATAATACTCTAAGCTAAATAAAATGATACGTTAGGGACTTTATCTTTCACCCTCAAATTTTACACTACACTTTCCATTACATTTTATACTACTTTTATGCTTGGAAAAGACATTTAATTATTTATTACTATGACTTCCTGAACTGTCTTTAAAGAACTCTAACTGAAAATTATATATATTTGTTCTTTACTAGGACCTGATAAAAAAATTTTTTTGGATATATCATTTACTGTGTAGCTCCAATTCTTCCCATGCAGTTATACTTAGGACACATTTCTCCCAGTGTTCAGGGCTAGACAAAGAGTTATCTCTCTTGCTGACTTGATCTGTATTTTCCCCATTTATTTGATTTTGCTTTATAAGCCTGGCTATAAAAGTTTGCAACCCATTATTTTCCTTCATTAGCCTGATGACTACAAAACTCAGAACTAAGCTTTGGACACAGTTACTGAACTTTTCTCAGTGAGGATTTCCTTATATAAATTTTCTTCCCTTTCTCTTTACAACCCGCTGTTGAATTTTTGTCTTAAATGTCACATTAATGGCGTAAGTCTATTAGTAACCATATTTTTGCTGTAAACTGTCTAAAATCCATTTGAGGGTAAGGAGATATAAAAAGATTCAATTAAAATTTAAGAAATGAAAAGAAAAGCCTATACAATAAAACAAAAAAATGAAATCCATGTTTTGAGATAACATGGTATAATCTATTAATTGTTTTGCATTCTATTAGCAGTGAAATTATACCTGTTACCTTTTCTCTTTCCCAAAAAGTTTTAGCTTTACAGTGATCGAGTAATTTGGTTTCTGAACAAGGAGAAAATGTGAGGCTGTAGACAGAGTGCTTGTAATCTGTGGGTTGACAGAATAGATGCAGGGTCCCTTACACTGGGGACTGTTAGTAGTTTTTTATTAATCTCATCAATACTGAAGCCAAAAAAAATGTAAACCTTTTAAAAAAGCTATACTTTACAACTTATAATAGAACATAAAGGAAATATTATACTAAATGGTTCTCTCCACCCTCACCCCCAACTCTTTAACCAAGGTTTTGCCAAGCTAGGATCAGAGTTTAACTCCAAGGCACAAATTTACATCTGCATAATATCAGGATAAACAAAAATTTTTAAAATTTACAGGACCTTTATGTTCTAAAATATTGCAGAGTCAGTCCTCCCACAACCCCTCCTGGGTGTTGCAAGTTTTCAGTACATAGCAAGTTATAATTAATGAGGCTGTTTTGTATTTCTAAAGTAGTTTAGATTCCAGAAGCTTTTTCACTTGCAAACATTAAAATCCAAACAGCTTCTCTGCCCTTCTGTTTCTACAGTTCCCTTTATATCAGGGTCTATAGCAATTATGAAAATGGGAGATTTAATAGCAACCCTGACTGACAAACATTAATTTTGTTCACAACAATATCTGGCATGATATATCACTTTTATATTTGGGATCCCTGAATCACTTCTTTTAAAATTTTTTTAATGTTTTATTTATTTTTGATACAGAAGAGACAGAGGGGGAGGGTCAGAGAGAGAAGGAGACACAGAATCTGAAACAGGCTCCAGGCTCTGAGCTAGCTGTCAGCACAGAGCCTGACGTGGGGCTTGAACCCACAAATGTGAAATCTGACCTGAGCCGAAGTCGGAGGCTTAACCGACTGAGCCACCCAGGCGCTCTCTGAATCACTTTTTTAAATAATAACATTGAATTTAAAAAAAAAATTTTAATGTTTTTTATTTATTTTTGAGAGACAGAGAAAGACAGTGTGAGCAGGGGAGGGTAAGAGAGAGAGAGGGAGGTACAGAATCCAAAGCAGGCTCCAGGTTCTGAACTGTCAGCACAGAGCCCGATGCAGGGCTCTAACCCACAAATCATGAGATCATGACCTGAGCCGAAGTTGGATGTTCAACCGAGTGAGCCACCCAGGTGCCCCCCTGAATCACTTTTAAATAGAATTCTCAAATTAAGGCTACATGTCTAATAGAATTTGCAGTTAGAAAACTATAATCTTAAAAAAATATGTTGGATCCAACTTTTAAAAACATGATGTCTCATTATGAACTCATGGGAAAGAGACTCAATCTCTCTGGTTACTTACGGCATTCAGATGTTTGTGTCTCAAAGTGATATAAGGAAGTCATTCTGTAGTAACTGGCAAAGTATTTGTCAAATTGTATAGGCCATCCAGTGTTGTCTCCTAAAATAAAAATCAGAGAGCAGAAAATTCAAGAAAACAGAAATGTTCTGGGGTGTTGGGGAAAATAGGTCCTCTTTTTAAAATAAACAAGTGATTGTCTAACTTAGTGAGACAAGCATCATCTGGGAGCTCGTTGACAAATGGAAATGTCTGGGCTCCCCACCTAGAGGTCCCGACTTCACACGTCTGAGGTGGGTCCCCACATCTCCACTTTGGGCCCTGTAGATGACTCTTTGGCAAGCAGTGTCGAACCACATTTTAAGAAACAGTGCTTTCTTAAGTACTGAAACACAGCACACTGTTCCTAGCATATTAATTATGATTCCCTCAGGCTTCCATCATTTAACCTGGTGTTGGAGATGTATTAACATGGATAGAAGCTCGTGATTGTTAAAGAAAAACAAGATCATGACCAGCACGACCACGTTTCTTTTTTCTTTCTTTCTTCTTCTTTTTTTCTTTTAAAGGGCACCATGGTGTCACGGATGGTTTTAACAGAAACTATCTTCTGAGTGCTTACATAGTTTCTCATCTATATTTTCTGAGTTTGATATTAAGCTCTTGCATCGTTTAAAAAACCACAAAAACTGTAAAAACCTTTGTTTGGGGAGAAAAAGAAAATTTTACCTCACAAGATTCCTTATGACCTTTTAGTTAATTTTAAACATAAGAGACAAGGAAGCCAAACATGTGATAGAATGGACTTTGCCTGGGGGCGTAGGAGCAGCTTCTTAGGACAGCCTTGCTGACCGTCGGAGCCTTCATACTCCCGGGAGAGTTTCAATGTGATCCTTTCCAGAGGTTCTGAAGCGTTTTCAGAACGTTGCCAAGACTCTTTAAGGATGCATACACATATGACCAGATGATAAAAACTATAAAATTTTCCTGATTTTATAAATTAATATTAAGTCAATCATATATGCTATTTATACTCATAAATTAGTCTTGCTTTTAGAAATCCCACTAAATGTGAAAAATTCAATAGAAGATTCCTTCAGCATGCCGCGTTAGTTTTAAAACTTGTCTATTAGAGAGGATTTCAAAATAGAAGTAGCAAAGTAATATAATGAGATCTCAGTTCAGAGGGAGATGAGTAATGGCTCTCAAGTTTACCAACCACCGACCTCAGCATGAGACCCCAGATGAGGACCAGGAACTAGGCGGCCAGGAACAACATTCTGGAAACAGCACATACCAGCCATTGAATACCCAGGAATCAATTAATCTGACACTTAACCAACTGAGCCAGCCTAGTGCCCAACTAAATTCATTTAAATAACAACCAGAAGTAGTTATTCCCTGGAATTTAAGTTCATCACTATTGTTATGGAATCAGCGAACACATTGCAAATCGTTAAAGTATAACTAAAAAATTAATTTAAAAAATAAATTAATTTTCATATCTATGTTATGATTTTTTATACATTTACGTATTATAAATAAAATATGTAAGGTAAGTTGTTTGTCTCTGGATATGTTGAGGCACTGATTATTTTTATAAACAAGTTTGTTGTGTATCTAGAGAGCAGGAGTGGACGTGGTTTGCAAAGGTCTGAAGAATTTCTCCTTGCCGGCTGCCAGCGTCTTATAGTTTTTGTCGGAGGAGGAGAACACCCCCCACCCTCCGCTGCGTTCATGTTCATGTTCCTGACACATCCACCCAGACGTCAGAAAACAGCAATGGAAATTAGGTGAGGTGACAGCATTCCAGAAACACAGGGCTGTTTCTGTGGTTAGTGTTTCACTGCTGCTGGGAAATTTATGAGTTCAGGGATGGGGTGAGTGCCAGTAGATGTTGATTTTCTTTCATTCTGGTTCTTTAGCAGGCCCCGTACTGAACTGAACTTTTACAACTGAACTATTTCAATTTGCTGCATTTTTTAACCATTAACTGATAACGCAGTGCTTACAATCACAGGCTCTGCGCCCTGTGCTAATCCTTTGTCCCTCACCATAGCTCTCTATTTTAAGAGGTTCACTCTTTGTGACCTTGGTTGCAACAATTTAGTGCAACAAAACGGCATGTGTAGTTATTTATGCGGCTTCTCTTTTTGTTTTCTTAATCCTACTCCTTTTCTCTCCCTTTCTACCTTATTGTACCTCAACACAACACAACACACACACTCACACACACACACTCTCAGAGTCAAAAAAAAAAAAAGGAGAAGCACCTGGGGGGCTCAGTTGATTAAGCATCAACTTCATCTCAGGTCTTGATCTCACAGTTCCTGGGTTTGAGTCCCAGAACCTGGAGCCTGTCATTGGATTCTGTGTCTTCCTGTCTCTCTGACCCTCCCCTGCTCACGCTGTCTCTCTCTCTCAAAAATAAAATAAAAACATTAAACAATTTTTTTAAAAAGCCAAAAGAGGTGATATTAGTATAGATGTGGGAAACTTTAGAATGCAGAAACGGGACAAACCTGCCTGTATTTTCCCAAAATAGAGCGTATTTTTTGGGGGGCAATCTCTTTTTAAACAGCAACATCTTCAAACACACAGCTTTTTAGGAATTAGTTTTTACCTTCCCTTTCTGCCTTCCCGAAGCATTTGCTTCTTCCCATTTATTACTTCCCCCAACCAGAAGTCACGAATATAGAACATAGGAATTGTAGCCAAAATTGCAAAGTTGGAAAGTTAACATTTTTTTAAAAAAGAGCTTTTGGTTTATGCATTTCTATATTTCAAATCCCTTATTCTTCAGGATATCTGGGGCAGTGAGCAGAATGGTTTTTCATACTTTGGAAAAGATCCCACTAAAGTTTGGTTCTCTGATTTTTGTTTTTGTTTTTTTGTGCATCATAAGGTAGTGTAATAAGCATTTTATTAAAAGACCACTGTGTTTCCTTATGTATTGGTTTGCTGGATGAATAGCATTGATTAACAATATATATGACTAAAAAATTTTTTTTCTAGCTAAAAAATGATGGAATGATGCTATTGTTAAAAAGGAGACGGCAGACTCCAAATAATATCACTTGTGCTAATCCCCACATCAACAAAGCAAGACTTAATACCTAACCTAATTGTAGTCTTAACTTCCCAGGAATGTGATCTTTAACCAGTCAGCTTGAAATTTCCTGGTTAGAACTAGGAGGTCATCCACTGATAAGCCCCCTCTATTTCTCTTAGTAGGGCAACCTTGCCTAAAACAATGTATTCTTGGTTAATAATTTCCTTTTTTTGTTCCTTCTCTGTCTTCAGAAACTTTTTCTTTTCTGAAGCTCAAGACAGCTTCTTTCTACCTGCTAGACTGGATGCTGCTGGATTCATGAATCATTACATAAAGCCAGTTTGATCAATTTATTCAGTTGAATCTTTGTTCTTTAACACTGTAAATAAAAATTAATGACCTAGATCAAGAAAAATCTAGCGGTGCATGCTGCATGAGCTCTGAACATATTTGCTGAGTGAGTGAATGAATTAAGTGAATGAATGAAGCTCTATCCTCAAAGAGCCTCACAGAAGACCCAGTCTCTCTTATTCTATAATAAAATTTGGGAATGGAAGCACTTATCAAAAGCACAGTTTTCCAAGATCTTCTACTGTAGATTCTGATTTATTTGGTCAGTATAGGGTCTAGGAATCTATATTTTCCATTGGTGTCCCAGGTGAGTCTTAGACATGTTTAGGGAGAGCTGCATTATGAACTTCACCCCAGTCAGCTGGAGCCCTTCTCCCACACCAGTAGAGCACAGCTAGATTTAGTAACACAAAAATCCCACCAATCAGAAGAAGCATACTTCTCTTCTTTAGCAAAGTTGCTGATTATTAAGAATGAGTAGTCCAAACACTCCAATAAGATTGCAAATGGTCTTAATTTAAGGGCACTTTGCTTATCTTTTTCTTATAACCCTTATTGCAATCTGCTTCATGCAATGCTTATTCATATATGCATTTTATCTCCTTAAGAGAGTATAGTAAGAAATAATCTTATAAGCCTATGCATTTTTTATATACCTCAGTGACTATGAAGCTACTTTTAATATATTTAAAATATGGCTCTTACTAGCTCTCCTAAAGTATATGAAGTATATGAAATACTAAAACATTATTTCACTTGCATCAAGTATTTGTTATAATTTATTTTGTTAAAGATTTTATTTTTAAGTAATCTCTACACCAAAACACGGGGCTTGAATTTACAACACCAGGATTAAGAGTCACACGCTCCACTGACCAAACCTGCCAGGTGCCCATTATAATTTTAGCTTTATAGAAAAGTGGATTACACATCAATTTGAATTTGCTTTTGGATTCTCCTGGCACTAGGGCAGGGACATGGGGCGGGGGGGTTGATTCAAGGGATGAGGTCTGGATGGGAATGGGAAAGGTCCAAGTTTCTTGAATGCACTAATTTGTTATGATGCTGTATTGGGCTTTCCTCAAATAGTTTCCCAGGATTCTCCTCGAGAAGAGAGCTCTGTGGTGAAATACACTTGGAAATGATGCATCCTTTATTTTCACTTAGGATTAATAATGCATGTTAATATAATGAACGAGAATGCAGGCATTAAAGAAATATCTTTAGGGGTGCCTGAGTGGCTCAGTCAGTTAAGTGTCTGACTTTTGATTTCAGTTCAGATCATGATCTTACAGTTCATGAGTCTGAACCCTTGTTCAAAATGAACATCAAAATAATTTTTTTTAATGTTTTATTTATTTTTGATACAGAGAGAGACAGAGCATGAGAGGGGGAGGGGCAGAGAGGGGAGACACAGAACCGGAAGCAGGCTCCAGGCTCTGAGCTAGCTGTCAGCACAGAGCCTGACGCGGGGCTCGAACCCACGAATGTGAGATCTGACCTGAGCCGAAATTGGAGGCTTAACTGACTGAGCCACCCAGGCGCCCCGAACATCAAAAAATTTTAAGAAGAGATATTTTTAATCTTGTTTATTTCTTATTATAAGATGCCATATGTTTTGGAAAGTGTTTGCTTTTGCATTTGCACAAGAAAGAGTATGTCTACATCATTTGGTTTTCAAAGGGTAGATCCAGGACCAGCAGCATTAGCATCACTTGGGGACATCAAACAAAAGCAAATTCTGAGTCTCACTCCAGAGACATTGAATCAGAAACTGTAGATGGGAGAGCAGAGCAATCTAGGTTTTTACAAGCCTGATCTGATGCCTGTGGAAACCACTGCTCTACACTAATTAATCGCTTTCTAGGTGTTCTGAATAGGGTAATAAAATTGTGCATTGGGAAATGAATCCTTTCAAAATGTTAACAAGTCTGATTCATCTGCCATGTTTATTAAAAATGCCGATTTCTGGGCTCCAAAACTACCTAGGAGGTGAGCATTTCCAGGGGTGGAGCCCAGAACTGCAGCACCTCCCACCAGCCCTCAGGAGACTAGTTCTCAGAACAAGCTTCCCAAAAGTTCCCATTGATTTGCAGCGGCCACTTCTAGGCACCCTTGATGTTTGGATTTGGAATAATCCAAAATTAAGGGACTTGTGTCTCTGACAGAGGAGGCCCAAACTAAGGAGGATGTAATGATGCTGTGTCAAATGGCCTCCTTTTTTTTAAATTAAAACAAAAGCATACGTCCTATGGGTTACAAATTATGCAGGCTTATTGACTAAGGAATGAACAGATAATTTATAAAGTTTGGGTTTATGTAAAGTGGAGCATTCTTGAATCTGAGACATTTACTCATCTCAGCACCCATTCTTGGGACATACTGGAGTATCTTTTCCTCAGAAAGGAAAGATCTCCAGAGTAAAGATGCCCTGGGTCATTAGAATAAACCTTTGGATATATGGACTGGCCAGGCAGAACAATTCATCCAATTAACTGTGTGGGGTCTTCTTGAATTTGAATAACAGTAGTAGTTTGCTGGACCGAATGCATTAGCCTCTTTGTAGGCTCCTGATACCCTTGGAGGCAGCTCTGAAGAAATTAAGGGGTATGACATTATTCTGGGCATATTTAAAGAAAATTAAGGCCATTGAGGAAATGGCCTTTTTTGGCCTATCTAGTAGGAAGTGTTCTGAGATGAAAGTCCTTGTGAAGTTAACCCAAACATTGTTTAAGCATTGTTTAATGAACAAACTTGAGGTTAAAGTGAGGTTTGTGGAGCAAAGGGAAATGAGAGAGAAGCAAACCAAGAAACAAATGCTTAACTGTAGAGAACAAACTGATGGTTACCAGAAGGGAGGTGGGGGGATGGATTAAACAAGTGATGGGGATTAAGGAGCACGCTTGTGACAAGCACCAGGTGCTGTATGGAAGTGCTGAGTCACTAAATTCTACACCTGAAACTAATGTTACACTGTATGATAACTAACCGGAATTTAAATGAAATCTTAAATAAGATGAGGTTTGTGTGTATAGGAAAGTCAAACTTTCAGCTCCTTAGGTAATTCCAGTGCTATTTTGAGAATAAGAAATAGAAAACCATATACTTTTGAACAGACAGTGCATGGTTGTATATTAATACATATTTATGACCCATGTCACTTTTCCTCTTGTGTTTTTAGCCTTGAAAAAGGCAGACCACTAACTTTAATGGAATATTCTAAAATGAGAAGAGCTAGGTTCTACATCAAACTACCTGCCATTGCCATCATTCTGACCGTTGTATACAAAGCTGTATTTCAAAGGAAATGAAGGGATATTTGGTATTCCAGGTTTTTAAATGTAGGCCCAGTTGAAAATTAAAGGAATCCTTGAATACACTTCAAACATTCTTAAAATCCTATTTAAAAATATATATCATCACCATCCCACCCATAAATAAATACTGTTTATCTAATTCTTATAGATTAGTAAGTGACAAGCCAGTGACAGAAAAATATTTTGGGGTATTAAAGTTTTTCTTCCCTTGAAGTTTTGGCATTCTCTGTCCTTTTTCCTACAACAGGCAGCTAAAGTCTTCTACTCTCATTGCCTTGGAGGACGGATGACACAGAAGCTTGCAGATAATAAAAGGAGTCAAATTCTTGGTATTTGATTTTCAAAGGCCTATCTTTGAGTGTTGGAATTTGGAAAAACATAACAGAAGAGTGAGTGTTGCTGTTCCCAGTCTGCACAAGAGAGTTGGACCAGAGAGGGAGAGTGGAAGGGTCTTCTTGCCCTCTCTTTTCCCTAGGCAGCAGAATCTGGGGGGAACCAGAAACTTATTTTACCTTCATTACTTCTTATTTCTGAATAAGGTCACATTCTGAGGTTCTAGGTGGACATATATTTTTAGCAGATACTAACCTACTACACCACCCAAAATGTATTAGAAGAAATTTCTATTTCCCCTGTGGATTATAGAAAAACTAACATGGAAACAGAATAACGAATGTCTTCATCTTTTTTCCTGTAGACACTTTTTCCTCTTCTAAAGTGAGGAGTGTTCAAAGAAAGAATCTACGGAAGAGAGGCATCAGAACTCAGGTCTTCATGATAGAGTAACTCGATTTGGCTCCAAAAGGGAAACGAGGTTGGGTTGGTGTAACTTCGATGGGGAGCCCCTTTTGTACAACCATCCATTTATAATGCAGAGGAAATGCTAACAAATTCTAATCTGTAAATGCAGAGTTCCTTTTAAATAAAGGTCTAGAGGTAGTGAATAATTGCCCTAGTATCTGAGAATTTGATGTTACTTTATATTTTATTTTTACTACTGAGTTAGCACACAGTTTGGACATAGGTGATTTCTGAATGAGGGTCCTAACCTTTTTATAATCTGATTCCTTGGCATTTACCCAGAGGCATTCTTCCAAGTATCTCAGAGTTTCAGCTGAAAAAGAGAAAGGTCTCTCTTCTTTTGGTTTGCCATTGTTATACCAAGAACTACTCTAAGGACCCTTTAAGACTTTTTTGGGTCTCTAGTCTGTTTGATTGCATCTGAGATAGTTCTGAGCAGAGATGAAAAATGGGTTAGAGATACACAGCAAACACATATGGAAATTATATCAGAATTGCATCAAATGGTATAACTCAGGGGAAAAAAACTGTGCAATCCATATTGAAGTTTATCAATAAGGATGAAAGTTATTATTAAAATGGTGCAACCAATTTTGATATATGTATGTCTATAAATTCTGTATTGCCCAACCATTTTAGAAAGAAAGGAATTCTTATGAATTCAATGGAAAACTTCAAATCTATTACTTTTGCTTGCCTTGTGTCAGTGAAAAATGTTCAGTGAGTAGATGTGTTACACTTTTTATACTGAGATATTTTGTTTCATTTTTGTATTCAGTAAATTATTCCATTATAGAAAAAAATTACTTTTTAAAGGAAAGTAGGAACTCAATAAGCAGATAAGAGTGCTTGTTTTAAATACCTGTGATAATACAAAAGTCACAGGTTTTTTCTAAATATATTGAGTTCATATTATAGTTCAACACATGGGGAGTCAGTTTGATTTATTTAATGGTGTTTCATTTTTGGGTGACTGCTAAATTTTATAACTACTGCTTTGATTTGACTTACTTTTCCACTTTAATAACTATTATTGGTGTCAATGTTTAATAACTTGGAGGTATTTTTTAGTATGTATTTAAAAAGTTCTAATTAAGGAAAAGTCCTCTCCCTTCCATTGCAAAAAGATTCTTTATTTGGCAATATACTATTAAGTTATAACTAAGCACTCTAACAGTGATTTTTAGCTGTGGGTTTTTCTTTTATTCATATGTTAAGATACTGTATTTCATGTGATTGTAAATATATTTAATGCTGCTTATTCAGATATGCATGAGGATTCCATATTCTGAAAGGAACCAGCTTTCTGACTTAATTTAATTAGCATTAAACAATATAAACACGAATGTCTGAAAAACGAACAGCCAGGGGAGCACAAATTATCTAGATATTCTAAAAGGAAAAGGAAAAAAAACACCACTCACAGCCAGTGAAGGAAATAAGAAGCAAGAAGGAAATAATTGCCTTCCATAATTTTTGTCACCTGTACCCTAAAGGTGGTGATAAAGTTCTATTATCCTTCCTGGATGTTCTGACCTGCGTGCGCACAGACGGCAGCAGCATGTCGACTGACCATTGCTGAGGTTTTGACCAGAGTTCAACTTAAAATTTCCTTTTCTTAATTTCTAGATGACTGCAACCAATACAGTGTCAGTGTTTCTTATAAAAGCTAACAAATTTGGTAATAATGATAATGGAGTTTGTGAACAAGTTTTGCATATCATATTGAAAGCTTGATTCTAGTTTATTTCTACTGTTGCTGCTGAATCACCTGCAGTCCTTGTTTTCTACTTGGGGTTAGGTCTGTGGTTCTCGAAAGGTAGCATGCATCAGAATGACTTGAAGAGCTGGCAGACACATTCCTGAGCCACCAGCAGTTTCTGATTCAGTCAGGCTCGGATGGGGACTGAGAGCGGGCATTCCTAATAGCTTCCTGGCTAATATTGATGGGCTTGGTCCGGAACTACGGTGGGAGATCTGCTGGCCTGGATGAATTTCAGGACACTTCTTTATTTCTGACATAAGAAGACCAGGAATAGTTTAAGATAGTTTTTGTTACATAGACATGTTTTCATAAGAATAGTTTATGAGTTTGCCCATATTTCCAAAACTGGACTTGGTTTTTTTTTTTAATGTTGAAAATGATAAATAAAGGAGGTTGTAAAATAGCATTCAACAGAATTTTTTTGTCTAATAAAAATATTTTAATATTAATTGCTATTCAGATGTCACCCGTATTTTTAATAATTAGTATTTTTGATTAAAGAAAATGCTGTCTGTTTTCATATGCCATATATATACCTGTAGCTGGAACTGGGCTTATTTCATCTATGAATGAATATTTTATTTTTTATGAATGCTGATGGTGCACACGATTCCCTTCTCACGTCAGAGGTCCCTAAGACAACCCTTTAGCAAAACCTTTGGAACAGGTTGCTTATACTGACTCAACTTGCTTCACACTTCCCTTCATACATACAAACCAGGATTTCCCTGGCTTGAAGTCCAATCAAATATAAACTATTCCTGAGATAGAATGAAAAAGATGTGAACTCCAGAGAAACTACTGACCTGATCCACACAGATTTATTGAGTGCCTGTTTTATTTATTTTAATTAAAAATTTAAAAAAATATTTATTTTTGAGAGAGAGAAAGAGAGACTATGCCCAAGCAGGGGAGGGCCAGCAAGAGAGGGAGACACAGAATCTGAAGCAGGCTCCAGGCTCTGAGCTGTCAGCACAGAGCCCGACGTGGGGCTCGAACCCACAAACTATGAGATCATGACCTGGGCTGAAGTAGGATGCTCAACCAACTGAGCCACCCAGGTGCCCCGAGTGTGTGGTTTCTATGTGTATGTGTATGTGTGTGTGTGTATGCATTTCTATACATGCAATTCACTTAATTCTCACAAAATTTTTTTTATCACAATGGTATAAAAAAGGAAAATGGGACTGAGCCAAAAGAAATGATTTGCCCAAGTACCAAGAGATAGAAAGAGACACTTTCAGGATTTGAACCTGAACTTTCTGAGGTCAGGTTGAAGAACCTTCCAACAATTCTGTTTCTATTTAAAAAGAAATGATCAGAAGGTAAGGAAAAGTCATTATTGTTGACCATAAAATACAAGCCACTATTCTGGGGTACACAGTCCAAGGGCCGAGAAGTGGTGGCAGAAAACCTACCTAGTGCTACATAGAAATTGAAAGTAACTGCTTGGGTGTTTTCTTTGGAGGTGATGACTTTAAAATATGGTTAATAACCAGTTTGTAAACCTAATGGGATGAACTAAATGATATTTAAAGCCTAATTTATGGAGTTTGTGAGGGACTTGGTTTGAAAGAAAAGAATAGAGGAAAAGACAAGCATGAAATAGAAAGGGAATTGAGAGAGAGTAAAAAAAGGAATGAGGACAGTTAAGGAGGCAGAATGGAAGTGGAGAGACTCGTGGAAATGAGACAGAAAGAGAGAGAGAGGCCCTCAGATACACAGGGAGTAGAAAAGAATTGGGAGGGAGAAAAAGGCAAAGAGGTGGAAGAAAGAAGAAACAGTGATGGATAGATACGTCTCTAACCTGATTTTTGTTCGGATTGGTATTGTTTTCACAAGAGTTAAGCCCATGCTTTTAATCAGAATTCAAGTTCTAAGTGCAAAGAATATGCCTTAATATTTTCCTTAATGTATATTTTCTTTATTAAAATCCAACAGGATAGTTAACTGGATAATTAACATAATTAAGGTCAAATATACAAAAATACAAATATTTGGTCCCACCCAAATAAACTATATTTACATTTCAGGAGATGTGGAAAGTTTACCCACCTCCTGACTATCTCATAATCAATAGGATACACACACACACACACACACACACACACACACACACAGAGCTATTTATATAAACATATAACTACAAAAACAAGAGTGTGGAAAATACCATTCCTTCAAATATGAGCTGCTGTTTCAATAAGTAAACAGACAAACCATGGTTGTTCCTAGAAATATTTAAATTGCTTAACAGCAATTTAAATATTAAATTGCTCCACCTGTGTGGTTTCCTAAAGCCACACAGGTGGAGACTCTGAGTAACTGAGAGTTAGTATCAATGTTTGTGGGAAAAGCAATAATACCAACTGGGGTAGAATTTGCAAACGTGGTTGCAATGGCTGCCCTCCCTCTGCCCAACCCCCTCGCAGTGTGACTTTGCAGCACCTCTCAGCAGCAGGAGAGGTGGATATCACCTCTTGAGACAGAACTGGCCTTGTGACTCCCTTCGACATGGACGTGGGGCAAGTGTGACATTGTGAGCCTAGGCTTCAAGAGTCCTTTTACACCTCCAGTTCACTCCTGGTGCCATGGCTCTACCCTGAGCAGAAGCTTGGCTGAGCCTACTGGAGGGCCAGAGCTGAGTGACTGGTTATCTCAGCCAAGGTCCCAGGCATGACGACAAAGCTGATCCACAGATAACGGCCGGTACATGAAAAAGCCCAACTGGGTTGAGAACTGTGGGGCTGATCTTGTTGACCCATAGAACTGGAAGCTAAAGAAATGATTACTTCTTATGTCATTAAGTTTGTAGAAAAACTACAGCTGGCTGATACATAAGTTAACATTTACTGATTGGTAAATTTGTGTCAGGCTCTGGGCTAAGCATCTTAGATACAGTATCTCATTGACTCTTTTTAAGACGACATGGACACAGATATTTTTATTATTTCCACGTCACAGAAAAGACAACTGCCATTTTTAGCCCCTTCACAGCCAGATTTTAAATCCAGGTCATCCAAGCCTGATCTCTGCCTTCCAATGCCATATTGCCTCCATCTGAATTTGCTGGTTGGTGAAGCCTTAGAAACTTGAGTAATTTTTAGGTGGTAATTATTACTTTGAAGACTGTTACTTTTGTTACTTGGCTTCTTGAAATTTAGCACTAAAGCAAGAGCCCCCCCACCTATTTTTTCACTGAGAAACTACTTTTGGTGGCAAATTTCCTGTCCTGCCGAGCTTTTTTCTTGCTTTCTGTCAACAATTTCAATTGGTAGGAAAGCTCTCAAGCCACTTTCCCTATAGGAACTGCTGGCAGCTTGAGGGGGAAGAGGCTGGTGGTGGGCAGAACACTTTTATCTTCATTTTAAAAAAGTTTATGTGGTAGTCAGGTGTTTTAACAAGATAGAATATATATGTTTATATATGTGTATTTGTGTGTGTGTGTGTGTGTGTGTGTGTGTGTGTGTGTGTGTATGTGTGCATGTATATAAACTTTGGTTCAGGTCATGATCTCATGGCTTGTGGATTTGAGCCCAGCATCTGGCTCTGTACTGACTGATCACAGAGCCCGGAGCCTGTTTCACATTCTGTGTCTTCCCTTCTGTCTGCTCCTCCCCCACTCGCGCTCTCTCTCAAAAATAAATAGACGTTAAAAAATGATATATAAAAAAGAAAACAACACATATGTATAGCCATCCAAGTCAAAGGTAATTGTAGCCTAAGCTTAAGTTTAGATCGTGTGTTTACTCTTGAGTTAACTGCTACCCCCTAGAGACAATGTTCCAAACTGAGAAGTGTTAATTCCGTCAGAGCAGGGTCCTAAAAAGTCTATAATAATCCAGGGAGTGAAAACATCAAGTCCTCTTCAGTGGATTACTTATTTCTGCAGCACTTCTGATTGTTATGCATGTCGTTGTCCACGTCCTTATTTCCTCATGAGTAAGAAATCTCATTATTTTACATTATTAACCAAAGCTCATTTTCCCAGTGAGTCAGATCCAGCCAATTGAGCTTCTTTTATACATTTGTGTTGTTAAGGCTTCAGAAATCTGAACAGGATACTAGGAGGTAAGATAGTGGAGAAGTAGGGAGATCATAGACTTGCCCTGTCCCTTGAACAGAGCTAGATAAATATTAAATCAGTTTGAACACCCAAGAAATCAATCTGAAGACTGAGAGCAACACTGCATAATTAGAGGTGAGAAAACCACCACGTGGTGGAAGGTAGGAGCTGCAGAGAGTTGTTGAGGGGAGAGAAGAGCTGCAGGTACCACAATGGTGAGGGATCCCTGATTGTGGGGAGAGGAGCCAGAGAGAAAGAGAGAGAAAGAGTGAAAGTGTGTGCAGGAAATTGCACAAGAAAAAGTCTCCCTTAAAACCATTGACTGTGAAAGGGAGCAGAGCGGAATACCACAAGATTTTATAAATAGCGGAGCGCAGAGTTTGAAGTTTCAGAGGACTGCACCATCTCCAGCGACATGCCTACTAGGCTTAGTGGTGCTCCAGTGGTGAGGAGGGTGGAGACCTGGCAGTGGGCAGTGTGGGCTGAGGGTCTCCTGGGTTGCATGGGGAGAAGCAGCTCCCTGCTTGTCGTGCATTTGGGAGAGACGGCCCGGCCTCTCCATGGGCAAAAGACCCAGTGGGTGCCATTGGGATGCCCTATTCACTCACTAATATAGGAACGGGGATGCTGGCTGAGGACAGTGAGACTTGGTGCTTGCTTGCTGCTGCACTTTACCGTAAATGCTGGTACAAGCTGTGGCCAGTCACAGCGCAGCAAGACTCTCCCCAAGAGGATCAGCATAAGTCTGTGCCATGCAGATCTCTAAAATTTGGAGTTTTGAACCCTAGTGGCACCTGAGATAAGACACAGGAGTGATGTGCTGCCTCTCAGGCAGAGAGCTCAGATTCAGGCAGCGTGAAGGTGGGGATCTGGTGAAAGCCAGGGACATGAGAGGTGATTGTTTACTCTTCGGTGAAGGCTTCCTGAAGAGTTCTGGGTGCAAACTCCCTGCTCCAGGGACAAGAGAGTGGGGTGATGCCATTTTTCAGCCTGCCCGACAGCACTGACCCAGTTCAGTGAGCAAAATAGCACCACCAAACCAGAGGCTGGACCCCCTTTTACCAAGCCCTGCTCCTCTGTGCCCTGCAGGTGCATCTCCACTAGGGCAAGTCTGCCTAAGAATGAGTATACCAGGTCCCACACCCAGATCAGCACAAATCCCTTGCATGCACCAAGTCTACTAATCACAGAGTGCTACAAAGCCTCTGCTCTAGGAAAAATAGGATCTCGCTTCTTTTATTCAGCCTTTCTTGGGATACTGAAAATCCATTTTAATCTTTATTTTTATTTTTAAATTAAATTATTTTATTTTATTACTATTTTTGGATCTAACTTCTTTTAACAAGCAGAACAAAACACACCTAAGATCTAACTTCCTTTTTTTCCTTTCACCTTGTCGGTATGACAAGATGGAGGAATTTACCCCAAAAGAAAGAAAAGAAAGAAGCCAGGGCCAGGTATTTAATCAATACAGATATAAGTAAGATGTCTGAACCAGAATTTAAAACAATTATAAAGATGCTGGCTGGGCTTGAGAAAAGCATAGGAGACACTAGAGAATCTCTTACCATAGAGATAAATGAACTAAAAACTAGTATGGCTGAAATTAAAAATACTATAACTGAGATGCAAACCTTAATGCATGTCATGATAAGTATGGATAAAACAGAGGAAAAAAGATCAGTGATATAGAAGATAAAATTATGGAAAATAATAAAGCTGAAAAGAAGAGGGAAAAAGTGTTGGATCACAAATGTAGACATAGGGAACTCAGAAACTCCTTATAGCATAATAATATTCATATCATAGGGGTCCCAGAGGAAGAGAAGTAAAAAGAGGCAGAAGGTTTATTTGAGCAAATGATAGATGGAAACTTCCCTAATTTGGGGAAGGAAAAAGATATTGAAATCCAAAAAGCACAGAAAATTCCCATTAAATTCAACAAAAACTGGCCATCACCAAAATATAAATGAACTATTGGGATTTCATCAAGATAAAAAGCTTTTAGGGCACCTGGGTGGCTCAGTCAGTTAAGCATCCAACTTCAGCTTAGGTCATTATCCCACAGTTCACAAGTTTGAGTCCCACATCACCCTCTGTTCTGACAGCTCAGAGCCTGGAACCTGCTTGGGATACTCTTTCTCCCTCTGTCTCTGCTCCTTCCCCACTCATACTCTTTCTCTCTCTCTCAAAAATAAATAAACATTAAAAAAAAAGAAAGCTCGAAAGAAAGATAAAATGGTTTTGCACAGCAAAGGGAACAACCAAACATTCCCTACAGAATGAAAAAAGGTATTTGCTAATGACATAAGGCATTAATATCCAAAAATACATAAAGAATTGATTAAACTCAATATCCAAAAAAACCAAATAATTCAGTGAAGAGATGGGTAGAAGACATGAATAGACAGTTTTCCAAAGCAGACATCCAGATGGCTAACAGATACATGAAAAGATGCTCAACATTACTCATCATCAGGGAAATACAAATCCAAACTACAATGAGGTATCACCTCATGCCTGTCAGAGTGGCTAAAATTACCAACACAGGAAACAACAGATGTTGACAAGGATGTAGAGAAAGGGGTACCCTCTTGTGCTGCTGGTGAAAATGTATATTGGTGCAGCCACTCTGAAAAACAGTATGGAACTTCCTCAAAAAGCTAAAAATTGAACTATCCTATGACCCAGCAATTGCACTACTGGGTATTTACCCAAAGTATACAAAATACAGATTTTGAAGTGGGACATGCACCCTTGGCAGCATTATCAGCAATTGCCAAATTATGGAAAGAGCCTAATGTCCACTGACTGATGATCATAAAGACCATGTGGTATATATACACAATGGAATATTCCTCCGCAATCTCAAAGAATGAAATCTGGCCAAATGCAATGATGTGTATGGAACTAGAAAGAATCATGCTAAGAGAAATAACTCAGAAAAACAAATACCATATGATTTCATTCATATGTGGAATTTAAGAAATAAAAGAGATGAACATGGGGAAAAGGAAGGTAAAAATAAAAGATAAAAACAGAGTGTGAGGCAAAAACATAGGAGCCTCAACTATAGAGAGCAAATGGTTAGGAGGTAGTGGATGGGCTAAACGGATAACAGGTATTAAGGAGGGCACTCATTTTGTTGAGCAGTGGGTGTTATATGTACGTGATGAATCACTAAAGTCTACTCCTGAACCAATACTACAGTATATATTAATGAGCTTGAATTTAAATAAATATTTGGATAAAAAAAGGGGAATGAAATCTTGCCATTTGCAACAACATGGTTGGAGCTAGAGACTATCACGCTAAATGAGATAAGTCAGTCACAGAAAGACAAACAGCATATGATTCCGCTCCTATGTGGAATTTAGGAGACAAAACAGATAATCATATGGGAAGTGAGGAAAAAGGGAGAGTGAAACTCTAAGAGACTATGATAGAGAACAAACTGAGGATTGATGGAGGGAAGGTGGGTGGGGGAATGGGCTAAACTGGTGACAGGTATTAAGGAGGGCACTTGTGTTGAGCACTGGGTGTTGTATATAAGTGATGAGTCACTAAAATCTAGTTTTAAAAACAATATTACCCTATATTTTAATGAACTAGAATTTAAAAATTTGAAAAAAATGAATATAAAATACTAAAAAAGAAAGAAATTTGAGCAAAATTCTAACTAAAAGCCAAGTTTTCCTGATATTCTATTTGATCAGAAGCTTACTTATTGGCTTTATAAGGTTATAAATTTGATTGTTGGTTAAATAATAGGTAAGCAGGACTTATTTGTTCCCTATTAGGAGGTCTCATTTGTCCATCAGAATTATAGTAAGCAATATGCTCACTAACTTGGATGTAAATTAAATTTAAAAAAAAGAATGATAATAAGCAAAAGATAAGAAAGAGCAATAGCTATTCACACTTAGCTAGGACCATTTTTCTAATCCCTTACATTTAATCTTCCCAAATTCTCTTAGTGTAGGGACAAAGTTCAAACCATTTTCTGATATCCGCAAAGTGAGGCAAAAAGAGGTTTAGAAACATTCTCAAGACTACCTTATTGGTCATTGTTGTACCCAGATTCAAACCAGGCAGTTGGTCTCCCAAGCCCAAATTCCCAATTCCTGCACCATTCTGACTGTAAGGTGTTAACGGGACGGGTTTGTGGGATACAAAACTTACTAAGTGCACAATCACCGCTTTCCTGAAATATTGGTGGTGATAATACATAGAGAAGAATGGATGTTTTAAGATAATAAAAAGTGTACAATTTCCTTAAGTGACATCCATTTTGCTTTTCAATTTAGTTTGCTCTTTTTCCTTTTGTCCTGGTATGAGCAGTCTCAGCGACTTCACCCACAGTGATTTTGCCCTGGTTCCTGCTGCGGCTACAAGCGCTTCACTCACCGCAGTTGTCCTCATCCGCTTGGTTGCCACAGTCGTCCACACCGTTGCAGTGAAGAAGCTGAGGCAAGCACTTGGTGATGTTCCCACAGGGGAAGTAGCCGAGGGAGCACGTGACATCATGCCCACTCCCACGGAGGACTGCGATGAAGAAGGAAGAGAGGTTAATGCAAAGGCTTTGCCAAAAGTGGTTTTCTCCCAAGTCTCCTAAAACCTGTAGTCTCATTCTGGCAGGTACAGCCCACTGTGTGGGAGCCTCACCTTGCTTCCTAGCCTGACGCCAACTGTTTTCCAAGGACCTCCACGCCAATGGGATGTTCTTTTCCCTGTCCCCAGAAGATACCAGAATTCTCCTTACTTTGCCTTTTCTCATGCTGTTTCCCACGTGGAATGTCTCCCACCCCCATCCATTTTCTACGAAATGTCTGCTCATACTTTATAGTTTATATCAATTCCCTTCTTCTTTCAAAAATATTTTAGCCAATCATTTTAAGAGTCAGGAATTTATTGAATTCTTAATCAGAATCAAGACTCTTCTGGTAGTAGAGAAAGAAGACATACAGAACATCCGGGAAAGTACATGCACATACTCGCTCACAGACTGGATAGCTCCTGTGTGTGAGGCTTTGTACAAGATTTTGTGTAAACCACACTGAATGAAACAAAGTTCCTGCCCAAATTTTCAGATGGGCTTCTTTCTCTCAGTGATAGGCATTTAAGGGTCCTCTATGTCTTTTTATGGCTATAACTAATTTCTTTTTAGTACTGAATAATATTCCATTGTTTGAATGTACCATAGTTTATTTATCTTTACCTACTGAAGGACATCTTGGTTTCATCCTCGTTTTGGCAATTATAAATAAAGCTGCTATATGCATCAACATGCATGTTTTTGTGTGGATATGTTAACAATGCTATTTTAAAACTTCAGATCTACATAAAATTTAAAGATTATTGGAGAGTCCAAATGTAGTTCTGTTGCTTATTACCCTTACCAAGTTTGTACATGTTTGGAACTTTCTAGAATATCGTCAATTATAAGAGCTAAAAGCAGAATAGCTTGAATTGTCAATAACATTTATTATATAAAAATGTATTTGTGATCTGTCATCACGACGTGAAAAGAATAAAAATGACTATTTTCTTTGTAAGATGCGGCAGGACATCTTAATAAAAGGGCAAGTGACATTTTTATACAGAAGCAATCTAGCAATGTCAGGTTTTGACTGTACTTAGTTGTTTCGAAGCACACCATTTGATGAAGGAAATAGTTAAATCTATGTAATAATACGCTGTGTTGTAAGTAGTGTTCTCACTTGTGTAATTATTTTAAAATTATTTATCAATAGTCTTTCAACAAATTGATTAAAACGAAGTCAAAGGATTTGTATACCACAGGATGTGCCTGGTGGTACATCACACATTTCAGAGACTTCAAGTGTACAGAAAATAAGGTAATCTCGGTTGATACTGATTTCCAATGTCTTTATTAATTTTTTAAACACAAAATTTAAAAATCAAGGGTTTCAGGGACACCTGGCTGGCTCAGTTAGTAGAGCATATGACTCAGTCTTGGGTTTCTGATTTTGAGCCCACCATTGGGTCTACAGCTTACTTTAAAAAAAATCAAGGGTTTCAGAAAAATTCTTTGATGAATTGTCTGTCTTCAGTTGACAATTACTATTCAAAGATGTTTTAACTAGACTACACATACTTGCCTGTGTTTTCATGCTGTTGTTTTGAAAATTCTTCTCTGAGTAACTTACTTTTAAGGATATTATGCTTTTATGTCCTATCTTTTAAGTTTATTTTTAGAAGCAGATATAGCTCTTCAATGATTATGTCATGAATTAGTTCTACATTTTCATAATGGTATGATTCAAAAGATACATATAAAGTCTAAAATAGTGATATTTTAAAAATAACTTTATTTTGAGATTATCTCAGACTTGAATTTGCAAATACAGTATAAATGATTTTTCCCCCTGAATCATTTGCGAGTAAGTTCCTAACTAGATGCTCCATCCCCTCTAAAAACTTTGATTGTGTGTTTTTTTCTCTAAATAAGGATGTTCTTCTATGTAACTATGCTAGAACCATCAAAATCAGGAAATTAACATTGATACCTTACTACCATTTAAACCGTAGAATCCATTCACTTTTCACATACTGTTTAAAAAATGTCCTTCGTAGTAAAAGGATATAGTTTATAATCCAATCCTTGTCCCATTTCTTTAGTTTCCTTCGATCTGTAATAGTTTCTTAGTCTGTCCTTATCTTTCATGACCTCACCACTTTTGAAGATTTTAAGTTAATATTTTGTAGAATGTCCCTAAATTTTGGTTGTATGATATTTCAACAAAATTAGGTTTAGATTATGCACCTTTGGTAAGAAACTCACAGAAGTTAATGCTTATTTTAACCTGTCAGGTTATGCAAGATTTTGATTTGTCTCATTACTGATGATGATCACTTTGATCACTTGCTTAGGGTGATGTCTCCAAAACTTCTCCACTCTAAAGTTAGCCTTTGTGATTAATAAGCATAATTGTAGGGGTACCTGGGGGGCTCATTTGGTTAAGCCTCCAATTCTTAATTTCAGCTCAGGTCATGATCTCATGATTTGTGAGTTTGGGCCCTGCATCGGGCTCTGTGCTGATGATTCGAAGTCTGCTTGGTATTGTCTTCCTCTCTCTCTGTCCCTCCCCTGCTTGCTTTTCTATATCTCTATCAAAATAAATTAAACTTAGAAAGAGAAGCACTTCATAGAGGGATGTCCAGTTCCTAACCAACACCATAAGGTTCAGTCTAGTTTTCTTCCATTACATATCTCTAGCTCCCTTCTCTGACAATGAGAAAATGCTTCCTATTATCCTTAATATAGTTATTACCTTGACAAATCCTCTTCCTTCATGGTTGCCCTCCTCACCTCCATTTGGTTTTGACTCCTGATAATGGACGTTTTTCCTACATGAATCTTCTCCTTGCCCTGTTAGAGACCTGATATAGAATGCCAGGGACCAGCTTCCTCTCTGGATACCCTTCATACCCCAGTGTGGCCCCAAAATTCCTCTCTGGGATAACACACGTCCTCTGTCATGCCCAGCACAGAATACCTTTTTTTGGATTCACCAAATATCTTTAGAGATCAATTGTTCCAGAAGAGAATGCTAGAGTAAGGGGCTGGTAAGTGATGGTTATAGGAAAATTTGGGGGATGTTCAAACGGATCTCCTTATGCCACCCTTGAAGATGCCACTTTGGCGTAAGTAGTATTTTAAAATGAAGTCAATTGAAAAAAAAGCAAACCTAAAAAGAGTCCTCTGCCTTTCCCTGTCTGCCTAAAATCAGGGCATGAATTTCCCTTTGTGAAGGTGGCTTCCTCCTTGCTCCATACCAGGAGAACAGCTCTTGTCACTGGAGATGGAAAGTTGGCACCGAGGGGAGTCTGAACAAACATTGTTAAATAACCTTTTTCTTGTCTCCCAGGACTAAAATCTTCGGGGTTTCAATAAACACGTTTTGGAGGCTAAGTTCCTAGTGATTTATCATTAATGGAATAAAACTTAGCTTTTACTTTTTTGACAGACCTTGACAGAAATGCACAAGCACTTACAATTTTGTCTAGGAAACTCATGAAAATTTGTTCACTAACTTCAGTGAGATTATACCTCTTACCTTAAATGTGAATATGGAAAATTTTAACATGGTTGCTCTGAAGTCAATGCCTTAAGGGCATCTCTGTTCAGTTAAATTTAAAATAGTGAGTGTAATTGGTACATTTAATTAAAATGTTTCTGGTGTTTCTGTACAGCTATGACTTGTATAAACACTAAGATAGGAGTTTCATTGAATTCTATAACTTATTTCCAGCATTTGAAATCCTTTTCACCATCTATGGAAAATATGCAGTCTTTTATTTTCTTAGATAATTACAGCATCAAAAGTATAGAGGTAGTTTACTAAATATTTTGATAGGAAGTAACACACCCACACCCACACACTAGACACAAAGACAAACTTTCCCTACATTCAGTCCATTTATTTAAAGAAAGATTATTTCTATCTTAAATGATGACTATCAATAACTATTTAAGATGTTTAGAAATAGAAAAATAAAAATATCAGATGTAGAGGTGCCTGGGTGGCTCAGTTGGTTAAGCGTCTAACTCTTGATTTTGGTTCAGGTCATGATCTCACAGTTAATGAGATCAGGCCCCATGTCAGGCTCTGCATCAACAGTGCACAGCCCACTTGGGATTCTCTTCCTCCCGCTCTCTGCCCCTCCACCTCCTCTGCTCACACATTCTCAAAAATAAATAAATACGCTTGAAAATATCAGGTGTAGTGGAGGATTGTTAAATAAATTACATGGTGCGGTTTCAGAACTAGATATTCACATATGTTGAACAATAGTTGGTATTGTTTGATTTTATTTATATAAAAAAGCTATGTAATACTTGTGTTTATAAAATGCTGGTATATTCACAACAAACTGTTAACAGTGGCCATCTTTGGGAAATGGGACAAATAATTTTAGGAAAAATGGGAGATTTTACTCCGCAGTTTGTATCTTTAAGAAAAGAAAATTTGGATTTATTTATTTATTTTATAATGTTTTTTTTTTTTTGAGAGAGAGAGAGAGAGAGAGAAACAAGTGGGGGAGGGATATATAGAGACAAGGAGACACAGAATCCCGAGCAGACTTCAGGCTCTGAGCTGTAAGCACAGAGCCTGACATGGGGCTTGAACTCATGAACTGTGAGATCATGACCTGATTATTAAACAATGGGTTGGGTTACTAAGACAGTCTCTGGAAGTTTTGAAAAATTGGATAGATAATTTAAGCATATTCTGCCAAAAGTAAAAGAATCAGCCACAAAATATTTTCAGGCCTCTTGAACGAGTTCCATGTATCTCTGAATAACAAAACAGATGTTTTAAAGAAGATATTATTTAAAAAGAACATTTTAGACTTCAAATTTGAGAGTTTGAGATGTGTGTACTCTGTATACACAAAAAAACCTTGAAAAATTCAATCATCTCTACCTCAAGAGAGCTAAAAAATTAGCCAAAAAATTCATTTGTCCTGACAAAATACAGGTACTCAATATCTCTGAATGTTATTGCTTCAGCCCATTTCTCATTTTAAATATCCTATTATGAACTTTGTCATAACTTGTGCTCCTCCAGATAAATTAAACACTTGGTTTCCCAAGAATTATGCCTTTCTCTAGGGGAAGGGGATTAAAAGTATACTTATTGTAAAGATCATTGAGTAATGTATGGATTGTTGAATCACTATGGTGTAAACCTGAAACTAATAGAACACTGTAGGTTAATTATAATTGAATAAAAAAATAATATTCTTCCAACTAAAACAAACCATTCTTCCAACAACAATAACAAAAAAAAAAATACGACTCTATCATTGCCTGTCCTGATTCCAGTCTGACTGAAAGCCTCACACCTGACTGAGGGACGGACTGTTTGCTGTCCTCAAATGTGCCATGCACGTTGCTGTTTTCTACTAATAAACTGGCAGTAAATACGCTCTGAGGCTCCTTTATTTACTTGTCAATATCCTGTGCTTGCTTTAGGATTCAGGTATTACCTTCTTCTGAAAGCATCTAGTTCTTCTCTAGACCGGGCTGTATACCTCTTCTCTGTTTTCTTAGCATTCTGTACATATCTTATTCCAACGGCCCCTTGTTTTACTATATTATAATTGCTGTCCACATATGTCTCCTCTGTAAGCTTTCTGAGAGTAGAGAGACCATGTCTCAAATCATGGTCATCTTCAGTGTGCTTAGCATGATAGTGTAAGATGGCAATAAATATTTATGAATGAATTAATGAATGAATGGGAATGAAAGATATGTGCTGAATTGAATTAACTGGAGTAGCATCATCTACTCACTCTCACCAGCTCAATAGTCCATGTCCTATTCCACTCATATTCTCCCTATATCATTAGCCTAGGAGAGCACAAGAACATGCCTGTGACAACTAACTTCCCATAAAAACCAAGATAAAAAAAAACTAGAAATACTAGGCAAAATATGTTAAATTTTTATTAAGTTCATATCTTTCTATTAGATTTGCTCTGATTTTTAAAAATCATGACTTATGTAGCAACTTCTTAACTAGGTCTCCTGAGGCAAGGGAAACAAAAGCAAAAATGAACTATTGGGATTTCATCAAGATAAAAAGCTTCTGCACAGTAAACAATCAACAAATTAAAAGGCAACTTATGGAATGGGAGTAGAAATATCTGATAAGGGTTAGTCTCCAAAAGTCTATAAAGAATTTATCAAACTCAACACACAAAAAACAAATAATCCAGTGAAGAAATGGGCAGAAGCCATGAATAGACATTTTTCCAAAGAGGACATACAGATGGCCAACAGACACATGAAAAGATGTTCAACATCACTCATAATCAGGGAAATACAAATCAAAACTACAATGAGAGGTCACCTCATACCTGTCAGAATGGCTAAAATTAACAACTTAGGAAACCACAGATGTTGACAAGGGTGCGGAGAAAGGGGAACCCTCTTGTGCTGCTGGTGGGAATGCAGACTGGTGCAGCCACTCTGGAAAACAGTATGGAACTTCCTCAAAAAGTAAAAACCCAGAAATTGCACTAGTAGGTGTTTATCCAAAGGATAAAAAAATACAGATTCCAAGAGAAACATGCACCTGATGTTATAGTAGCACTATCAACAGTAGCCAAATTATGGAAAGATCTCAAATGTCCATCGACTAATGATGGAGAAAGACATTGTGGGGTGTGTGTGTGTGTGTGTGTGTGTGTGTGTGTGTGTGTGTGTGTAATGGAATATTAGTCAGTCATAAAAAGGAATGAAATTTTGCTATTTGCAATGATGTGGATGGAGGTAGAGAGTATTATACTAAGTGAAATAAGTCAGTCAGAAAAAGAAAAATACCATGTATTTTTACTCAGATGTGGAATTTGAGAAACAAAACAAATAAGCAAAGGGAGAAAAGGAGGGAAGCAAACCAAGAAACACACTCTTAACTATAGAGAACAAACTGATGGCTACCAGAGGGGAGGTGGGCAGAGAGGAGGGCACTTATGGTGATGAGCACTGGGTGTTCTAAGTAAGTGATGAACCATTAAATTCTCCACCTGAGACTAATATTATATTGTATGTTAACAAACATGAGTTTAAATACAAATTTGGAGAAAGAAAAAATATCTTGGCTTATTTATAGAGTCTTATCAATTGGTGAGATAACGTTTAAAAATAGCAACTGAAGTATTTTTCTTTCCTGAATTTCTTTTGTTGCATGGGCTCTTCACTCATTTCAGTGATATTCGTTGCTTCATGAGGTGGGTGAGTATAACTGAGAACCAAGGAATACATTACTACTGGTTAACATAAACTTTTAGATGAAGTATTAATTTTTAGAGAGAGGGAGGGAGGGAGACACCATGCACAAGTGGAGGAGGGGCGGAGGGAGAGAGAGAGAGAATCTTAAGTAGGTTCCCTGCTCAGCACAGAGCCTCATGTGGGACTTGATCTCACCACTGTAAGACGATGACCCGAGCTGAAATCAAGAGTCAGGAGCTTAACCAGTTGTGCCACCCCGTTGCCCCTAAATGAAGCATTATTATTGAAAGCCTGGATTTCCATCACAAGAGCCAAAATTCTGAAAAGAAAATAAGTTTCTTTCCCTTTAGGTTTCAAAGGCTAATTTGTGTGGAGGTCTTAGAATATAGGGTTGATACATAAACCACAAAGTGAGAACCCATAAGTGATGGTTATTCTTACCTGTTTACTTGGCTAGCTGATTGTAGCCAATTTTCATTCCAATCCTAATTTAGGCATTACTGTGAAGGCATTATGTAAATATGTTTAATATCCACAATCACTTTACTTTAAGTAAAAGAGATTTACCCTTGATATTGTGGGTGGGCCTCACCCAATCAGTTGAAGGCCTTAAGAGCAGAAATTGAGGTTTCTCTGAGGAAGAAGAAATTCTACTTGTGAATCACAGTGTTAACTCCTTCCTAAGAGTTTATACCCTTATGGATTTCACACTTGCCCAGCCAGACCCCACAACTGAGAAAGTCAATTCATTGAAATAAATCACTGTATATCTGTATCTATCAATCTCTCTCTATATATATCTATATAAATACATATGTATATGAGTATATATGCAAATAATATAAACATAAGAATCTCCACATATAGATAGATAAAAATAAAAATAATATATATCCTACTACTGCTTTTTCTTTGGAAGAACCTTGATTGATTCAGCATGTGATGAGGCAATTTTTCTACCTCCCACAGATATAAGAATTTGTCAGAAGGCAGGAGGAAATAGATTGGAGGGAACCTCCGTTCCCCTGGGCTGGGACCAAAGAAACAATCTGGAGGGAGGATCAAAAAGTAGTAGGAGGTGATGGGCATGGAGGAGGGCACTTGTTGGGAGGAGCACTGACTGTTCTATGGAAACCAACTTGACAATAAACTGTAAAAGAAAAAACAAAGTAGGAGGGGCTCCTGGGTGGCTCAGTTGGTTAAGCATCTGGACTTCAACTCAGGTCATGATCTCAAGGTTCATGAGTTCGAGTTTGGTGTGAGTTCTGCTGACAGTGGAGCCTGTTTGGGATTTTCTCTCTGTCCCTCCCCCTGCTCTCTCTCTCTCTCTCTCTCTCTCTCAACAACAAGGAAATAAACATTTAACAACAACCCCACAAAACCTTAAAAAAAGTAGGAAATTGTGCCCTGGGTGAAATCTCAATGGACCTTCTTCACCTGCCCTGCTCCCTCCCCCCCCCCACGATTTAGCCACAGTAGAATAACAAGGAGATGTGATGTGTTTAAGGACAGAGACTCAGGGGTTCCTTTTTACAGTCTCTTATTTTATGAAATCCTGGACTAGAACAGAAGAGTGTCTTGATGTTTACAGTGTTCAGCAGAGGGGACAGAAGTTGCCAAGAAGCTAACCAACTGTGAGAGGTCTTTTGAGCAGGAGAAGGGGGATGCAGACGGACCCATATGAAGCAGACTGCAGGACAGTGCAGGGGAGCAGACGCCTCCACACTACATATGACAGGGCCAGAGGACCAAGAACTAAGCATGGGTGGTGTGATTTCCTGTGTGAATGATCCAATAGTGAACAAAAGGACCAAAAGCAGATGCCCCTCCCACCACAGTCTAGATGACACAAAAACTATCGCCCAACTTTGGCCACTCCTGGAAATGAAAGAAGAGAAGGAGACAGAGGAGATGGAGAGCTTTGCATTAGCAAAATGTTAACCCAAAAGATACTGAAGGGAAAAAAGTAGTGGGGAGAAAGCAAGTGATTGGACTGCCTGGAAGTGCATTGCAGGAGTGGGCATTCAGGTTAATTTCATTTATTGAGAAATGAAGTTCCATTATTCTGCCCCGAAGTTTCTAAAAGGAGTTGTACTGCTTCTGTTTTACTTGTGCCTAAATTGTAGAATTAGAGCCACATTTATAAAATGATATATTCTATTGTGTGTGTATTTTTAAAAAACTGATTTAAATCAAGCATTGCAGAGTTCAAAATACTTTTAAAATGGGTTCTTTCCAGAATTACAGCATCACTGAGAAGAATTCCAATGTTTATCTGCTCAAAGGCTACCAAGCTTCTACCACACAAATCCTTCCTGGGAGAAGGTAACTCCTTAAGCAAAGTGTGTAGGGTTAGCTCATCTGGCATCTCTGGGAAAGAGCTGCTTAGTTTTTTCTGCATGCTCAGTGATGGGCTATTCCTGGGAAGCATTTGAGAAATCGTCATTGAGGGACTAAGTAGTAGCTTTTTAAACAGAGTAGTTGAGGTCCATGAATTTGGATGTTGTTGGTTTGCAGCATTTAAAAGATATTTCTTCTAGATTTACTTTTCTGGCAAAGCTGTAACTTCAGTTCTATCCAATTCTGTTTCTCTCAGACCTTCACTTGTGTAGCTAAACTTGACAGGAGAAAAGCACATGATTCATTTCATAACAGGACCCAAATGTTGGGGGACTCTTAAAGCTGCTTAGAAGGGCCCCACTGGTCCTCCTGCTGCGTCTCCCCACAGACCGCCCTCACATGCTCTTCACCCTTGTTACGGATGAACCCTTTCTGCTCTTGCTGAAGGTTGGTCCCTCCCCTGAACTCCAGGCATCACCTCCTCTCTCCTATTCAGGACACATTTCAGTGTTTCCTTCTTCTCGTGAGCACCATCAATTTTAACCTCTCCCCTGGTTCATTCTCAACAGTCTGAAAACATGCTCTTATCTCTCCCTTCTTTTAAAAAAATTTTTAATGTTTTTTATTTATTTTTGAGTGTGAGCAGGAGAGGGTCAGAGAGAGAAAGACACAGAATCTGAAGCAGGCTCCAGGCTCTGAGCTGTCAGCACAGAGCCCGATGCGGGGCTCAAACCCATGAACTGTGAGATCATGACCTGAGCCAAAGCCGGATGCTCAACAGACTGAGCCACCCAGGCGCCCCTCCTCTTCCTTCTTAAAAACAAAACAAAATGAGACAAGAGAAAAAGAATTTCCTGATCCCCTTTTCCACACTAGTTCCATTTCCATTTTTCTCTCCCCTCTTAGCAAAACTTGTCAAAAATTTTCTATGCCGGTGTTTGTGATATAATTATCTTGTGTTTAGCTTTACCTCTAAAGTGTTGGGAAGCTATTGAATACAATATTAATCTTATTTTGTGAGTTTGGGTTATCATGTTGAATGGTACAAGAATGTCTGTAAGGCCCTGTGAAGGGATTTGTATCCTATAAATTTGACCACAGACTTCTGTGCTTTGTGTGTGTGTGTGTGTGTGTGTGTGTGTGTGTGTGTGTGTGTTCAAAAACCAACTATCTAATTTTCCAAGGATTAAATAAAACTCATTAGACTGTAAATAATAAAATCCATTTGTAAAAAAAAATCCAGATTATTTCCCAGTTCCCCACCATCCTTCAGAGAGCAACCCCAGTGGCTCAACACTCTCATCTTTAAGTCCTGGAGGCACACTTCTCTGTGTCTCCATTGGGAAAAGCGATTTCAACTCATGAAAGAAATGATGAGCTTAGTTCTTCCTTCTCATTTATCTCCGATTTCTTAACCCTGAAAAAACATTTGTTCTACCCTCCCCATGTGAAGATTATTTTTCCTGAAATAATAGAGGCAAAAGAGAAGTGGAATAGTTGCACTTTCTATTTTCTATTTTCATTACATCTTCTGCTTCAAGTAATGGATCCGTTTCTTTCCTTTCTAAACTACCAGAGAGCAGACTTCTGTGCTTTGAGTTGTCAAGTTTGTGTGGTTTTTCTCCATAATTCTTTAACAGGATTGCATCATTCATAGTTAATTTGTTTGTCTCTGTAGTCTCAGTACCTTCATTATCATTTCTAATCTTTCACTTAGAACAGTCTGTAGCTACAAAGGCGGATACTCAGACATGGTTAACTTCCGTGTGAAGATTGAGTACTCTATGAATGAGATCCTGAAAAGGTTTTCCTTCTTCTTCTTTTGTTTTTTAATAGTTTTTAAGAATCAAAATTTAAAAAGGTTTTTTTAAAAAAATATTTTCTTTTGTTGAAAGAGAAAGAAAGAGAGAGCAAATGGGGAAAGGGCAGGGAGAGAGGAAGAGAGGGAATTCTAAGCAGGTTCTGCATTGTCAGCGCAGAGCCTGATGTAGGGTTCTATCTCACAAACCATGAGATCATGACCAGAAATGATATCAAGAGTGATGCTTAAGTAACTGAGCCACCTAGGCGCCTCAAGAATGAAAATTTTGGGGGTTCTAGGATAAGTGATCTTCAGTTGGGTGAGATGTTACTGTAAACATTTCTTAGAGCTTAGTATTCTGCCATAAGAAGCATTCGGTAAGGATTTACTGAATGGATGCACATATTTCCCAACACAGAGAGTAGCCAAGGTTTCTGAATTTTCTATTTATGCATTTCTAACATATGTCTCAGACTATGACAAAACTGTTTTCTTGACCATCCAATCATCACATTTCATTCCTACTCATTGGTACAACAGCAGTCAGCTTATTGATTTCTCTAGTAGTGCAGCCAAGACATAGAGATCTTAAATCAAGGGCAGTTGTATTTCTTAATAGTTCTTCCATTCAGCACCTCATTTCTACTGTCTCAACTGATTCTAATCCGTATATCATGTCCAGTTAATAAATTTTTAATGGTTTCTTTTTAATCACACTTTAGCCTTATAGTCAAGGTCGCCATAACCTACTTTTTTAAACCTAAAAATCCATTACTTTAACCTTTTGCTCTGATCATCAGTTCTTTCTTTCATGTTTTTGAGCACTTATAATATGTTAGGCCCTAGGTTAAACATTTTACATGACTTGCTTCATTTTATCCTCATAATAATTCCATTAAATAATTATTAATGTTATCATGACTTTACAGTGTATTTTATTAAAAACATTTTTTAATGTTTTTTAACTTATTTTTGACAGGCAACGTGAGCAGGGGAGGATCAGAGAGAGAGGGAGACACAGAATCGAAAGACAGGCTCCAGGCTCTGAGCTAGTTGTCAGCACAGAGCCCAATGTGGGGCTGGAACCCACAAACCATGAGATCATGACCTGAGCCAAAGCTGGACACTTAACCGACTGAGCCACCCAGGCACCCCATGACTTTACAGTTTAGAAGGGAAGGCATAGAGGAGTAAGTTGCTTGGGACCACTGACCTGTTAAGTGGCAAAACTGATTCAGACTCCCAGCCAACTCATTTCAGAGCATGTGTTCTTAACCATGGTGCCTCCACTCATTCCCCCATATTAACCTGCTCATGAGCCCCTGAAAAGTTAATTAGATTTTGGCCTTCCTTTTCTGGCTTATGACAGTGTCCCTGCATTTCTTCTTTTTCTAAATCTTACCCTTCATGATCAGTTATACTTTCTGACTGACTTCCTTTTCGATTTCTATTCTGGGTGAACTGTGTTTCTTTTGAAATCTTCCCATGCAAGGATGAGATACTGCTTCATGAGGGTATTTTATATTTATGTTTCCCTGGATATTCTAAGATATTTCCCCAAAGGTCAAAGACAAACATAATGCATTGAAATAGACATTTTCTTATTGTTACTTGGCAGATGGATTGAAGATGGCAGGTTTATAAATTCAGACTCCTGGTTCATATGAGGCGATGATTTCCAGCGAAGGCAATGATTTCTTACCCTGGTTTCTCCTTATTTATATTTACTCATATTTAGAGAGTAAATAAAAAAATTAAAAAGGGGAAAATACAGTTTTCATGATCGTTCCTCTTTAGACAAGTTTCCAGAAATAAACAACTGAATTGACAAATCCTTGTGGAGAACTTTATATTTAAGTGGCCAACGTATGGTCAGAAGGGACCAAACAGAACAAAATGGAAAAACATGCACCCTATATTCTGATACTCAGAATCAATACTGATGTTCAGCACATTCATGTTTCCTTCTTGGCCATGCCTCTAAATTGATGGGCAAATTTGGGCTGGTCACTTCATCTTGTTGGATGTCAGGTTTCCTCAAATATTGAGAGAGGAGAGAGGAGACAGTACCAGTTGTTGTAATATTTGATTCTGGATGGAAGATAAAATGTTAATAAAAATGTTTGAAAGTTCATCTTTCAAGGGGAAGTATTAGGAAGAGGAGATAAATGAAGAAAAATTGGGAAGAAAAATGGAATGAAATTGAGAAGTAGAGAATGGACACTTAAATAGTGATTGGGAGGAGACAGGGGAACTTCTAGTTGTCTGCTTATCTATTTCTTCCTCTCCCTTTCATAATGGAATCCCTCCCCCCACCTTTCTGTGGCGACAGTGTGTGCAGTACCACAAGATGAGATGACTGACCTCAACAATAATGGTGCTTCTATTTCCTGTGTTCCTGTTCCTTGGCAGTTAGGTGGGCTATGTGATCAAATACCTACCAATGACATCTAAGAAGTAGAAGCCTTCTTGGGGAATTTCTGGAAAAGCTATTGCTTTCCTGATAAAAAGTTTTTTCTTTTTTCCTGCTTTGAACATGGACTTAATATCTGCTATTATAGGACACCTGGGTGGCTCAGTCAGGTTAAGCACCTGACTCTTGGTTTTGGCTCAGCTCATGATCTCACGGTTTGTGAGTTTGAACCCCACATCGGGCTCTATGCTGATGGTGAGGAACCTGCTTGGGATTCCCATTCTCTCTCTCTCTCTCTCTCTCAATAAACAAATAAACTAAACAAAAAATTTACTTAAAACATATCTGGTGCTACAGTCGTCATCTTTGCATGCATTAGGAGATAAGTGTTGAACACAGTAACCAATGCACAAAGGATGGTGGAGTGAGAGGTGGAGCCCAGGATCCTAACGGTATGATCCAATGCCAGCAAGCACTTACTGCTGGATAGTGTTCATGTGAGAAAAACAAACTCTTATTTGTTTAAACTGCTGTTGCTTGGTCCTTCTCTTTGCAGCATCTAGAATGCATTTCTGATACAGAGGGGATTGAAGTAAATAATGATACAGATTCCCTTCCCTGGAGGGAAGCAGGAGAACTAGGAGTGTAGGTAGGTAAAGGAAGCTAGGAAAATGAAAATGATTGCCAACAGGTGTGAGTTTAGGGTGAAGCCTTCAGAAATGACTTTGAAAGTCAGGATAGATAAGTGTGACAATGAAAAGAACAAGTGAGATATGGAAACAGGGAGTTCTGTGATCCCTATTTGAAAGAATAAAAAATGCTGTAATATAAAGAGGCTCTTTAACAGGAGATCGGCCTCCAAACAGCACGTACCTTTCCTCTGGTGTATTTCTATGACAACTTTTGTTAACAGTCTTGTGTTTGCAGAAGGCATTATTTTAGGTATCTGTCAAAGCATATCCTTGAATCAGATAAACCGAGAATGTTCTAGGTAACAACATTCTTCAAAGCTCATGTCATTGTCCTCAGATTAAAGGAGACTACAGAGCTCTGGTTGCTGAATGCAAGGTGTGATCTTGGATGGGAGCCTGGATTGGAGAAAAATACCTTTTCTCTACTTAAAGAAATTAATTAAGACTTGCAAATTTCATTTTGTAAATAAAATTTAATTTTTATTTTATAAAAACTTAAAAGTCATAATTAGGAAAATTCAGGAAATATGACTACGGGTTTCAGTCCGATTTTATCAGTGTTAGATTTTTCTGGATTTAATCATCATACGGGGGCTAAGAACACATAATTCTTAGGAGATACAGCTTGAAGCATTTAGGAGTGAAGAATCATGTTATTTGCAACTTATTCTCAAATCATTCAGCAAAAAAAAAAATGTGTAAGTTTGTATGTTTGGTGAGACATAGAAAGCAAGTGTGGGACAAGATTAACAACAGTCCGGTGAAAGGTATGTGGGTGTTTGTTTACCACTTCTGTAATATTTTTGTCGGCTAAAAAATTTTCAAAATAAAAATTTAAAAACCCTAGTAAATATTTTAATCTTATAAACTTACTGTAGCTGAAAAACTTTGTAAAGTTTCTAGGTTTGAAAATTTTTACTTTTTGAAGAATATTTAACTGTCTGGTATTTGGGCACATAACCCACACAAATTTTGAATAAACATGAAATTACCAGGACTCTTTATATGTGTGTATGTGTGTGTGTAATATATGTACACTTTAAGATTTCTGAGAATTATGGGTGTGAGATACAAGTAACTCTAAGTGCCAGACATATTATTTGTAAGAGATGTCCTTCCATATTATGTGTGTTCATAACTTGGAGTTTGTAGTTTTTTTCCCTATCTTTAACCCAAATGGCAATTTCAAAGGCATTTATAGGCTATGAGAGTTGCACGAGGTTTTATTTGATGTGACCTAGATGTGTCAAGGTACAGAGTAGGACTCTTATATCTGAGGGAGAAACACAATAAGCAAGGCTCTGAATATCATTAAGGCTCTGCTCTGGGCACCACTGATTATTGGCTGACTGCAAGTCCGCAGGCTATGGGTTAAATGACCATTGCCTCCTTTTTAGAATTTCTACGATGGCATTTATTTTGTTAATAACATCTGTCATGGGCTTAATTTTAATGCTTTTCCATATAACTACTTATTATTCAGCAAAACCAAAGAAGTTTATTTACATTTGAATACTGTGTTTTCCTGCTTTTGCCTTTTCTTATAATTCACTACCTCAGACAATAGCAATCCTCACGACTTGCTCCACACACCTGCACTGCATGCCCACAGTGTAGGCTAAGTGTGGTTGCTGCAGAGCAGGGTGAGTTATTCTTGGGAACTCCCAGTTATGCCATTCTGGGCTTTGTGCAGGTTTCAGAACTTCTCAGTTTTCTCTTCTAAAATGTGGGGATTAGTGCATCTCCCTTCCAGATTTTTTGGTATGATTAGATGAAGCTAATGGCTGTGAAAGGGTCTCTCACTGCCTTCGCAGAAGTCACATGAAGTGCATGCAAATTTCCCTTCTAAATCCATTGTTTTCAATTTCTAGATTATGTCTATTGTGAGAAGGTGTGTGTGAGCATGAGTGGGGGAGGGGCAGAGAAAGAAGGAGAAAGAATCTTAAGCAGGATCCATGTCCAGGGCAGAGCTCGACACTGGGCTCACTCTCACAACTGAGAGATCATGACCTGAGCCAAAGTAAAGAGTTGAACGCTTAACGGGCTGAGCCACCCAGACGTCTGTTGAATATATTTAATAGAATCCTTTCCATCTAATCAATCATTGACCCAGGAAATTGTTAGCATCATGGGCTGAATACTGGCTGAGATGCTGAGTCACATGTAGCCCAGGTTGATGCTAAGACCCTCTCTGATACCCAGCGGAGATTGCCTATACCTTTCCTTTCTTATTGATGTCTATTGGGAATTAGTTAACGCTCTCCTTAATCTTTTGTAGGGCGCCCTCATCCTCAAACCTTTCCTGTTGATTTCTAATGAACATAGCTATTTGTGGGTACTTATTTGTGTGGTTGGCTGCCTGACTTCCTTCAGTCCATACTGCCACCTCAAATTAAGCTGAAGCCTGTGCTGGGAGATGGTTGCTAATTCAGGTCACCAGGTTAAGCAGAGAGGAAGGATTCACCTTCTCCGGTCATACTCTAGTATGACTGTTGCCAGCGGGGCTCCCTCCTAGTGGCTGCCTGCTGACCTGCCCCTCTGTACCCAGCTCATTAGACCAATGAATGAGTTGGATGCTCATGTGTGGCAGGTAAAGGGAAGCACCATTCCTCCAGAATTAAATTATTAAGCATGGAAGCTGTAGATTATATGGCCATTTTCCTTTTCTCTTTTAAAAGAAATTTCCTTTAGCTTCTCTCTGACCTTTACAATTCCTTTTGCCTTCTGTCACCTTTTAGGGATAAAGAAGTTGCTTTCTCTCTGTCCCTCACCTCCCACCTGTGATCCTTTAGCAATGGCTGGTGTAGACTTTCTCTTCATAGCCATCCTGAATGTACCAATGTCTTCTCCTCTTGGCTTTTTTTTTTTCCTCATAGGGTCAGCCACTGTCTTTTCTTAGCTGTAGTTGTCTCCCACTTGGACTTCCTGCTTCTCTTTTCAACCTGTTCTCCATATAGCAGCCAGAGGGATCTTTCAAAAATAAATCACGTCACAAAAATATACTCTTTCAAAATTTATAATGTCACCCCATTGTTCTTAGGATAAAAATCCAAACTTTCTGTCCTCCCCTTTTGACCTTACTTGAATGAGCCTTTCCTATTCACTGATTAGGTTTCTTTCCACTTTTCTTGCTTCACTTAATTTCATCTGTATTGACCCTCCTCTGGACGGGCTGTTTGTTCCTACATTAGGGTCTTTGAGTTAGCTGTTCCAACAACCTGGATGCCTGGACTGTTTGTCCCCCGGCTCATGGCTGACTATTCCTCATTATTCAAGTCTCAGCATAAATATCCCTGCCTTACAAAAACTGAGGTCACTCTATCTCAAGTCCCTCCACCTTCCTTGCTAGTTACTATTACACTATTCATCCACCCCTACCACCCCCTCCACCTTTCTTCTTCATAACACTTATTTCTATTAGGGATGTTTTATTTAGTAATTTATTTTTTGTTATTTGAATATTGCCCCCAGAATATAAATTCTCATAGGCAAGGGATCTTTCTTGTTTTGTCCACCATGGATTTCTCATGCCTGTATTGGTGCTAGACATATTGTAGGAACTCAAAAAAATATTAGTCAAAGGAAAGGAAGAATGAATAATTGCTTATGTATTTGAAACATTTGGAATAGTATTTTAAGATGGTGGTGACTTGAAGATCTCTTTAATGGCTGTGGCATGTGGTCTGCCTTCCAGACTCTGGCTTCAGCCTGTTAGGGTCTAATTTCTATAAATATTCTCAAAACGCATCCTGGGCCTGATCTTAGTGTAGTTGGCCACCACTCTTTCTTTCCTCAGAGGACGTGAGCCCTTTACCAGACCTATAGCAACTCTAGGGACCACAGATTGTGTCCATGGAACAACTAGACAAAGGAAACTTAGTTGTATTTTTGTGGCAAGGGGAGGAAAGGAAGAGAAAATTAAGGGAAGAAAGAGATGCAAAGAGAAATATCTGAAATTAGGACTAGCTCATCAGTACAGCTAGTGGTGGAATAACGCCACATTTACCACATCTGTATTCTCTAATCCCATGATAGTAAAAATCCTAAAGAGAGAAAGTTGGATTTTAGACTTAGAATCTAAAGTATACATCTGTATTAATCAAGTGAGCAAAAATCCATTTTCCTAGATTAGCTATGTTTTTATAAATTGACAAATTGGCATGCAATTTACTTTTTTTAGGAAAACAACAAACAAAACTCTACATTCTATATGTGTGGAATTCTTTTAGCTCACCACTGTAAACCATAAGTAGTACATCAATATTGCAACTCTGGAATGTATATGATTTTTGTCTGTGTTATTTAAAAAAAATTTATTTATTTATTTTGAAAGAGAGTGAGAGAACACATGTGGGGGAGGGGCAGAGAGAAAGAGGGAAAGAGAGAATCCCAAGCAGGCTTTAGGCTCAGCATGTAACCTGATGTGGTGCTCCATCTCATGATCATGAACTCATGACCTGAGCCAAAATCAAGAGCTGGGCACTCAACTGACTGAGCCACTCAGGTGCCCTCTGACTGCGTTATTTTTAAGAGTTAATATATTTTCCAAATATGCAATGAATTTACATCAGAAGGTAATTTATCCAGTGGAAGGATTTGTTCAGCTAGAAGTGAATCTCTTGTTTTTCATAAATGTACTGAAACTATGTTTTGGTTTTCTGTGACTAGTAGTTATAGCATTTCTAATCATATTAGAAGCCATTAGCAATGGTTTTTATATAATGTTATAATATTTCTCACAAGAGCCCAGTTTCAGTCATGTATCTCTTTTTAGCACCATGATCTAACCAACCAAGCTAACTGGCCAACTCACTCATGCATCTCCTTTAGTTTAATGCTTGGGTTAATAGTAACTTGCAGGAATACTATAACATGCTATAATTTCGTAGCTGTTATAGACAAGCTGCTTTTCTAGAGAGCATGACCATGAATGTGCAATTTTTAGGGACATTAGAAATTTGCTGAGGGTTGAGGGCCTCTCTGATGCATGGTCAGTAATATGGCATAAACTTTCAGTACCATTTTGCCCCATTCTTTCTGTGCCCTTCATCAAGGAAGCTTTAACAAATAAAGTAATGAATGTACACTTGGGCCTAAAACTTATCACAGGTACTGTTATTGATCAACACACAAACATATTAAAGCAAAGAGTGAAATTGTATCTTATAGATATTATGTCTTGGCTCTATGAACACAATATTTTAACTTATTTATATAAATAATGGTTTTCCACTATTGTGAGGTCACTGAGTATTGTGAGTTGCTGAGTAAAATCTCTTGTTTGTTTACTGACATTTTCTTAGTAACAGCTTTGTGCTGCAAAGTTACTCATTGATTAAAGAGTAGAGATTGTACTTTTAGATAGTACCTTCCATTTGATCCGAATAAACACTTTGACCACCTATTGTCCATTATTGTATGTACTTTAGTTAACAGTGTTTTCTGTTACATTTTGTCTTTTGACTTCTTTTCAAATTGGATACAAAACTTTATGCAGTTAAAGAGAACAGTGAGAAAATAACATGTGAAAAACAAGAAATATGTAAACACAGGCACAGAGTGGATCAAAAGAATTTGGGGAACTAGAAGTAGAGTGAAAGTTGGATTTTTGTGGAGTGCAATGTCAAAAAAAAGCCAATATTACCATATTCATGTAGTAAACAAAATGTTTGTCTTGTATTCCAAATGTATTTTGTTATAGGTGCTAGACAGGGAGAAAATATATTAAAAATGTATTAAGGTCCTATGAAAGTAATGTAAAAACCAACAGCTAACTTGACTTGGTCATAGTCTTTACTTTTTTAGTGACTCGAGTGCAGTGGACACTTCCTTTAGGGGTTGTTTTCAATGTGTCAGTGATCTAGAAATCATTTTGGTAAGCTGCTGGAATAACTTGCTAAAAGAGAAATCTCTTTACATCATTCTGTGCATATCCGAAAGTCCAAAGTTCATTGTTGAGTGTGATATATAGAGACCTCATAATCTGGTTCCAAAGATCTTCTAGCTTCTCTAACTCCAAGCACTTGCTTTAGCCTTATTCTTAAACCACCCAAACTTCCCATCATTTCCTAAACCTGCCATGCCGTTTCCTGCCCACACTCCACCTGTTCCTGCCAGTGCCTTCTCCTTTTCCCCCAAGAAATAGTTAAGTGGTGGGTCTGAATTGAGTTCAAATTGCTTGATCAGTTTGCTCTGTAAATGGGAATAAAAATATTTGTCCTACAAAATGAGAGATACTATGTGATAATTAAGTATCATGATTTTGGTGCTTGTATGATGAGTGGAAAGAACTCAGACTTGGGTGCCAGATACACCTGAGTTCCAGTTCTAAATTAAGCACTTATGAGTTGGTGATCTTAGCAAGTTCCTGAATCTGAGACAGTCCCTTGTGTAGAGAAAGAAGAATACACTACCCTTCAAGGTTCATGTGAGGATTTAATTAGACACACTTCAAGTGTTTATCTTCAACCGGAACTTCAATAATGTAACTGACTCTAATTACAGCTTCAGCAGTATAAATAATTCATGTTAATAATCAGAATATGGTAACTTTGGTCTAGAACATTTTGTGTATCTAAGTACACAGAATACAGCACATTATAGTATTTGCAACAATTTCCTCAGCATAAATTTAAAAGTAGTGTAGATTCTTGGAGACTGATTGGAGAACATTCATGACAGCATAGTTCTGGTGGATGAGAGCATCAGGTCAGACCGCTGTTTGTTCCTTCCTAATATTTATCACAAAGTCTGTTGTTTTACACATTCTTATTTTTTTAAGTTTATTTATTTTGAGACAGAGAGAGATAAAAAGAGAGACCAGGGGAGGGGCAGAAGGAGAGCTCGATCCCACAAACCAAACCAATCATGACCTAAGCAGCAACCAAGAGTCAGATGCTTAATAAGCTGAGCCACCCAGGGGTCCCTCACACATTCTGTTAGAGAAAGATTGTGGAAAAAAGTTAGATAAACACAATGATTTTGGATTTTTCACCATATGAATAAAACTTTTATATTTGGTGTTTTCATCTATAATACTGTGATTAGTGTTTGTTAGAAAACAGGAAAAGAAAGCATATAGTAAAACGTAGGGAAAAGAAATTAAGAAGAAAAATTACAGAAAAGGTAGATGTAAGTGAAATAAGGGAAACCAGTTTGGGCAACAGAATGAAAGAGTGGAAGGAAATGGTACCAGAAAGAATATAGGATTTGTGTCATGATATTTGAATTAGAATCCAAATGGGATGGGCATGGTGTCATGTGACTTAAAATCACCACCGCCAGATGAAGGCATTCCTTTGATAAAGTGAATAACCCTACTCATGGTTATTTAAGTGGTGAATATTCTGATTTTTCTTTAGAATTTTCTTGAAAGTGAAAATAAATAAATACTGAAGGGCCTAGAGCACTGAGGTTCTCCCCAACCTGTAGAGATGAGTAAGCATGTGTGATGTCCTCAAAGCAGTTTTTTTTTTTAACTCCTTGGGAACTAAATGTGAGAATGAAGCACCCTGTCAACTTGGAATCCAAAACTCCTCTTTTGGGGAAGGGGGAAGGTGAAAATCTCTGAGCGAGCCTGGGGGCTTGCCCAAACAGAGGTGGTCCTTGCTCCCAGTTTAAATATGCAGCTCAAGGCAAAGGCAAGTGTCCAGCAGAAGCCACATGCCCTGAGCAATGCAAGAGGACGGGGGAGCTGTGGCACAGAGGTAAGTCAGAACAGGGTCTGAGTCAGCCCTGAATTGCCCTGGGTCCCCGACAGGTGAAGGACATCTGGGGATTCCTATGCTCTCCCAAGAAGGCTGTCTATGAGCAGACAGTCAGTGTAGACTGGCATTGTTGCCAGGTGAGAAGCAGGTGGATTTTCTGGCCCAGGTAGCTGGAACATGGAAGTATTTGAAGGCTGTGGTGCGTGCTGATGCTGACACCCGACAGAGGAGCTAAACCTCACACAGAGCTGACAAAGTTACTGTAGATGTTCCTCTCTCCACCACGTTGATGTTTCAGAAGTTGTCTCTGAGCCTAGATGCTATTGGGCAGAAGGGGAAAACGGGTGGAATGTGTAAGAATTCTTAAGGGCTTAAGATTGTATCATTAAAATTTTTTTTAATGTTTTATTTATTTTTGAAAGAAAGAGAGAGAGGCAGAAGGTGAGTGGGTGATAGGGCAGGGAGGGAGGTAGGGAGAGAGAATCCCAAGTAACAAAGAGCTTGATTTGGGGCTTGAACCCACAAAGCATGAGATCATGACCTGAGCCAAAGTCAGCTGCTCAACCGGGCCACCCAGGTGCCCTAAGATTGTACCTTAAACACAAAGTTCCTGATATTTATTTGTTTATTTATTTATTTATTTACTTTGAGAGAGAGAGAGAGAGAGAGAGAGCAAGTTGGAGAGGGGCAGAGAGAGAAGGATTTCACACTATCAGTGCAGAGCCTGACGCAGGGCTAGAAATTACGAGAACCATGAAATCATGACTTGAGTCAAAGTTGGACACTTAACTGACTGAGCCACCTAGATGTCCCTAAAGTTCCTGATTTTTAAATCAAGCTACTTTGAATTAGCAAATTTAATTTGTTTATCATTTTATATAGGCATCATAAACTCTGAGTTTAGTCACAGAAACAAAATTTCACTTTTTTACATCTAAGATTTGTGGCCTAAAAATGAAAATTTGTATATTACATACTATATCTGGTTTTGATATATGTAATATTAATGATTGAACAAAGCTATTATTGTGTGTGTGTGTGTGTGTGTGTGTGTGTGTAATAGTTTACAACCTTTCCCTGCACTCTTAAATTTTATGACCAATAATGTTGGCATTGCCCTTTAATTGTCTTCTCTGAACTCCTCTCCTACCCTGTATTTTCTGAGGGAAAAAACCCTGAGAGGTAAATTTTCCTGAAAAATGTAGAATAGAAAACAAATTTTGTGCCCAAGGAGACCATTTGGCAGAGGAGGGTGTTGTGTCGGGATTGCATGAGAAATGAGGGTCGGGCGATGGGGGAAGGAGGCTGAAGGGAGTCCATGCAGTCTTACATCAAAGAGAGACATCTGGGGAAAGGAGTGAGAAAGTTCTTGGAGACTGAAGGGTAATAGAGGAGAGAGGGCATGGGACTTGAATAGGACTCACGTAGATTGTATACGATGGAGGATTCCTTAAACCTTTTCAGAGGCATGAATAAAGGGAATACCCTTCTTCTGCATGAGTTTTGTTAAATGTGAACCCATTCCGGGACTGGGTCACATATAATAAAGCTCACTCTAGCATTAACACCACCACCAACACATATGTGCCTCAGCCAGTTCCTTATCCTCCCTCTACATCGTGGACTGCTGGAGGATTTCACTGAATTCTTTAATGTCTTAAAACTTACTCTCTGTCTGCAAACACTACTTATGTTTATTCCATAGGACATGGCATCATACTTGCTCTGATTCCTCCATAACGCGCTGCCTTGTTAAGTTCCATTCTTCTTGACCACTACCACATTCATTCCTCAGTCATCTGTTCAGGTATGCATTATAGCTGTGCCACAAGCAACACGTCAAGGGCATTTAATCATGGCAGCACATTTGGCCTTGACCTATCTGTTCACATCTAAAGTTAATCATTCAAGCCTGTGTCTATTTGTATTTATCTTATATGACAGACATTACAGCTGTTGTATGCTGTGAACTCCTAGAGGGAAGGGAATAAGTCTGTTTAATTTCTTCGTGCAGCAACTCCTAGATAATGACTATAATGGATCACAAGACTAATATTGAAGCTGCTATATTATTAGCATAGACACTTTGAAAATGATGCCTAGGAGCCAGCAGCACTTCAAAAAGATTTGTATAGAATTTTTTTCCCCCTAAAATGGATTTGATGGACAAATGATTTGCTCCATTATTTCAGGTCAACACTGGGGACAAATGCTCCATTGCTGAGAAAAGTTACTGAATTTCAGCAAACCAAAACAATCCCTCTTACTAGGGAGTCTGAGCTGTTGTGCTGTGGGCACTCAAGATCAGGGGCAAGGGCTGCAGGCAGAAGGGAAGAAACAAAAACCTAAATGTAACTTAGCTAAACTAGCCACCTCTTCTGGTTTTACCACAAAGGGGGAGGTTAAGTGGAGGTTAAGAGAATCTAACAGAACGATGACGTCTTCTTGTCCAGTTGGACATGGGTGAGAAAGTAGAGACATTTATAAACCATGAGGCAGTTTTGCAGTGTCCAATAAATCAGCCACAATGAGGAAAGCAAATCTTCTGGACCATTGAAATGAGTCAAACATTTCTAGCCTGCTCTGGGAAAAGCCTATTAAAATATCCAAAGGCTGGGGGGAGTAGGAAAGAGGCTGAAAAGGAAGGACAAGGATCAGAGGTTTGGGGAGTGAATGCAGTAGTGGGTCCAGTCGTGTTCCATCTCAGAAGCGAGTGCCTGATGCATCTGAGGACATAATTGGTTCTCTTCATTAATTTATAGTTGCACTGTGGAACCTGGATAAAGACTTTCAAAACAGCATTGTGGGGTAACTTACATGATTTCTCTCTGATCCGGGCATGTACATTTCATGTCCATCGGCATGTTTTATTCTGTAACATTTCAAGTTTTAATCTATAATGTAAGATTTATCTGCTTAAATGGCTACAACTCAGGAACCTGTAGGGTGATAATTCCCTCCCATCGTGAGAATCAGATGGTGGAATCATCTTACTAAATGCTGCAAAAATTAGCCAACGTGTCCATGAATGCAGGTAGCTGCAGAATGGATTTTGCATATGTAATCTGCCGAAAGCCTGTTTAATAAGGAACTATCCTCTATGACGATCCTAACTCATGAGGGGTAATATTAAGGGTAAGAGGTGGGTGGATTCTTATTCTTATAAGGATAAGAATTCTAGTTGCAAGATTTGGGACCAAGAGACGAGAGTTTCTCTTTGTGTGTGTTTTGTCAAGAGCTATGGTGAGGCTGAGGAACAGAGAGAATGGTCAGGATGAAAAGAGAGAAATCAGGTGGTGGTGAGGGGAAGAAGAACTTGCTGATAAAAATTAGAAATCAATATCTGGGCTTCGTGGAGGCCAGGGGAAAAATGCTGCTGATTCCAGTTGGCACTAAGCAGCCCGTATGTGGGGGAGATAAAAGAGAGGAGAGACTGAATGTGCAGAAGGATCAAAGCCTGGTGGGGGCGGGACGCGGCCAGGGGGACGTGTTCAGTTTTCACATCCCCACTTCATCTCAATGCAAAGCCCGTCTCCCCCTCACAGGATAAAGAGGAAATCAGCCTGGCATGGTAACAGATAGCTTACTACCAGTGTGGGATTTATTTGCTACTGAATCATAAATTGTTAATGCCTTTGGGTAGCTTCACACAGCAGTGAGGATGGAAGCTTCTCTACGTGTCTTTGCCATCTCCTTGAAGTTGGAAAGCGTGTGGCTTCCATCTCAGGGAATTGGGTGTGTGTGCAGGGCGAGGGAGGAAAAGAGCAAGTTAGGGTGATTCTGTTCAGTAAGAACAGCGTCTCAAATGTATCTCCCTTCTCCGGCACCAGCCTCGGCACAGGCAGAATGACAGAAGACACCGTGTTCTTTTCTAGGGGAGAGGTGATGGAAGAGGTCGAGTGTGTTGGTATTTGGTGCCCAAGCTATTTGGGGGTGCCTAGAGAAAAGAAGGCATCTGAAACTAGACGTGTCAGGAAGTGGGTCGCCTGGGTGGCTCGGTCAATTAAGTATTCGTCTCTTGATTTCAGCTCAGGCCATGATCTCATGGCTGTGAGTTCTAGCCCTGCATCAGGCTCTGTGCTGACAGTGTGGAGCCTGTTTGGGAGTCTCTCTTTCTTCCTCTCTCTCTGCCCCTCCCCAGCTGGTGTTCTCTCTCTCTGTCAAAATAAATAAATAAACAAAAAAAAAAAAGGGTGGGGAATTACTCCTGGGAAGCTGATGAAGTTTCTTCCACGGTAGCTTCACTAGACACCCATACAGCAAGCCTCAGCCTCAGACTTCCTATAGCACATTTCCTCACCTTAGATGGAACGGTCCCAAGGGCCAGATTCAGTGACTGCAAAGCATGGGATGGAAAGGGCTGTATCTTTAAAGAAAATGTAGTTGTCTAAGGAATAGCATAGGTGTGGACTGGAGAGGGAAGAGAGGTAATGAAAGCATCCACTGGCTCTTAATTGACTTGGAGATTTATAAAAGCCCTTTGATCAAAGTTCCTCTGGGCCTGGCTGCAGGCATGGATTGGAGAAGTGTGATCGGACCCTTCTCTCCCTGCCCATTCTCTCCCTGGTTGTGAGAATGATACTAGGCAGGTATGTGAATAACGATTATACTAAGCTTAGTGTACTAGCAAAATCTTAATCTTTGAGGCTAGGATTTTGGTGGATAATAAATTTATTTTAATAACCTCAGTGTAGGTTCTCTCTACTTTAAGGTGACGTTCTATCCTCTGACATTTCCTGCCCTTCTTGCCCTACGTATGAAATCTGGATGCCCATTTTTAAGAGTGAGTAAAGAACAATACAACTGATTACAAAACAGAATGCAGCTATATTGGACTCAGATTCTTCCTATGTAAAAAGTGAAGGTGTTGTACTCTATAAGGTTTGACTTTCCCATGAACTCAAAAACCTCATTTTTATGAGACTTTAATAAAAAAAGTACTTGAGAGACATAAGATGAAACTGTCTAACTAGATAGTAATTGACTAAAGATTCAGATGCTTGATGGGGCTCCTGGGTGGCTCCCTTGGTTGAGTGTCCGACTTCGGCTCAGGTCACGATCTCGCGGTTCTTGAGTTCGGGCCCCATGTCAAGCTCTATGCTGACACCTTGCAGGTTGGAGCCTGGTTTGGATGCTGTGTCCCTCTCTCTTTCTCTCCCCCTCCCTGGCTCATGCTCTGTCTCTCTCTCTCTAAAAAATGAATAAATATTAAAATTAAAAAAGATTTAGATGATGGAAATGGAAAAAACTTATTATTTTTCAAATATATTAGATAAGAATTAAGTGAAATGATTAGGGGACAGCAGAATAATTTGGTCTTTTAATCAATGAATTAGCTCATATAATTGTATGGCTCTCAGTTCAAGTGCATATTCAATCCTCTAATAAAAACAAAAAAATATTTTAAATGTTAGTTGCCTTTTAAGAAGGGTGAATCTTACTATTAAAGACTATACCAGATTATCTGCTGTCCCTTTTTGTAGCTAATCATGTGGGTGATATTTTGGCTCAACTGAGCACTTTGACTAAAGGTGGATTTGGAGTTGAGTTTGGAGACTGGGGTTCAGGCCAGAGAGCTGGTGCATGTGTGTGTTTTAAAAAGTGTATTTATTTATTTTGAGAGGGATAGAGAGAGAGAGAGAGAGGAGACTCCCATGCAGGCTCAGTGTTGTCAGAGCAGAGCCTGAGGCAGGACTTGATCCCACGACCCAAGGATCATGACCTGAGATGAATGAAGAGTTGGGTGCTTATCTGCCTGAGCCCCCAGGCTCCCCTATGTTGTTCTTCACTACGGAATGAGAACTTGAATTCCAGAGACAATATCAGGGATGGGGTAGTTAGAGGAGGAAAGATGGAGAGAGGCGCTGGTACAGTTGCCAGAGGGGAGGGCTCCACAGCATCTAGAGCAGCCAGTGCAATAGCCCCCAGAGTCTTCCTCACAAAAGATAATTCCCAGAGTTATTTTTGAGAGTACTGATTATTCTAAAAAATATATATATTCATTATTAAGGTAGATTTAAGAAATAAGGTGACCCTTGTTAATTGTGCTAATATTGAAATAATGATAAAATGAATCGACTTGGCAAAAAAAAATCAAAGAGACAAATTACTATAAAATAAAACTATTTAGTAGGAAAACGTCAGTTTCTAACACAAGTAACAGGAGACCTCACTTCATACTATGCTTTTTTTTTTTTAACTTGACTACTAGCTTTGGTGTCACAGAGAACAAAACCTAAATTTGAAATATTCATGACTTGCTGGCCCCTATGTATCTTCAAAGAGGGACAATGCTTTTGGTTGCTCTGATCAGGGTGATGGATGAAGGTGCACAAAGGATGAGAGACTCTCAGATCACCATGTACAAGAAGCAGAGCTACCGGGGTTGTGGGGAGAATCCGGGGAGAACATATCCAGGAGGAGGGGGAGGTAAGCTGACATAGGAATGGAGCAAATGTCTATTGGTACTTCTTACGTGTATAGCTCTGTGCCATGTGCTACAACGGAAGTGTTTCTAAGCAAAATGCTAGGATCAATACAGGTGGAGCCTAAATTTCTATTCATTCAAATTACTTACATGTGTATCCTCACTCCTCAGTTGGGGGACACTGAGAGATGCACGTAGAGCAGACAGCACCAGCTCAGAAGAGGAGAGCCATAAATGATGGACATGGAGCTCTTCAACTTCCCAAGGACACGGAGGGCCTCACCTGGGGGTGTGCAGCCTGGTTCTATTTGGATTTACCAGTTTTATGACCTAGGGCTGGTTAATAGTTCTTTATTGCTTAATTGCTGAAATGGAAATATTTAATTTGCCTGTAGGCCAATGGGCTAAATTAGAGGATCTGTTAAATCCCCTTTAATTCTCAGATATTAGGGTATTAGAAAATATTAGAACTCAGTCATGTTTTGCTAGCATAGGCTTTTCAGGGAAACAGGCTTGGAATCAAATCTCTTTTGCAGCAATTACTAAGGAATGATGCCAGGCATGCTACTTAATATTTCTCATTTTCTACTTCTTCTTTTGCTAAATGAGAATATCTCTTCATTTTTTATAGGGATAAAATCAGATAATGTTAATAAAGCATTTAGTACATGGTTCATGGTTCACGAGAAACTCTCAATAAGTGGTAAATATAAAAACAACCACATCTATAACCACAATCATAGTGCTTGAAATCAAGTGGTATAAATGCTTACAGTGTTTCAGACAAAACAAAAAACAAAAAAACACACCTAACTAGAATACCTAGTTCCAAGCATTTCACTTTAACAAGTTTGTCCTAATGTGTGAAATTATGCTTGCAAAACAATTTAGTTCACAAATGTAGTCGTTTGTTTCCTTAATACAGATGGTGATGATGTATTTGCACAGAGTTGTTAATTTGCATCCTTTTGAAACTTAAAAATATTATTCCAAACTCATAGAAAGAAAAATAAAAAATTATTAGTAACTTTCAAAAACATAGGGCGGCATAATAGATAATTCAGTAGCGTGCATATTGGAAAGTTTATTCTCTCATCTTTTGGATATGGGTAAACATATCAGTATTCTCTTTTTTATATACTAATGGTTGCTTCTGGGAAAACTTTCTCCTTTTGTCTTCTTAATGGTTAGAGAAAAACTATTAGAAGATATGCCTCTTATAGGACTTAAGACTAAGCTCATATGGTCTTGTAAGTATCCATCCGGAATTGAAAAGTGAGGATGTGGGGCACCTTGGTGGCCCAGTCAGTTAAGCATCCAACTTCGGTTCAGGTCATGATCTCATGGTTTGTGGGCTTGAGCCCTGCATAGGGCTCTGTGCTGACAGCTGAGAACCTGGAGCCTGCTTTGGTTTCTTTGTCTCCCTCTCCCTCTGCCCTTTTCCTGCCTGCATTCTGTCTGTCTGTCTGTCTCTCTCTCTCTCTCAAAAATAAGTAAACATTAAAAAAAAAAAGAAAAGAAAAGTGAGGATGTTTCCAGTGCCAGTTCTTGGCAAAATACTTTAGTGGATCGAGTTTATGTTTGGGCCTCTTCTATTTCCTATTTCCTCACTTGTTCCTTGTATCTAAAGTATTGAGTAAAATGATTATTTTTGTTCAATGATACTGGTTAAGTAATAAGTAAAGCATTTGCTGATAAGGACTTGAGATACAGTTCTTCCTGGGGATTGTTTTTTAACTTTTAATTTCAAAATATTATAGACTCATGAGAAGTTGCAAAAATAGCACAGGGAGGTCCTATGTACCCTTCACCCAGTTTCCCCAAGTAGTAAAAATTTATATAACCATAGTACATTATTGAACTAATAAATCAACACTGGCATGATACAGCTAACTAGTTTACAGACAGAGGAATATTTAAAGAATTAGAAATTCTCAAGGGTCAAAGGAAACCTTTTCTAAATCTAAATATTGCCCCTGTCTGCGTGCACCTAGGTTTTTGCACCTCTCACTGTTTGGTAATCCTAGATTAACTTTCTGTCTTCTCCATGCTACCCCTTCAGAGCAGGGATCCTATTTCGGTCACCCCTTAGACATTGCTTATTAAGGTCATTGGCATTTACTAAGTATTTTTGGTTAAAAAGGTGACTAATACTTGCTTAGGTCTTTATGCACATTATCTCTCAGAATGTTCATGGTCCAGGGGAAAGAGTATAGACTTTAAACACATTCAAACCCTGGCATTTATTAGCTTGAGTCTTGTGACAAGGTACTGAATGTCCATACATAAAGGTGCTGCTAAGCACCTTAGACCAGCAGCCTTCCATGCTATCATGTTGCCTTTTAGAAAAGTAGATTAAAGAAAAAAGAAAGAAAGAAACAAACAGCAAGCACCACAGGGAAGTTACAGAGATTTAAGATTTTGTCCTTATGTAGTTGTTGACTTTTGCTATGTGCATAGGAAATTCTCTCCTAGTGGAGCTGGATGATGAGGTGAACTAGACGGTGAACCGTGGGTGCGGGGTGCTTTTTTAGAGGTTCCTGCCAAATGCCCTTCCCTTGTCCCCATTCAGCTGACACCGTATAGAGAGGAATGTTCTTGCCAAACTGCATCAGATGCTTACATCCTCGTCCCTTGCTGAAGGCATGGAGGGGTGAGAAAATTGGACCCCTTAAGTATTCACAGTACACGGTCAAAACAATTTTTTAAATTGTTTTAAATAAGATAACTTAAAAAGTTGGAAGGTTTTGACATCATCATCATCATGATCTACTTGTATTTTCTGCTCATGAAAATAATTTTTTTAACAAAAGGGGCATTTTTTACTAACCTGAATTGGCTGGAAACACATTAGTCAAAGTTGCTTTTCAACTTGGTCTGACCACCTTTTTTTCCTTTAAGTTTATTTCTTATTTATTTTGAGAGAGAGAGAGCACAGGAGGGGCAGAGCGAGAGGAAGAGTGAGAGAAAATCCTAAGTAGGCTCTACCCAGTCAATGTAGAGCACAAAGTGGGGTTCGAACTTATAAACCAAGAGATCATGACCTGAGCTGAAACCACAAGCTGGACACCTAACCGACTGAGCCACTCAGACACCCCTGACCTGAACACCTTTTACATACCCTTGAGTTCCTCATATTAGAATGCCTAATTTGTAAGTATCCTTTTGGCTTATTTAATCTATTCATTTCATTGAAATGGAATAGGAGATGGTAAAATATGTTATTAATTTATGAGGTTGTTGGCTACAAATGTCAAAAACTCTAGTAGCATAAATACTTGGATTACAGTGAGAAACACTCAATTTTTGCTGGTGGTTTGCAATTTGGCTTGTGGCCCTCTAGTTAAGAAAATGGGTAATGGGTCTTAAGTGTAGGAACTGAAATCATGAAACTTCTGGGAGAAAACATAGGAACAAAGCCCTTTGACATGGATTTTAGGAGTGGTTTTTTGGACATGGCACCTGAAACACAAGCAACACAATACAAAATAAACCAGTGGAACTGCCCCAAACTAACAAGCTTCTGCACAGCAAAGAAAACCATCAAAAAGTGAAAAGGAAACATACAGAAAAATATTTGCAAATAATATATCTGATATGGGGTTAATATCCAAAGACATACTCATACAACTCAGTGGCAAACAAACAAACAAACAAACAAACAGATAGCCCAATTAAAAAATAGGCAGAGGACCTGAATAGATATTTCTCCAAAGAAGACATATTTCTCCAGGGCCAACAGATACACCAAAAGATGCTCAACATCACCAGTCATGCACAAGGAAATGGTGAATCAAAACCACAATAAGATACCAGCTCACACTTGTTAGAATGGCTACCATCAAAAGGACAAGGCTAAGAAAGCTGGCATGAATGGGGAGGAAAGGGAATCCTTGCACACTGTTGATGGACTTGGAATTGGAAATTAGTATAGCCACTATGAAAGGACCCTCAAAAAGTTAAAAATAGAACTACCATATGATCCAGCAATTGCACTTCTGGGAGTATATCCAAAGGTAATAAAAATGCTAACTCAAAAAAGATACATAGCCCTATATTCATAGCAGCATTATTTACAGTAGCCAAGACATGAAAACAAGCTAAATGTCCATCATTGGATGAGGGAATAAAGAAGTTGTGGCATATATATGCAATGGAGTAGTATTCAGTGATAAGAAAACAAACAAGAAAATTCTACCATTTACAACACACGGATGGACCTTGAAGGCATTATGAAATAAGTTAGAGAAAGACAAATACTGTATGACCTCACTTCTATGTGGAATGTTAACAACAACAACAACAGCAGCAACAACAACAACAACAAAGGAAAGTCTCAAAACTCATGGAAAAAGAGATAAAAATTGTTTTACCAGAAATAATGGGGCTGGAGGGCGTGGAGGGAGGTGCTGTGTGATGTACAAGGCAATTGTTCAACGAGTAAATCCTCAGATTTCTCATCACAAGGAAACAATTTTTACCCCTTTATTCTTCTTTCTTTTCTTTTATATTGTATTTATATAAAATGAGGGATGTTAGCTGAACCTATTGTCTAATTTCACACTATATACAGATCAAACCATTGTTCTGTAGGACTTAAACTTACACAGTGATGTAAGTTAGTGATTTCTCAACAAAACTAGAATGAAAATGGGAGTATCAGTTATCAGTTATCAAGATTAGAGACAGAGGAAGCTAAGAACGAGAATGCTTTTCCAGGATTCTGAATTGCTTTCTCGGTTTCAATGCTGTCTCCCACCTCTGACCATTAAAAGTAAGGTACACTGGAGATCAAGAGAGGAAAGGGGAAAAGATCACTTTGATGCAGTACATGCCATTAGAACTGGGAAAGCTAGGATTGAAATTTACTTGGAGATATTCTCAATAAAATATCTCCGTGAAAACCAACTTCTGCAAACTTTGAAGAGATGGAGGAATGTAAACATGCATGTGAATTCCAAATTGTTAAAGTTTATCATTCCCAGCATCATAAGATGTTAAAGATACCCTGAAAGTTTTCTTTCTTGATTTGCTTGGACTGCCTTATAATTTAGTGCCTAAGAGATATAAACATTTTATTTCTACTTACATAATATAATTTAAAGAAGATTGAATGCAGAATGTCTCTCCCTTGATTAAAATTATTTTTTTCTGAAAAATAAACTATAGCACACATGGAGAAAGCAAAAATTGTCATAATAACAAAAGTAAAAATGCCCATTTGGGCTCCTGGTGTGTCTGTGCTTTTCACTGCTTTGTGCTTTTCTTTATTTTCTTTTTCACGGCATAGTGAGAGATCTTGTTAAATGAAAAAAGAGTTTTATGAATGCATTTCTCAGTGAGAAGGCACACCTATGATATCAAATCACAAAGGACCGGGACCACAAAGCGTTAAAACTACACAGAAACCTGAATACACGTAAAGTCTTTCCCAGAATATTTCAATGGGCATCTTGAACACGATCTCTTTCAGGACTGCTTCTCTTGAAACATTATAAAATTACTTATCAGATAATTATTGCTTAAACAAATTGGTTGTTATGAAGCACAGGTTTGTATGTCCCATTAATCTTTCTCAACTACTGGCTCTGCCAAGATTGTCCAGTTTCTAATATAAATGCCAGAAAGGACTGAAGCATAAATCTGAAGTGAGATTACAATTTTATCAGAAAAAAACATTTTTATCTAAAAAGCATTAATGTAGGTAATAAACATTTGTAATTGTGATTAGTTCATACAATATTACTAAGGTATATACAATTAAATACTGAGCATACTTACAATATTTACCCAAAATTAAGATGCAGAAGAAGACAGGACCCGATGTCATTTCCTTCTTTCTGAGCAACTGATTAATAAAAGTGAATACAATTTGGTCTTGGTTTCCGAGTCACACACAGCTCACGGTGGTTGTGTGCTATTTCTGTCTGCAATCTCAGCAGCTACAAAGCAGTTCACCCTCCTTCCTCTCTCATTTCCTCTCCCTCTCTTTCCATTCCCTTTTCTTTTCTTTCTTCCTTTCTGTTTGTCAGAATCTCTCCTCCCACCCTCCTTTGCAAAAAGTCTTAATATCCTTCTTTACACCCCCTCCCCACACTCCCTCCCCAGCACATGCGCGTGCACACGTGCGCACGCGCGCGCACGCACACACACACACACACACACAGATACACACACACACACACACACACACACACACACACACACACACACACACCAGCGGGAACACAGACAAAGCTGAGCAGTGAGCAAAAGTTTCAGACAGAGAACACACCAGCTCTTCTTGTTGACTCTAAACATCTTGTTTCTATGTCCAGCCACAGCGTATAAACGAGGGTGTGTGTGAACTGACAAATGTCTGAGCTGATCAAAGTCATGCTACTAGAGAGAAACTGAGCAGAGATACATTACAAATGAAAACTATTTTTTCTCCTTAATGACTTGGGAGTAGGAAAAGAACAGAACTACACGGGGCAAAATGCCTTTGTGGAATTAACTATAAGGCAAGAATTAAAATGTAATTATAGCATTCTTCTCTGATTTGAGTCTAGGGATTTGAATGATAGGATATTGTTTATAGAAAAATACAAACGAATAAAAACACATCTTAAATTTTATTGAGCCTGTGAGTTTTACTCAGTGGAGAGAGCAGGACAGGTCATTGGTTGTGGAGCAGAAACTTCCTGGGTTCGAATCATGGTCTGATTCAAACTATAGTTGTGTAGTTACTTGCATGTGGTTGACCTTTGGTTTTCTGGAGGAGAGTATCTGGAGGAAAAAGGCAAGGTGGCAGTGACGATGAGCATAGTGCATCCTGAATGTCTGGTGTAAGTTCTAGTGCATAATACGTGGTTACTAAGTAGCAGCCATTCATACGGTGATGGCTTTTATCAGAAAAAAAAAAAGGGAAGGAAAGCAAGGAAAAACATTTCCCTGCAATGCTTTTTTCTTTTAACCAGGCTATATCATTCTTATTTTTCAGTGTGATAATTTATTGCTAAAACAATGGGCAGCACCTTGCCATAAGAAATTTGCTCATGAGGTTAATGCCTCCCAATCTCTCTCTACATATAGAATCCATTTAAATTGCACGTCCCTCTATCACTGACTTCATCATAGAAAGCAACTTTTTCTTTCTTTCTTTTCTCTCTTTTTCTTTCTTTCTTTCTTTCTTTCTTTCTTTCTTTCTTTCTTTCTTTCTTTCTTTCTTTCTTTCTTTCTTTCTTTCTTTTTTCAGAAAGCCTATTTCTAAAATGTGGCTAGAGGGTTATATTAACACAACTCTTCTTTTTTCCTGTAGAAGCAATTGGTACTATGAAAGGAGAAATGAGGTACAGGAATCCTTACAGGTCCTTTATTTATCAGTAGATTTATATAATGAAGACATCGTTATTTTAGTGGAAATGTTTATGGTTAAGTTAATTTGAATGCTCATTTAATGCACAATAAGTGTTCATTCAGTGTTTATTCTTTTTAAAAAATTAATGTTTTTTATTTATTTTTGAGAGACAGAGAGAGAGAGAGAGTGTGTGAGCAGGGGAGGGTGAGAGAGAGAGGGAGACACAGAATCTAAGGCAGACTCCAGGCTCTGAGCTAGTTGTCAGCACAGAGCCCGACGCGGGGCTCGAACCCATGAACCATGAGATTGAACCTGAGTTGATGCCGGATGCTTAACCGACTGAGCCACCCAGGCGCCCTAGTGTTTATTTTTTATAATAATACTTGAAATGATTTAATTAATTAATGCTTTCTTATTTATTTTAGAAATAGTGTTTCCTGAAGGATGCTAAAGGACATATTAGGACAATATTTGAAGGGAAGCCCAGAGGAAGCTTCTGAACAATAAAGCTGAGATGCTTGCTTTGGGAATTTTCCAGCAGAAAGTCATTTTCAAAGTAATCCTGATGTTATCTTGTTAGCTTTGAGCATTTTCTCTGAGCTCATGATACAATTTGTGGGCCAGTAGCCAGGAAGTACTTTTAACAATATATACATGCGTTGTGTTTTCAATTTCAAATTATCCATGCAGAACTTCAAAAATAATTTCCCATTTCACTAAGACTGCAGTATATTTTGCTAAAACTGCTATTTATCTGGAGGAGCAATTTGACTTTTTTTTTTTATTAGAATATTACTTCTTTATTATTTTAAGCCAAGACAGTGAATTTGAAACATTAGTCTCATACAGGTATATTGGTGGAAAAAACCCAGAAGTGAAAAAAAAAGTACCCTTACCATACACTGCAGCAGGCACTATTGGGATTTTTGGGCCAGAAATTACTGTGAGGTACTATTGTTTGCATGGTAGAGTATTCAGCAGTATCCCTCTCCTCTACCCACTAGATGTCAATAGCACTCCCTAATAGGGATGATCAAACATGTCTCCAGACTTGGGCAAACGTTCCCTTGGGGGCGAACTTGCTCCTGGTTGACAACTACTGCGTTGTAGCCAAAGCCTTGTTGGAAGAACCTTTACCTACTGCTTTTTACTTAATAATTAAAATAGAATTCTTCCTATTTAAACCTGTAATTAAAATGTGTTTTCTTGTTTTCTTGTTCTGCAGTTTGAAGATCTACATTAAAGAGTTTTAAAAACAAACAGATGGTGTGGGTTCCTCACCTTCTCTTCCTGTTCCTCTTGTTCAGTTCTAAGCTTACACTATGGGACTGACAAAATCTGTGATGTCATTGCCTCTGTTTGGTTGAGTATTTACTTCATGGTTTTCCACATCAGATTTGATGTTGACTCAGACTAACAGTTAACACCCTTTCTTACCTTGGAGCACTTCTAAAATCTTATTGAGATTCTCTGAATAATCAAAAAATTTTCTATTTGAAAATTACTGGTCAGAACAACCTAGGGTCCTCCCAGATAAGCAGTATCAACCTGTGTGCACTATATAGATTCAAATTTATTTAAAAAATATTTTTAAACATTTTTATTCATTTTTAAGAGACAGAGACAGAGCATGAGCGGGGAGGGGCAGAGAGAGCTGGAGACACAGAATCTGAAAAAGGATCCAGGCTCTGAGCTGTCAGCACAGAGCCTGACACAGGGCTTGAACTCAGGAACCATGAGATCATGACCTGAGCCAAAGTTGGATGCCTAACTGACTGAACAACCCACACACCCCAAAGATTTCAGATTTCTAATCTGTGGTTTTTCCATCCCATTACCACTGAACTACACTAGTTCATTTATAACATCTCATTTTAAAAGTAGATAATGGGCTTCTTGTCTATGTGTCTCAACCTATTTGCCACTATTTTTTCCAACAGTAGACACAGCCATTTTGCTTAATGTGTTTCTAAAAATTTTTTAAGTTTATTTATTTATTTTTGAAAGAGAGAGAGAATTAGTGAGGGAGGAGCAGAGAGAGAGGGGGGGACAGAGGGTCCAAAGTGGGCGCTGTACTGACAGCAGAGAGCCAGTTTCAGGGCTTAAACTCATGATCCATGATATCATGACCTGACCCGAAGTTGGACACTTAACCAACTGAGCCACCCAAGTGCCAAATGTTTGTTTGATTTCAGACCTTGGAAAATCTCAATGAAAGAGATTGGTAAAATCTCAATCAGAGCCTCATGGTGTAGAGATAGTCAGGCAATAATAAACCAACTCTTGAATTAGAATTGCAATCCCAGAGCTAAAATGCATGCTGTCAAATGCATGGATCTCAGGGATCCATTCCTAATTGGCAGCTGTCAGTTAGGCAATACTCTTGAGATACTCATCATTTCTAAGTGATACCAAGACAATTTTAGGTATCTTGATTTAGTGTTGATTACACAATTCTGAAATGAAAAGACTTCTGGAGAATGATATCAAGCAAGATGTGCACTGAGATAAAGCAATGAATAGGTGCAGGTTTTTCAGAAAATGTTTTATACAGAATCTAAGCAATTTCACTTTAGATGGAAGTTATTATGTCTTTTTAGCAGAAAAATCAACCATTAAAGGGTAAACCAAATCTCATGTGGATTTATGTGTTGCCTTGAGGGTTAAAGAGGGGTGTGGCAGAATTGAGTAATCCTCTGCAAAACTATAATGTGAAGAAGGTGAGGACAGGGTTAACAAGCTCATGTATGTATCTATCTGTTTATCTATCCATCATCATCTTATGCAGTAAACATCAGTTGATGGTTTTTGTTAAATGAAAATTATGTACAGAATTTAGTAATATTAACTTTGCCTTACTTAGTTCCCTCACACTATTGTAATTGATGACATAAAAGTTTCAGGCTAATTCTATCTAGACTGAGCCTATCTAGTTCAAGACCAACAGTACAACAGGAGAAATACAATCTGTTGATGGAGCCTGTGGATAGGATCTGGAAACTAAACTTGCTGGTTCATGTCTAGCAGCCTGCGTGCTCTCTGAACAGCCGTCTCCGTCCTTTCTTCTGCACGTGCCCACTGTGCCCGCTCAGTCATGATAAGCTTTAGCTGCTTCAGGTTCCGGGCTGAGGCTTCAGCTCCCTGCTGCCATCGAAGGCTTATCTCTCACTTGCCAGTGATTTAGCTTGTTCTTCCCTGCATGGGGCTGACCCTACAGGAGATTTACTGCGCTTAGCCCTAGCTTTCTAATCCCAGTGTTCTCCTTTAACGCACTGCCGGTCTGTTGCTGATGCCTCTGCATGGCTCACCCGAGACCGCACGATTTATGCGAAGGGCATCTCCTACATGCTGGAAGGAAACATAAATCAGAAAAGTAAAGATGGTTTGTTCTAGTTGTGGCAGTAGAGGATGGCCAGTTCCGGTCCCAGTTTGGCCACGGATTAGACATGTAACCTCTGACAAGTCACTTAAATGCTCTGGTCCTCTGTTGTCTCACCTGTGAAATCAATAGCTGATCCTTTATGTATGTATTTATTTTATTAAAGATTTATTTATTTTTAAGTAATCTCTATACCCAACGTGGGGTTTAAACTCACAATTCTGAGATCAAGAGTTGCATGTTCTACTGACTGAGCCAGCCAGGGACCCCAATAGTTGATCTTATAGAGGAATTATAACTCAGTCGTTTTATGAAATATAATAACCTGCCTCAGAAAAAATTATAAATTAGAATGGAGACAGAATGCATACATATGAATTACCTAAAATATATTTATACCAAATTTTTCAACAAATGCAAATTGGTGCCATGAGTAGAATGTGGTAAAGAAGGTAGGAGAAGCTGTCAAGGAGCCTGGTACAGAGAACTAGGTGAGGTCAATTATGAATGATTCTTTAGGGAAGAAAATCCGTGTTGTGAGTGTGGAAGGCAGAGAAAGTCATGAGCGGACCGGGAGTCATAGAAATAACATTTTGCTTCAAAAACAAGTACGTGCAAACAGCAGAGCCAGACGAGCTAAGGCCAAAGTATAATCAAGAAATGCTATTGTAGAGTCAGGGAGTAATTAATCCCTTGCTGGAAAGTGTCAGACATGAGGTTGACTAGATAACAAAAAGTAGGATGCAAAAGTTGATATCAATTTCTGAGCAATAAATTGATATAATAAAAAAAGCTAATAAAAAAGACAAGTCTCATGACCATGTGATGCAAAAGATGAGCAAGAACAGGCTTTAGTTAGGGAGATGAGGCTGTTGTGTAACAGATGGAAGTCAGCTATTCGGTTTGGTGTGACTGCAAAGGCTGCAAACAGCAGCCACTGCCAGAAAGAAAACAGTTTTAATTATGGTTGATTATGACCAGACTTTGACTATTTATTTATCTGTTTATTTTTTCAGACTTTGACTTTAGATGAGGATGTCCAACAGAAGTACAAAATGAGCCACATGTGCAATTTAAAATTTTCCAGTAGCCACATTAAAAAAAAAAAGATATAGGTAAAATTAATTTTAATAATACATTTTATTTAACTAAATATATCCAATATATTACCATTTCAACATGGAATCAGTATAAAAATTACTAATAAAGATTTAAGTACTTTTTTTTTTACTGTCTTTGAAATCTGGTCTGTGTATCTCACATGCACAGTGCATCTCAGTCTGGGCTAGCCACATCTCACGTGCTCAGGAACGACGTGTGGCTAGTGGCGATCATAGGGGACAGTGCAGCTCTAGAGGCTGGCACAGGAGGTTTTCCTTAGGTCCATCAGAAGTTTTCAGATCTGAAGATCAAATAAAAATAGTCATTTTATAAGTACGTAGAATTTTAACAAAACCAATGGGAACAACAACATAAGGTTACCAGTTTTATCAAGTAAACAACAACAACAAAAGCCTTACTTGCAATTTTTTGGCCATCATTTTATAAATCTCAGGACATTTGGTTACTGCACAATTCAGGAAAATACAATGTTCAAACACAAAACAGTCCTTTAAACTAAACACAGTTTCATAAAACCTGATGACATTGTGTTTATTTTTCTCATTTCATTACATATCAGTAACAACTTCTCCAGGCCCTTTCTGTGGACCATAATTTAGGAACTGCTGACCTAATCTAGGCCCAGAGTCCGTCTGGTAGCTCAAGTCCTTTAAAACTTCGGTAGACTGCTAGTGCCTTTGACTTTGGGGCACTCAGCAATTAACCAAAGTTTTTAAAGTGGCTGCCTTTGTAGGTCTTCCTTTTACCATGTGCTGGAGTCCCTAGCCCTGTTTTAAAGATGGCTAACTTGGCATCTGTTTCAAAGCAAGGAGAAAAATATGTGGGGTCATGCAGTAGAGCTAATCTGCCATCTAATGCCGGGATACATTCTAGTGATTGGCGCTTGATGAAGGGAGGCAATGTTATCCCTGTAACTCAGAGGTTGTCCTGTGGGGCATCTTGGAGAAAGGTTGGCAAGCCAGGGTTTCCATATTTCTTTGGCTCCTTCTAAGTATTCCTCTTCCTAGTCTGGATTCTAAGTGTTGGTTTGGGTACATAATTGGATTTTTACAGTGCTGTAAACAAATCATCATCTGACCGGTAGTGATCTTTGTAGAAAAGGCATTTCTTATGTTTTTTTTTTGGTCTTTTTTGCTTTTAGAAGGTCTCTCAGTCAATATACACTGGGTTATGTTGTTATAAAATATAACCACAAAAGTCAGTTGCTTAAATCAACAGAAATTTGTTTCTCACTCTACCTGACCATCATGGGTCAGAAGGAGGCTCTCATCATTATGGTCTCTCAGGTATCAGGCTGTTGGAGGTTCCATATTGACACGTGTGTCCATGATCATCAGGGCAGGAAAACGTTAACACGGTAAATTGCACTCTAGCTTTTAGAGATTCTACATGAAAGTGATACACATCATATCTACTTACATTTCATTGGTTTAATTTCAAAATGGTAAAGGAAGGACAATTGAACCATGTGCCTGGAAGAAGGGGAACAGAACGATTACGATGAATACCACTAATGACACCTTCAATCTGCCTTTCTGAATACTTGTAAGCATAAGACACTAATCTTTTTTCTAAGGAAGACATTTGAGAAGTTGAATCTAGTCACGATATCAAGCCCACAGATCAGAATCTCTGAATGATATATAAAATGGGTACTTCTGACAAGATATCTATCTGTGGCTTCTCTTGACTAAACATATATGTACTAAAAAGGAAGCTGTCTTCCCCCAATATGCAATGGTGGAACAGCAACAAGGAAATTGCAATAAACATTCTTACTAGAAAGCAGAAGGTGAGGAGAAACCTGTAGATAGTTGTGTGTAGCAATTCTGAAATCCTGCTGGGCAGAGGAAGTGCGGCTCCTTACCCTGAGGATGGGGAATGTTCATTAATTAGGTGAGTCTACTCCCTGGAAGGGGCTTCCTGTTCATTGTTCACTGTGGCCCTTGGTCTGCACTCTGGAGTGTTCTTCTTTGTATTATCTGATTTTCCACACCTACAGTGGATGCTGAAGAACATGTCCTTCAATGTTAGAGTTGGGGCTGAACAGAATACACAGCTTCCTTCTTTTCCTTTTTTTAAATTTTTAAATGTTTATTTTTGAGACAGAGAGAGTGTGAACAGGGGAGGGGCAGAGAGAGGGGGAGACACAGAATCTGAAGCAGGCTCCAGGCTCCGAGCTGTCAGCACAGAGCCCAATGCGGAGCTTGAACCCGTGAACTGTGAGATCATGACCTGACCCGAAGTCAGATGCTTAACCAACTGAGCCACCCAGGTGCCCTTACACAACTTCTTTTTTGCTTTCATATGGTTTGGTATCCAAAGTTGTTTCACAAATAGAACAATCACCATTTTTGTTTTTAAGCTTAGGTTGATAGTCTTTCTAGTATATATCTCTCCCAGGGACTTAGTTATATTCTTATTAGTTGTATATTTTTGTATTTAATGATGTAATTTCAAGTAACTTGAGTATTAAATTTTTGGGGACCAGCTACTTCCTGTCTTCTCCCTGCATCATTTGTCCAACTGAAAGGCTTTACAGAAACACAATGTTTGTTGTGTCTTTGCTCTTAGAAATTTTGGTGCCCTCAGAGATTTTAACAGTGGATGTAATGGGCATAACTTTAATTTTATTTTTACTACAATGCTGATTTTGATTGGCCTTTGTTGCTAAGAGAATCTTTCAATTTTATTTTTTACTAGTTGTGGTTGAAAATCACACAGTTCTTCCATTCCTTCACATGCTCAATTTCTGGGTTCTATTTCTTCCTCTTTCTTTTTTTTCCCCGCAAACTGGGCAATTCTCTGCTAAGCTTATTTGCTTTTTATAAAATCTTATGAAACACAGACAATGACAATCAGCAACAGCAACTACTAAATTTCTATAATCTCTTGTCGTAGGATTATAAATTCTTTAGGTGCATAGCTGCTTGCCAGGTTATCAATGGTGACAATATTACTAAATGCTTTGTCACACATGACATGGATAACCGTCCTTACAGCTTCGACAAGTTCCTTTCCTGTGTGCCACTAAGCCTTTAAGCCTCATGTTCTCTCTTTGTTGTTATGACGGCACACCATGTCTAGTTACCAATTTTTGAATCAGCCAGTATATGCTAGGTGGGCGGAGGGGCTGCAGTAAGAAACAGCCCCCATGGAAGTTTATCTCTCACATTATGATCACTCAGGCACCTGACAATATTCCCTCTTGATACATATTTCTACAACTACTGTGGTAGGAAAAAAGAGAAGGTGGTGTGCCATATACTCATCCTAAGAAATGACGGGTAATAGTTTTAATCAGATGACTTTAGATTGAATGACTAAGTTGTCAATTTCCCAGTCTGGGGTGGAAGAATCATTATTGCTTTCTCCCCCGTATCAACTCAGTTATGCGCACATTTTAGCTTTTCTTGTTTATGACAATCCACTTCCCATTTTTGTATTTGTTGGTCTCCCTGCCATGTAGATGACAGAAATCCATCTCAGCCAAGCTCATCAAGTCTCTTTGTTATTTCCATAGGTCTCTTCCTCCTTTCTCTCTCTGTTTTATATCTCTGCTTCTTTATGCTTTATTACTTTACATAGACTTTCTCTGTGTGGTTGACATAATGGCTGTTGTTAATCTCTGGTTCTTATCTTTTCTGGTCCATGATCCTCAAAGCAAGGAAACATCTCCTTGTATAATTAAAGAATTGTTGGTGCAGGTCTCTGCATTTAGATTACTTGTTTGGCCATGAATTAAGCATTGTGTCTAGGGGGACAGAACCTTATAATTATTTGAGACTAGGTTTGGCATTTACTTTGATGATTATAAGGTAATATAGGACACATTGTCAGAAGATGAAAGATGGGTAGGATTGATGAGCAGGTACACAGTCTATCACAATCCAGAACTTTCCTCTGCCAGTAAGTGTAGAAGGAAGTAGTACCAAAGCTGAAAGTGTTTAGGACATGCTCAGACATAGTGAGTATAAGTGAGAGGAATATGGAGCGAGGGTTGGGGGTGAAGACTGAGAAAAAGAAAGACTGATAAAGGTAAAGACAGAGGGTAAATAAATGGATCAGTAACTAAATTGAATGAGAATATAGTCAGGTTTTAGGAGTTAGTGTATGAAAAGTAACAGCTGCTATCACAATAGTCATAAAAGCAAATATTAAAAAAGTAATATAACATGATGCAATTAAGTATATGGCTTTGCTATGTGAAGACAGATCAGTTCAGTCATATTACTCTTCTCCTGGTGAGATGACACTCTTCAGGCTGTGCGACTGAAATAACAAGGTGTTGGGAAAGGAAATCCTAGTTGTGAAAACAAAAATGTGTCTCCTGTTTCTCATTTAATCTTCTTTTAGAATTTTACTAGATGTCAACTGGGATTTCTAATGTATATGCCATGCCTGTGTTAGCTTGCCATGAAATAGCTGCAGGGTGGGGACTTTCTTTTCTTTTATTAAAAAAAATTTTTAGTAGTTTATTGTCAAATTAGTTTCCATATAACACCCAGTGCTTTTCCCCACAAGTGCCCCCCACCATGACCATCACTGCCCCCTCCCCCTTCAGTCCATGGTTCGTTTTCAGTATTCAGTAGTCTCCCTTGATCTGTGTCCCTC
>NC_043700.1:65266934-65276700 GCF_006229205.1 Suricata suricatta
CCACATCTTCTTGATCCATTTGTCAGTTGATGGACATTTAGGCTCTTTCCATGTTTTGGCTATTGTTGACAGTGCTGCTATGAACATTGGGGTACATGTGCTCCTATGCATCAGCACTTCTGTATCCCCTGGGTAAATCCCTAGCAGTGCTATTGCTGGTCATAGGGGAGTTAAAGATAGTGGCAAATGGCATATCAGACAAAGGGCTAGTATCCAAAATATACAAGGAGCTCACTAAACTCCATACACGAAAAATGAATGATCCAGTGAAGAAATGGGCAGAAGACCTGAAGAGACACTTCTCCAAAGAGGACATCCAGATGGTCAACAGGCACATGAAACGATGCTCAGTGTCACTCATCATCAGGGAAATGCAAATCAAAACCACACTGAGATACCACCTCACACCTGTCAGAGTCGCTAAAATAAACATATCAAGAGAATATAGATGCTGGCAAGGATGTGGAGAAATAGGCACCTTCCTACACTGTTGGTGGGAATGCAAACTGGTGCAGCTGCTCTGGAAAACAGTGTGGAGGCTCCTCAAAAAAGCTGCAGGGAATTTCTAACTATTGCCCCTTCCAGAGACTAATCAAAGTTAGGTCTGTGGGTAAAAATCTTAATGAAGACATTTTTTGGCAGCTCCTCATTCCTATCATGTTTATAGATTGCTATTTACCTTTTGAAATATGAAGTTGGGTTTTCTCCACAATATGTCTATCTGTAAATATATTAAATAGTCATACATTTATAAGGGTCAAATATCTTACCAGATTTGCTATAGGGAAGTCAGGAATTTTCTGGGTGGAATATTATGGGTCATGTGTACATGTTGGAACCAACGGGGAGGTGGTGAGGAGGTACTAAAGACACAGTAGCTTCAATCATGGCATACAGGGACAAATTATGGACTAAGTTAAGTAAATCATGAAAATTCACACTGCAAATACAAGAATCAAACAGGTACTTTATAAATTTTTTTTTAATGTTTTATTTATCTTTGAAACAGAGACAGAGCGTGAGCGGGCAGGGGCAGAGAGAGAGGGAGACACAGGATCTGAAGCAGGCTGCAGGCTCTGAGCTAGCTGTCAACACAGAGCCCGACGCAGGGCTCGAACCCACAAATGTGAGATCTGACCTGAGCCGAAGTCGGACACTCAACCAACTGTGCCACCCAGGCGCCCCCAAACAGGTACTTTAAAAAAAGGTAAGGTGCTAACCATTATCAGGCATTAACAATGAATAAAGAGAGAAAAAAGGCAGGTGGGTGGAAAATGAGGTTCTGGAAGTAGATCCTGAATGAGTCAACCTTGTAGGCTGGGCCTCTTGCCTCTGGGACTATTCTTAGCAAGGAGATGGGACACCTTAGACTTTGTTCTTGATACCAGTGTGTGTCTGGTACCTGATCCCTGGTGATTTCCTGAAGGAGAGAAGCTTGGGAAAACAGTGATACAGTAAAGGACTAGGAAGAGTAGGGTTGGAGAGACAATGAATCCAGGTGTGTTATGTCAAATTAGTCAATTGATGGTGAACTTTATTTACTCGCCTATCTTTGATGATTGTTATTGGATTCATCTTTATTTCCTTTCTCTAAGATAAGTAGTACTATTCTTTACCCCCAGAAATTTACTCATCTTTGTTAATTAATATTTTTAAAATTTTTATTTGTTTTTGAGAGAGAGACAGAGAGTAGGCAGGGGAGGAGTAGAGAAGGAAACACAGAATATGAAGCAGGCTCCAGGCTCTGTGCTATCAGCACAGAGGCCAATGTGAGGCTTGAACTCATAAACTGCAAGATCATGACCTGAGCCAAAGTCCGATGCTTAACTTACTGAGCCACCTAGGCATCTCTCATTTTTGTTAATTTTAAAGTTAATTTAACTTTATAAGTTAATTTAGAATTTAGACTTTATAAGTCTCTACATCATAGTAGTTATTCATTTCCTTAGGAAAGGCTGGGAGAATTGGTGTTCTTAGCATCATTGAAATGAGTTTCTTGAGTAGGGTTGTTACTAAGACCATGCTTGATTTTTTTTTTTTTTACATTTATTTATTTGAGAGAGACAGGGCACAAGCAGAGGAAGGGCAGAAAGAGAATGAGACACAGAATCTGAAGCAGGCTCCAGGCTCTGAGCTGTCAGCACAGAGCCTGATGCGGGGTTAGAACCCCCAAACTGTGAGATCATGACCTGAACTGAACTTGGACTCTTAACTGACTGAGCCACCCAGGTACCCCAAGACCATGCTTGATTATTAAATGACACAATAAGAAAACAATCTGAAGTCCTGAGAAGTAAATGTGTCACCTTGAAATTATCCTCCCGGCCACAAAAGTCTCTTTACCTGCACTAGTCAACATGGGACAGAGGAGTTGGATTTCAGAGAGCTAAACAGTTAGAGGCAGTCAACAAACATGTTAATTTTAAAAAGTGCTTCAAATTAACATGAAATATGCAGGGCCTAAAGTCAATTAAAATTCAGTTCTTAGGCACACATGTTTAATAATGCAAAGTTTCAAATCTTTATTGAATGAAAAATATTTTCTTTGGACATTAATTTACACCATAAGATTCAGGAAACTGTTGTGGGGCAGTAATTTATACAAGGGCTACATTTATTTGTTCTCTAACATATCGTGTGCATTTAGGATTCTAAGGTAAGTTGATTTTTTGATTAAATGCCATTTCTTAAATTATCACATAAATGGTGACATAATACACTGTGGAAATTGGAAATGAAAAAAAAAATGTGACCTTATCTCAAAAAGAGGTACAAATACTTGGTACCAAACCACACCCATAATCATGTACGACTTCAGAAAAATTTTACTTTACATGTAGTCAGAGTTTGCTTTGTAACTTTTGGAAAATCCGTAAATATATGTGGAGTCAATTTTGAAATAAAAGATAGGTATGTTCTTTGGAAACTGTCTAAAACTGTCTGAAAACGGAAATAAAATAAATTGCTGTGCTTAAACTTACAAAAGATACAGTATCATAATAGACATTTTTGATTTGAAAGAATAGATATTTATAATATTATTTCTTACTACAATTCTTCTTAAGAAATATTATGAGGTCAATACACTTTAGAGTCAGAAGTATGAATGTTTTAATTTTCTTTAGTAGTATTTTAAAGTTATTTTTTGTAACACTTTTTGTTTCTTATTGGACCTCTAGGACAGTCTCTAACAGTGGTTCGTAGAGTGGACCTGAGAACTGGTTACAAACCCGAATTCTCCAGCCCCATGTACTGATTCAGAAATTTAGGGGCAGAGCCCACTCACCCGTGATTTTTTTTTCCTTTTTTTTTTCACCCGTGATTTAACATGCCTTCCAGGTGGCTGTGAAACACCCTCAGGTTTGAGATACCGTGGTCCAGAAGGAGTGAGATCTGTCTTGTCTCATTTGAGACATGAAAAAATAGAGAAGAATTTTTGTCCTCAAGTGTAGGTGCCACTCCTTTGAATGGGTAAAAACCGCATTGCTTAAAGAATACCCATCAGCCCAGATCATTAAACAAAAACAATGAGAGTTCTTTTATGGTGACTTTTCAAGTTGGCAACGTGGAAAACAAGCCACAGTAACAATGCCGGGGAACTGCAAGGAAAAATTAAGTTTATTTAATTTCCAGAAAAAAATGCATTTTTGAAAGTGGTTACAAATTAAAATCATGGTAATCTAGAAGACCACTCAGTGACTTGAAATAAAAACTATTTTATCTTTTAATTGTTTATTTTGGAAAATATATCTTAGGAATCTATGAAGGAATTTTAAGAATGTTAAAAGTTCAGGGCTCCTGGGTGGTTCTGTCGGTTAAGCCTCTGACTTCCGCTCAGTCATGATCTCACGGTTCGCGGGTCCGAGTCCTGCATCGGACTGCACACTGGTGGTGCCTAGTCTGCTCAGGATTCTCTCTCTGCCCCTTCTCCACGCTTGTTCATTCACTCGCTCGCTCTCTCTCTCTCTTTATCCCTATCTCAAAATAAATAAATAAACCTAAAAAATGTTAAATGTTCTCTCAAATCAGTCATGGAGGGAGCAATGGGGAAATATGTATATAAACAAGTGGTTTTACATTGCCTGCTTTTTATGGGAAGAAAAAAAATCTTGTATTTTAAGTAGTCCATTTGAGGCCCAGTGATTTTAGACAGTTCTCTTTTGAAGATCGAAAGCCAAGCTTTATTGCTGGAACCAAACTTGGGCCTGCTATATCTCATTCCAAGCAAAACACCTGTTCATAGGTCCCATTGCCATTTTCAGTGCAGTGAAGCAAATGTAATTGTGACCTTGATAGTTGTAGGAGTAAGGATTATTGCCAAATGCCATATTACAACCTGATGAAATATTTCCTGAACTAATTTACATTAACTGATTTACTGTATTAAAAAATACACTTAGTTCTTTTTTTTAAATGGTTTTTAAGGTTTATTTTTGAGAGAGAGAGAGAGAGAGAGAGAGAGAGAGAGAGAGAGAGAGACAGCGTGAACAGGGGAGGGTCAGAGAGAGAGGGAGACCCAGACTCCGAAGCAGGCTCCAGGCTCTGAGTTAGCCGTCAACACAGAGGCCAATGCGGGGCTGGAACCCATGGAACCCTGAGATCATGACCTGAGCCAAAGCCAGAAGCTTAACTGACTGAGCCACCCAGGCTCCTCCCAACCTCAAATACACTTGGTTCTTAAAGAACCTCCAAGGTAATGTATGGCTTCTGCCACTGAACTAAAGTGATTTCAGTTGTGTAAGTAAGCAGGCTGTGGTTACCAGCTGAACAGATTTTCTTTTTTTAGAAGCAAATGATGTAAGTAATAGTTATGAATGTCTAGTGTCGAAGAGGGCTTGTTTTTGTTGAGTTCTGCATTTTAATTTAAATGGCTACCCACTTATTTAAAGGAGATTTCAGAATTTTGCAGTTATAAGTAATTGTGTGACTTGGATTTAAGTTGAAATGATCTAATGTGAAATGGCAAAAATAAAGACAGATAATGTTATGATATTTATATGTGGAATCTAAAAAAGCTGAACTTGTAGTACGAGAGAGTAGAGTGGTGATTACTGGGGGTCTTGGGGGTGGTAGAGGAATCGGGGAGATATTATGTCACGGATAAACTTGAAAGTAGAAGATCTGGAGATGTAATGCACAGCATGGTTACTATATACACTGTATTATATGTATATTATTATTATATGGTTACTATATATATACCATACTATGTACTTGAAATTTCTTTTTTTTTAAATTTTTTAAATGTTGTTTTTATTTTTGAGAGAGAGAGAGAGAGAGAGAGAGAGAGAGAGAGAGACAGAGACAGAGACAGAGAAAGAGAGATTGAGAGGGAGAGAGCATGAGCAGAGAAGGGCCAGAAAGAGAGGGAGACACAGAATCCAAAGACAGGCTCCAGGCTCTGAGCTAGCTGTCAGCACAGAGCCTGATGTGGGGCTCGAACCTACGAACTAAAAGATCATGCCCAGAGCTGAAGCTGGACGCTAAACCAACTGAGCTACCCAGGCACCCCTGTTCTTGAAATTTCTAAGAGGCTAGATCTTATATGTTCTCACCATAAAAAAAGAAATGACAATTACGTGACAGGGTAGAAGTTTGCCAAAGCTTCAGTGATAATTATAGGGCAATATGTATCAAATCAACATGTTGTACAACTCAAACTCTAAGATGTGTAACAATGTTATATGCAAATTATGTCTCAGTCAAAAAGAATAGACTGGGGTGGATTTTTTCTTTAATTCAAGTAAGAAGTGGTTATGAGACCAATGCACGAAATGTTACTTTTCTTTATTTTTCTAAATAAATTAAATATGATTTGACACCCACGCCCACCTGGCTCTATTCTTCTCTTCATTGGCATCCAGCCACAGGAACCCTGGACCCTGGATGTCCAGGGTGGTCACCTGGGTTACCATTGCTTTTTTTGAGAATGTGACTGCAGATGTCATCAACTTCGCTGCCCTGTTCCTTGAGACCGTGAAGCTGTTTTCAGAGCCTGGCTACTCTATAAGGTCAAACACAGTGAGTGGACATTCACCCTTCCCTTCTAAGCCGGGTGTGGAAGTCTCAGAACCCAGCTCTCTGCTTCCTGCATTAGAACTTTTCTTCCCTTTGAGATACTGCTGATGAGCTGGGCACAGGTCTCAGTGCTTACAGAGCCTGCCATCCTATGGACCTCCTGGTGTTACAGAAGCCAAACCTGTCACTGGAAACTTAAGCTAAGTCCCTCTTCTGGTCTAGAGTGGCTGGTTTCCCTATGTTTCTCGCAGGGACCCCTGGAACTACAGTATTTCCTGGATTGTCACAGGAGCAGGTTTTCTTTCAAGGAGAAGTTTCTAAAATCTAATCTCTAATCTCTCGTCTGGTAAAGTTGAGACTGGGAAAGAAAGATTAGGTCATTCTTTAGGGAAAGGAAGTTGAGCAAGACTCAGGGGAGTACAGAGTAAGCATGCCACATCTATGACTGAGGAGGGGCAGCAGGGAAAGCCCCAAAGGACTCACTTTCCTTTCCAACCAGACTTGCTCTAAAAGCAGGCAATGGCTTCTAAGAAACACCAGTGCACTAGGGGTCCTAGCAGATCCTCGCTTCCTCCTGTTGCTTCCACACACTAGCTAACCATTCACCAGGGAAACATGACACAGGAGGAGAGTGAAAAGTAGAGCGACCCAGAGTTGCTTTTCTTTTCAGCAGCCCCGTCTGACTTTTCAGTAAGCTGAAGGTAGACAGTATTGTAGAAGGTCCCGTGTCAAGAAGGGACATAAGTTAGCTCTGTGCAGTGTTTCCACTGCTTCACGAAGTATTAATGTATGAGCTGCAAAATACAAACCATGTAAGTTTGATGATTTTGTATATGTTAAGTCTGTCTTCCTTTCCTTCTTCCTTCCTTCCTTCCTTCCTTCCTTTCTTCCTTCCTTCCTTCCTTCCTTCCTTCCTTCCTTCTCTGGCACACACACTGTCTCTCTTTTGGCACAAAGCCCAATGCAGGGCTTGAACTCATGACCCTGAGATCAAGATCTTGAGCCGATATCAAGAGTTGGATGCCTCAATGAACCACCCAGGCACCCCCAAGTTAAATATTTTTATAGGGTTGCCCTGAAACCAGCATTGTACAAGGTAAAAGTGGACAGAAAAATTCACGCTAATAATTTAAAATTTTAATTTCTCTTTACTTAAACAATATTAAATAGAAAACAAAAAACACTGTGAGAAGTCAAGAGAGAGAAATAGAAACTGTGGGAAGCAAGAAAAGGTTTTATACTTTCATACTTTTAATTAAGGCAGTTTTCTCTGCTTTTTTTTTTAAGGAGACCCACATTTTTGTTGTGCACTGGGCCTTGCACAGGTGTGTGGCTGGCCTTGTGCCTGCACCAATGTAAACTGTGCACCATGTCCACTGCCCTTTGTCCTTTCTCAGCTCTAGGAGTCTGTATAGGAATGGGGACAGGGCAGCAACTTTGAAAATACTGCTGGATTTTCACAAGGTGAATCTTTAAAAAACACACCAGTTAATACAAGCTGTTTGATTGCAGAAACCATCTTCTACCTGCACTGTTTATTATATACACATTCTTTCCCTTATTGGCAGATTGATGTATTTGTCACACTTGCATCTCAGAAGCTGAATTTAATACTTGCAAATCTAACTCAACTGTTGTTAGGAGTATCTCCCAGCGTAAGTATAAAGTCCGTTGCCTAAGAGGAGATTTCCTTCCTGCCTTGTTATTTATAGCAAGTGTTTAGCATGGCTTAAATATTAAAAACAAGGAAACATGCCTATTTTCAGTGATGTAATTTTCTACAGTTCTGAGAAACAATATATTTTATTAAAATGAGCATGTAGCATCATGTTAAACCTGTTGAAATGACTTTTAATGTTTTTTTGAAATGATTTTAATATTCTCGTAACTCAAATTGCCTAATGAAGCAGACTTCATTTTTCCTCAGTGAACATTTACAGCCTAAATGCCTCAGGACATTGTATTTCACGGCTTTGTGTTTAGCTTATAATAAAAACCTTTTGAATCGTCCAGTTTGCTTGGCCTTTAGGAAAATTTGACAACCGCTTCATCAGTTCCTATTTACTAGCATTTTATTTACTTTATTTAAAAAATTTTTTGGCTAATGTTTACTTCTGAGAGAGACAGAGCATGAGTGGGGGAGGGGCAGAGACACAGAATCCGAAGCAGCCTCCAGGCTCTGAGCTGTCAGCACAGACAGAGTCCAATGCTAGGATGCTGGGCTTGAACTCAATGAGATCACAACCTGAGTGAGCTGATTTGGAAGCTTAACCTACTGAGACACCCAGCCATCCCTTTACTAGATTTTTAGATTATAGAATAAAACAGAAGGTGTAGATAAGTAGTAAGTTTTATTAATGGAAAATAAAACTGACAAATGAGTATAAATGTAAGTGATGAATCCTTTTAGATACTTTATTGTTTAGTTATCTGTTTTATTTTTTCTCCTTCCCTCCCCTTCTAAGATGTCACTCTGCCAGTATTGTCATTGGTAGCATAAGGAAATAAATGGGAAGACACATGTTCACTTGTTCATTTAGTCATTCGTCAAAAAATTTATATAGACTGCCTCAATCTAGTCTATTTTTAGAATAAGAAAGGGCAAAAATTGAATGTAAAAAATTGCAGATTGTCTCCAATAGTAGTCAATAAAATGATCTCTCAACAGTTATATTCCTTGGGTTCCTGGCACCGAGAACTCGGGCTTCCTGCCCACAGAAAACTGTTAGTGGTGGAGATATACAATAAATACATATGTGTGCTTGAGCGAAGTAGTCAGAGAAGGCCTTGCTGAGAGCTAACATTGGAGTTGTGCCCTGAATGATGAGATGGGACATTCTAATACCTTCCTTCTCTTGGACCCAGCCCTGCATTTCTGTTTTGCTGATTCTTTTCCCGACAGTGACTTTTCAGACTCCATCTTGGCTCATGATTCCTTTTATGTGTATGAACATTAGGTTCTTCAGACCATACTTCCTAGATATTATTTCTGAATCTACACCTCTGGTTCAAAACCTTTTGGGGTAGGAGCACCTGGGTGGATCAGTTGGTTAAGCATCAACTTCAGCTCAGGTCATGATCTTATTTATTTACTTTTTTTCATATAGTTTATTGTCAAGTTGGTTTCTGTATAATACCCAGTGCTCTTCCGTACAAGTGCCCTCCTCCATAACCATCACCCCCTTCCCCTTTCTGCCGCCCCTTTCGGCCCTCAGTTCCTTTTCAGTATTCAAGAGTCTCATGATTTGCCTCCCTCCCTCTCTCTAACTTTTTTCCCCTTTCTTCTCCTCATGGTCCTCTGTTAGGTTTCTTCTGTTAGACCTATGAGTGAAAACATATGGTATCTGTCCTTCTCCACCTGACTTATTTCATTAGCATGACACCCTCGAGGTCCATCCACTTTGCTATGAGTGGCCAGATTTCCTTCTTTCTCATTGCCATGTAGTATTCTATTGCATAGATAAACCACATCTTCTTGATTCATTCATCAGTTGATGGACATTTAGGCTCTTTCCATGATTTGGCTATTGTTGAAAGTGCCGCTATGAACATTGGGGTATATGTGTTCCTATGCATCAGCACTTCTGTATCCCTTGGGTAAATCCCCAACAGTGCCACTGCAGGGTCATAGGGGAGTTCTACTGATAGTTTTTTGAGGAACTTCCACACTGTTTTCCAGAGCGGCTATACCAGTTTACATTCCCACCAACAGTGTAGGAGGGTGCCTGTTTCTCCACATCCTCACCAG
>NC_043700.1:65276800-65277938 GCF_006229205.1 Suricata suricatta
GAATTTTTATATGCTGTAGTATCTTGTTGAGTATTTTTGCATCTGTATTCATTAAGGATATTGGCCTGTAGTTCTCTTTTTTTTTTGTTGGGTCTCTGTCTGGTTTGGGAATCAAAGTGATGCTGGCTTCCTAGAATGAGTTTGGAAGTTTTCCTTCTATTTCTATTTTTTGGAATAGTTTGAGAAGAATGGGATTAGCTGTGCTTTAAATGTCTGGTAGAATTCCCATGGGAAGCCATCTGGCCCTGGGCTCTTAATCTTTGGGAGAGTTTTGATAACTGATTTGATTTCTTCACTGGTTATTGGTCTGTTCAGATTTTCTACCTCTTCCCGTTTGAATTTTGGTAGTGCATGTATGTTTAGGAATTTGTCCATTTCTTCTAGATTGTTCAGTTTGTTGTCATATAATTTTTCATGGTAATCTTTGTTGATTGCTTATATTTCTGAGGGATCTGTTGTAATAGATCCATTTTCATTCATGATTCTATTTGGGTGTTCTCTCTTTTTCTTCTGAGGGGCCTGACTAGAGGTTTATCAATTTTGTTTATTTTTTCAAAAAACCAAGTCTGGGTTTCATTGATCTGTTCAACTGTTTTTTTGGACTCTATATTGTTTATTTCTTCCCTGATCTTTATTATTTCTCTTCTTCTGCTTGGTTTGGGGTGCTCTTGTTGCGCCCCTTCTAGTTCCTTTAGGTGCTCTGTTAGATTTTGAATTTGCACTTTTTATAATTTGTTGAAATAGGCCTGGATGGCAATATACTTCCCTCTTAGGACTGCCTTTGCTGCGTTCAAGAGAGTTTGGATTGTTGTATTTTCATTTTTGTTTGTTTCCACATATTTTGAAATTTCTTCTCTAATTGTTTGATTGGCCTAATTGTTCTTTAGTTGGGTGATTTTTAACCTCCATGTTTTGAGAGGTTTTCCAGACTTTTTCCTATGGTTGATTTCAAGTTTCATAGCATTGTGATCTGAAAGTGTGCATGGTATGATCTCAGTTCATTTATATTTATGGAGAGCTGCTTTTACCCAGTATGTGATCTATCTTGGAGAATGTGCCATACACGATCAAGGAGAAAATGAATTCCCTAGCCTTAGGATGTAGAGTTCTAAATATATCTGTCAAATCCATCTGTTCC
>NC_043700.1:65278038-65283361 GCF_006229205.1 Suricata suricatta
TGGTTGATTTCAAGTTTCATAGCATTGTGATCTGAAAGTGTGCATGGTATGATCTCAGTTCATTTATATTTATGGAGAGCTGCTTTTACCCAGTATGTGATCTATCTTGGAGAATGTGCCATACACGATCAAGGAGAAAATGAATTCCCTAGCCTTAGGATGTAGAGTTCTAAATATATCTGTCAAATCCATCTGTTCCTATGTGCTATTCAGGTCCATTGTTTCTTTAGTGATTTTCTGTCTGGTTGATCTATCCATTGCTGTAAGTGTAGTATTAAAATCCCCTGCAATTAGCACATTCTTATTAGTAAGATTGTTTCTGTTTGTGATTTTTTATATATTTTTTAATGTATTTGGATGCTCCTGAATTCAGTGCATAGATGTTTATAATTGTTAGCTTTTCCTGATGGAGAGACCCTGTAATTATTATATAATGTCCTTCTTCATCTTTTGTTCCTGCCTTTACTTTAAAGTCCAGTTTGTCCAATATAAGTATGGCTACTCTGGCATTCTTTTGGCTTCCGGTTGCATGATAGATATTTCTCCATCTCCTTACTTTCAATATGAAGGTGTCTTCAGGTCTAAAATGACTCTCTTGTAGATAGCAAATAGATGGATTTTGTTTTTTTATCCATTCTGCTACCCTGTGTCATTTTATTGGAGCATTCAGTCAATTTACATTCAGTGTTATTATTGAAAAATGTGGGTTTGGATTCATTGTATTCCCTGGAGAGATCATGTTTGTAGTGGTGTCTCTGGTACCTTGTATTCCTTGCAACATTTCCCTCATAGAGTCCCTAGGGCTGGTTTGGTGGTGATGAGTTCTCTCAATTTTTGCTTATTTTGGAACACCTTTATGTCTCCTATTTTGAATGACAGGCTTACTGGATAAAGGATTCTTGGCTGCATATTTTTTCTGTTCATCACATTGAAGATTTCTTGCCATTCCTTTCTGGCCTGCCAACTTTGGTGAGATAGGTCTGTAACCACTCAGATAGGTTTCCCTTTGTATGTTAGGGCCCTTTTATCCTTAGCTGCTTTCAGAATTCTCTCTTTATCCTTATATTTTTCCAGTTTCACTATGATATGTTGTGCCAAAAGTTGATTCAAGTTAACGGGGTTCTTTGAGCCTCATGGATTTCAATGTCTATCTCTTCCCCCACATTTGGGAAGTTTTCAGCTATAATTTGATCAAACTCTCCCTTCAGAACCTTTTTCTCTTTCTTCCTCTTCAGGAATTCCTATGATACAGATATTGCTCTGTTTGAATGTATCACTCAGTCTCAAATTCTCCTTTCGTGCTCCTTTATTGATTTCTCATTTTCTTGGCTTCCTCTTTTGCTGTAACTGTGTCTTCTAATTCTCCTATTCTCCTCTTTGCCTCTTCAATCTGTGCAGTGGCTGCCTGCCTCCATTTTATTATGCACCTCATTTATAGCCTTTTATACCTCGTCGCAGCTATCTTGAAGGTCCCTAGTCTTTGTATCAATAGCTTCTCTGATGCTTTTTTCAAGTCCAGAGATTAATTTTATGACAATTGTTCTAAATTCTTGTTCAGTTATGTTGCTTAAATCTGTTTTGAGTAGTTCTGTGGCTGTGACTTCTTCCTGGAATTTCTTTAGAGGAGAGTTCTTCTGTTTCCTCATTTTGGCTAACTTTCTGTCTGAAAGTTTTAATGTTTTATTTATTTTTGATACAGAGAGAGACAGAGCATGAGAGGGGGAGGGGCAGAGAGAGAAGTAGACACAGAACCAGAAGCAGGCTCCAGGCTCTGAGCTAGCTGTCAGCACAGAGCCTGATGCGGGGCTCGAACCCACGAATGTGAGATCTGACTTGAGCTGAAGTCGGAGGCTTAACTGACTGAGCCACCCAGGCGCCCCTCTCTTGTCAGTTTTAAAAGCTCATTATGCACTGTGCACCTGTTAGTAATGCTATATTAAAGGATGCTCATTGACTGTTGAGGGCCTGTCATTTCAGGAAGTTTTTTTTTTTTTTTAATGGTGTCTCTCGGTTTCTCTTGTTGTGCTTCTGATTCTTTTATTTCCTTAGTCAGTGATATTTGGGACTCTCCACCATGTGTAGTTTGGCCTGTTTCTTGAGATAGCCCTGAAAAGTAAAACACACAGAGAACAAAAGCATGCAAACACACAGACAAATCAAACAAACAAGCAAACCAAAAGGGGAAAGGAGGAAAAGAAAAGGAAAGGAAATGAAAGAAAAGAAAAGGTGAAAAGAAATAAAAAGGGAGGGACAGAGACAACAAAAGACTATAGACAGTCTAAAAGCATATAATCAACTGAGGGGAGAGATAAAAATGAGATAATGGAAAATATATCTAGATGGCATGAGAAAAAAATACAAGAGAAAAGAAAAAGGGGGGGGAGGCTGTTATCCTGTGAAGATGGGTGTAGTTTGGTGTAGGTAGGTTTTGGGGTCTGCTCCCCAAGGCCCTGCCTTGGTGGTTGCGGGAAGAAGAATGGTGGTGCCCCAAGCTCTGCTTGAACCAAATGTTGTAAGCCGCTCTTTTGAGTCCCATCTCCCTGTGCCATGGGTGAGCCAAGCCACACTTTCCAATCTCTGCTTCACTTCCAAATCCTAGTCCATGCACTTTAATGCTACTGCTGGAGAAGAGATGCACTCCCACTGGTGGCTGGCCTACCAGCAGGGTTGTACGGGGGCGGGGAGCGGGGGGCTGTTTCTCCTGATGCCTCCTGGAATGGGCGCCTCCTCTGCTGAGCCCAAGGAAGGATTTTCCAGCTAGATGGGAGGGATTTCTCTCCCCCTGCCCAGCGGTTATATATGGGGTGATAATATCTCTCTCCGCCCTGGGGCGAGTTCTTTATCTCTTCTCGAGAGACAGTTCTATGAGAATTTTCAGTCTCTCTTTCTCTTCCCCTTATCGCTCTGGGGACTCTTCCTGTGTTGGGCCGGAGCTCCCTCCCCTCTGCACCTCTAGGCCTGGCCCTTTTTTGAATTTCCCCAGTTCGCACTCGTTCACTCAGACATCTTTGGGGTTGTCTTCTTTCTGGAGTCTGAATGTCCTCCTTTCACTCTTGCAGATCAGAGTATTGTCCCTTCAGTTCTTCTCAGTTTAATAGATGTGGGTGGGTGAAGACTACAGAGCTCCCTACTTCTCTGCCATCTTGCCCCGTCTCCAGGTCATGATCTTAAAGTTAATGAGTTCAAGTCCTACATGGGGCTCTCTGCTAGCAGTTCAGAGCCTGCTTTGGATTCTCTGTCTCCCCCCTCTCTGCCCTTCCCCTGCTTGTGTGTGCTTTCTTTCTCTCTCTCAAAAATAAATAAATAAATAAATAAAAGATCTAGGAGGTCATTGATACTTTTGGCAAGAGAAGTCCCTTAAAAGGTGATGAAAAAATAAGGTTAAAATGGTCTGGAAAATAAATGAAAGGTAGTAATGAGGAGTGAATGACTAAAAATATTTTTAAATATCCAAACCTTTTGGGTTAGAGCATTTGAAGAAAAATATAGACCCTATTTCCATGTAAAATGAACATGCTCACAACATTATACTTAATTTTTAGGGGATTAAAAGAACAGTTGAAGATTACTCAAGAAACCCCTCCTTTACCTGCTCATCCTCTTTAATTTTAACTGCACTAATGACGTTAGACACATCAAGGACTCTGAAATCTGTGTCTTCAGCCCAGTCTCAGCTGTGCATATTTGACTGCCTTCCAGACATTCCCATTTCATATCTCTAAGTCATCTTGATTATGTATGCTCAACAAGGAACACAGCCAACACTCCTAATCATCACCATTTTGTAACAGTAGAAGTTTAGCATGTCTGACTCCATATTGCTTCTATTTCCCTTGCTGCTGCGACCTATAGCATATAAACTTCTGCCTAGCCCTGTACATAGGCACGTTATAACTAAGATTTGTACAAACTGCTTTTTATGTGAAATCTACCTCACCTGGGGAGGTAAGGAAATATGTATAGAAATGACTATACTAGGTTTGAGTTCTACAGGAACAATAAGACCAGACTCCTCTATACAAAGATCAACTGACCAAGGACAAAGAAGTTACATGACCTTCCTCAGATGTTTACAAGATGTCAGTCACCTTTTGACTCCGAACCCTTCCACTTCCTCCTTTTGCTAACATAAAAGAAGCTCTAATATCATGTCAAGAAGAGGTGGTTCTTTGGGACAACAGTCCACCATCTCCTTGATTTGGTTGACTTCTGATTAAGTCACTTTACTTGCCCCAAGATCTTGCATCTTGACTTATTGGTCTGTACTGTAGCATGCAGAATGAGCTTGGACAGAGTTATAATTTCTTCCTTCCCCTCTCATTTTCTGCTTCCTTCTTCACGGTCTATCTTGGTGGAGAGTAGCTCCAGTCACTGACCTATTTATCAACCATTCTTTCTTCCATGGTTCCAAGGAGCACCCACACCCATCATCTTTCCCTCCTTCCCAATGCCACATCTACTCTGTAATCTCACCTCCATTGACTTTATTTATGCCAATATCTTTCTTGGATATTTTTGGAGAGTGGGGGTGCCATAGCGATCTTGAAGAATATGGCAAATGCTTGCAAAAGCCATTCAGAAGAATGGACAAGTTTGCTGATTTGGGATTGCTGAGTAGCACTGGGGGCCCAGTCAGTTCTCATCAGGAAAGAATTCTCCTCTCTTTCCTGACTTAAATACCCCATGAAATAGCAAGGGTTGAGAAGTTACCAATGCATAATATCTTTCCCCCCTCCTGGAAGATGAAGATAGTTACTAAGTTTCTCATTACATGATCATTGACTAGTTAAACAGGTTCAGTTCCTTTAATTTCCACATGCTTTCATCTGTATTTCTTTCTTTTGAATTCTTTCAATATTTCCCTCATACACATTAATGTTTAATTCAGAACTGGATGTTTGGTCCTAGTACTTTAGCCAACTCAACAATTATATGTATCTTTTTGTCCTCAAAGAATTGGAGGCCTTGTGGTAGATGGGAGTTAGGGAATGTTGATTAAATTTGTGTATGATACAATTAGGCTATGCACTTTAAGGCAATGCAATACAGAAAGTAAAAAATGCTGAAAAAAATATACATGGGTAAACATCAACATATCTGGCATTGAGATGGGTAGAGAAAATGTGAGGCCCACATAAATGATTAAGCATTGACTGCAGGCATATCAATGAGTTCTGGTTGTAGGGAAGCCTTAATGGGAAACTATTATGGCAGTTAAAAGAAGGGCAGCCTGAAGAGATTTTTTTCTTTCATTTTTCCTCTTGTGCTTTCATCTTCAGTAGTGCTCCAAGAAGGCCATTTAAGGAAGGAGCTGTGATCAGTT
>NC_043700.1:65283461-65286523 GCF_006229205.1 Suricata suricatta
TATAATCCATTTAGATTACTTGGCTAACAGTTTCTTGATAATCTTGAAGCAGATAATCCCTTGTCTTTATCCCATGCTTGCTGGAAAAACCTACAAATTTGGATTTGACTAATCATGTAGTATTTTGCTTATGTTTGTGCTATTCTGTGACACTGGAGAATATCACCTAGCTATGTAGATTTGCACCATTACTAATTCATTATCTCCATTCTTTACTCCATTCTCTGAATGGTTGTTCCTAAATGCAATTTTTAAAAATATCAATCTCTTGTTTAAAAATCTTTATCAAAGAAACCTTGAGAAAGAAAAAAGCTGGAGGTATGATGCTTCCTGATTCCAAAGTATGTTGCAAAGCTATAGTAATCAAAACAGTGTGGTATTGGCATAAGAACATTGATTAACAAAACAGAATAGGGACCCCCAGAAATAAATCCATTCATTTAGGTTCAATTAATTTTTAACAAAAGATGCAAGAAGGTACAATGGGGAAAGGGCAGGTTCTTTAACAAATAGTACTGAGAAACTGGGAAGCCACATGCAAAAGAATCAACCTGAACTACTATCTGAACCGTACACAAAAATTAACTCAAAGTAGATTAAGGACCTAAAATCATAAGATGTCTCAGAAGAAAACATAAGTAAGGTAAGTTCCTTGACATGAGTCTTGGCAATGATTTTTTGGATTTGACGCCAAAAACAAAGGCAACAAAATAAAAAATAAACAAGAGGGACTAAAGTAAACTAAAAGCTTCTGCACAGCAAAGGAAACAGACAACAAATAAAAAGGCAACCTACCAAATGCAGAAAATATTTGTAAATCATACATCTGATAAGAGGTTGTTACCCACAATATATAAATAATTGACACAATTCAATAGCCAAAAAAAAAATCCAGTTAAAGAATGACCAGAAGGTCTGAATAGACATTTTTCCCAAAGAAGATGTGCATACAGCCAATGGGTACATGTAAAAAATACATTACAAATAGTCAGGGAACTGCAAATCAAAACAACCATGAGATATCACCTCACATCTCTTAGAATGGCTGTCATCAAGAAGATGAGAAATAACAAGTGTTGGTGAAGGTATGTAAAAAATAAAACGTTTGTGCACTATCAGAGGGTGGGTAAAATTGGTGGAGGCATCAAAAATTATAACCTTCAGTTATAAAATAAATAGTCATGGAAATGTAATGTGCAGCATAGTGACTATAGATAATAATCTATTAATCTAAATATCTATTGCATATTTAAAGTTGGTAAGAGAATAAATCTCAAAAAATTCTTATTTTGGGAAAACAAATTTGTAACTCTATATGGTGATGGATACTAACAAGACTTATTGTGGCGATTATTTCAGAATATATTCAAATAGAAAATTACTATGTTATTTATCTAAAGAAAATATAATGTTAAATGTCAATTCTATCTTAATAAAAAATACTTAATCATTCTTCATTGCTTTAAGAATAAAATAGCAGTATGGGGTGCCTGGGTGGCTCAGTCGGTTGAGCAACTGTCTTCAGCTCAGGTCATGATCTCATTGCCCATGAGTTTGAGCCCTGCATCGGGCTCTGTGCTGACAATTCAAAGCCTAGATCCTGCTTCGGATTCTACATCTCCCTCTCTCTCTACCCCTCCCCTGCTCACACTCTTTCTCTCTCTCAAAAACAAATAAATATTAAAAAAGACAAAAGAATAAAAGAGTGGTAGACATCAATATACTGCTATTATAAGGGTAAACAAACACAGTTATGCATATTTTTTGATCATTGGTAAACACTGTAGATTGATATTAGCAGCAGTCTAACTGCTAGTCTAACTTTTTGTTATCTAAATCAAATTTAGCTCTTTTTCAGAAATCACATATGTTTGAATGAAATTTTTGAATCATTCTTCTATCTGTTGCTGAGAGAGGAGTGTTAAAATCTACAAATATGAATCTGGAGCTGTTCATTGTTCTATTAATTCTGTTTTTTTCATATATTTTAAAACTCTATTATTAGATGCATACACATTTATGATTGTTATATCTTTCTGATATATTGTTTTTTTATCATTATAAAATGTCACTCATCATCTCTGATAATACCCTTTGTCTTGAAGTCTATTTTACCTGATATTAATATAGACACTCTAGCCGTTTTCATGTTTACTGTTTGCATGGTGTAAGTATGGCATTTCCCCCCAGTGATTTAATTTCCATCCATTTGCATATTTATATTTAAAGTTTGTCTCTTTAAAATAGCATATATTTGGGTCTTTCAAAAATTTATTCTGTAATCTCTTTTAATAAGGGGTGTTAATCCAATAACATTTAATACAATTATTGATATGATTAGATTTAGGTCTATCATTTTACTATTTGTTTTCTGTTCCTTTTTGTTCTCTGTACTATTTTTGTTGTTGTTGTTTCTCGGTTCCTCCTTGGTAGCTTTCTTTCAGATTAATATAATATAGTTTTTTGGAACTCCATTGAAATTTACATATTGGGTCTTTAGTTACTGCTTTGAGTTAGTTTCAGTGGTTGTTCTTGGGGTTACAATATACAACCTTGACTTTCACAGTCTACTTAGGGTTAATATTGTATGACTTCCTGTAAAATGGAGACACTTTATGATTCTATAGGTCCAATCCAAATACCAGATTCATCTCACAGTTAGCAAAGAAGTAGTAGAGAGTTTAAAAACTATGAATATAAGCTAAGTCTCGAAGACCAAAAGTCACCAGTTCTTCAAAGAGTGTTGTTACAGTGCGTGGTGGGATGATGGTGCTGGTGGTGGTGTGTATGTTTACACTTAGAAGCAAGAGAACCAGACAAAAGCTGTTGGCAACGTAAATGGTATTCCAGTTGGATTTAATTGTCTCCAGCACCACATAGTGCTCCTTTATCATGCACAAGGTGATTAGACATAAATTCTATTTAATAATCATAATGAATTCTTCTGGGTTTTATTATGTGATTGATTCGGACATTTAAAAAAATCAGCAAATTACCATTTACTTTGTGATAGCAATGCAACTAATTTTGCTCTAGCTACCAGAATGCTACAATTATATTTT
>NC_043700.1:65286623-65314497 GCF_006229205.1 Suricata suricatta
AGAGAGAGAAGAAGACACAGAATCCAAAGCAGGCTTCAGGCTCTGAGCTGTCAGCACAGAACACAAATCAAGGCTCAAACTCTATGAACTGTGAGATCATGACCTGAGCTGAAGTCAGATGTTTAACTGACTGAGTCACCGAGGCTCCCTAGACTTATTCCATTTTTTAATACTCACAGCCACTGCTTTAGCTTATGCCACTATCTGAATGATGCCACAGCTTCCAAACTAGTTTCTTTGGGTCTCTTTACTTCTATCTGGGCACACTTTTCCCTCTATTTGCTTTGTCTAAACCTCTATTCATCTTTTGGGTAGTTTTCTTTTAGGAAGATAGGAAACTCCATATATGAGGTTAGTTGTTCTTGCTAAGTATTTGCACATGACTTCAAGCTTTTCCTATTTATAATGGCGTATCACTTTGTAGTATAATTTTCCTCTACCATCCTCTTCTGTTGATAATGAAAATTGTAACTGTCTTGGTCAATATTGTGTCCTTAGTCCCTAGCACAGCATCTGGAATATAGGAGAAGCTAAATACATGTTTTAAGTGTTGAATAAATGAATGAATGTTGTGTTTGGTATTCTTTTGAAAGCTCTTTACCCATTGTAATCTTTTTAGTGTCTGAATATCAAATTAGGTTAATCATGTATCAAGAGACAGTTCTTGACTAATGTCTCATTTGGTTATTAAATACCTATTATCTTGAATTTCATTCATAAGTGGAATTGTTTTTTTCTTTGCCTGCAAAAAGCATCTCTCACTTTGATATTTATTTTACTTCCTATTTATCAGTGCTTTGACAGTGTTTTTGCTGTTCTCTGGGGCCTCCTGGTTTCTCTTGTAATAACTAAGTCATTTAAGAAAATTTATGAAGATAACTTTTCAATTAGAAGTATGGCAACGGGTTTTATCTACAAAGGCACAATATAATTGAATACAGATAAAAGCCATGGAAATTTAGCTGTCAAATTAAGATATATATCACTGCAAGTCTTTGAACTTTTGAATGATTATTTTAATTTAAAATTTTAAAATCAGAAGCTGCCTCAGCTATGAGTTTAATACATGGAATGACAAATATGTGACGGCATGATGGGCACTCCGTGTAGTGACACTTTCCATAGGTTACAGAAATTATATCCTGGGTATGCTGAAAATAATTTCATTCAGAGGGAGGAAATTGGGCAAATCAACACAGTCCATAAAGTTGCTTTCTTTTTTCAAATCATGTATGTGGAAACTGAGGGGGATGAGGACACGTCGCCCCCAAGTGCGCTTCTTTGGCATTAGGATTTTCTGAGTTGAAGGCAACTGAGAATCAGCAGATGTAGGTAGAGCTCTCTTCCCTCCCCCTCTTCTGCCTAACAGCAGAGCATAAATTTTCCCGTGTGAAGGTGTCCCCTTTTCTTGTTCCAGGAAGAGGAACGCAGCTCTAATCACCAGAGATGCAGAGATGACAATGAGGTGGGTGCGCATCAGAAAAACCTGACTAAAATAACCCTTATCTTCCATTAGTCTCCCGTATATTTCCTCGTCATTTAGCCACAATTTATTATACCTCAAAGCCCAAACCCCCCTTCCTTCATTAAAATGATATATAAACCACTGAGTCTAAGCGCTGCTTTGAGTTTCACTTTTTCTGTGAACTCCTATGCATTTAAATATTAATCAAATTTGTGTTTCTTTCTCCGGTTAATCTGTCTTTTGTCAGTTAACTGTGCAGGCTGCCAGACAATGAACCTAAGAAGGAAGAGGAAAAAATGAAATAATTTTAACACTTTCTGAGAAAGAAAGTGATGGAATCACTGTCACAACTGTTGAGAAGCCTCTGCTTTGTGAAGCTAATTTCTGGCTAGCTTTTAGTGTATCCTCAAGAATGCCCAAATGGGTTTTTCATGATGGACAAATCTTTGCTTCTTCCTATGCATAGGGAGATGAGCCAATGGAAAGGTGAAATAGAGACAGAAGATGTACGTGGGTCTTCAGGTTCCTTAGTAGTTGGGAAAGCTTGGAATCTAGGATGTGGGGGAAATTCATCTTAGAGGATAATGAAAGGTTGAAGTAGATGTGAGAAATTATATATAATAAAGAGGTGAAGAGGATGGCAGTTGATGGAAATTTCATAGAATAAACCTTGTTTTCACAGCAGTGTAGAAGGTGAAGGCCTCTGGTTAGATTGGGGGAAGGGAGGTGTTACATGGGGAATTTTATCTTCAGTGTGTAGTATTGCATCTGGCTATTCGGGATTTAATTGTCCCCTTCCTCCCTTATGCAAATTGATATGCTGAAGTCCTAACCCCCAATACCTTAGAGTGTGACTGCAGATGTAATAAGTCAAGATGAGGTCATACTGGAATAGAGTAGGCCCCTAATCCACTATAACTGATATTCTTATAAAAAGGGGGAAATTTGGACCCAGACCCACTGAGGCAGAAGACGAGAAGAAGCACAGGGAGAAGATGGTCATCTATAAAGCCAAGGTGAGATGCCTAGGACAGATCGCCCATTCACAGCTCTCAGGAGGAATCAACTCTACTGACACTTAATTTTGGACTTGGCCTTCAAAACTATGAGAGAATGCATTTCTGTTGTTTAAATCACTCAGTCTGTGTTACTTTGTTATTGCAACCCAAACAAACAAATATACTGGCCTTTGTAGTAGGCATCAACACTTGGTGAGCTGAAAGGATGATTCATAAATAAATATATGGTCAAGTGGGAAAATGACTCTTAAGAATGAGAATAACAAGAAAAATTTCAATTGGTTGTTATCTCAGAGGGTTGAGATAGTTCTCAGAGTTCAGTTGATGATTTGGAGAAAATAGTGAATTTTAAATTCAAATGAAGATAACTGGAAGGAAGGTGATACATTGATTGCTTAGAAGTAAGGAGACAGAGTGAGGGAAGGATAAACCCTGTATTCTGTCCTGCTGAATTAAGGTGGAATTGGAAACAGTGAATCTTAACCAAGTGAACAGCTGGGGATGTAGTTTAAAAAGTACTCATTATCTTCACTGAACTAGATCTCATGTTCATATATTCATCATTGAAGTACTCTGGAAGATTCTCTTTTAAGCTACCAGCATCCACAAAGCCTTTGAGTGTTGAGCCAAGAGCCCAAAGATGTGTGTGCATACTAATGTTTTCTACTTTAATCATTTTGGTATTCTTTTTGAATAGGTATTTCGGATAGTTTCCTGTTGTTACCAATAGGAGATCTCTCTCTCTCTCTGTCTCTCTTTTTCTGTTTCTCTCTCTCTGTCTCTGTCTCTCTTCTATCACCTCAATCTCTATGTATCTCTGTCTATAGAGAGTATCTATCAATCTATTGATCTATTGATCTATCAATCTATCAATCTATCATATATCTAAGAGAAATATAATGTTGGCACATATGATTATGGAAGCGGACAAGTCTCTACAAGCTGAAGACCCATGAAAGTCAGTGGCCTAAGAAGTAGATTGTTGGTGCAGATTCCAGTCTGGGTTAGAAGTTCTGAGAACCAGGAGTGCATGGGCTGGGAAAGATCAGTGTCCCAACTCAAATCATCAGTAAGTGAATTCAGACTTCCTCTACCTTTTTGCTTCATTCAAACTCTCAGTGGATGAGATGATGTCTGCCCACTTTGGGGAGGGACATCTGCCTTATTCAGTCTGCCAATTCAAATACTAATCTCTTCTGGAAACACCCCACAGACACACCCAGAAATAACTTTTAATTAGTTATTGAGGCATCACTTGGCCCTGTCAAGTTGACACACAAAACTAACCATCATAACTATCCAACCCAGGAAGCCGTCTTCTCTCTAGAAGTTGATCTCAGTTCCACGTTGCTATTCAGCCATCATTGCGTTATACTGTAGAGTTAACTTGATACAGCCTTCCTTTTGGTTTGTAGCATCTTGTCCTAAAACAGAGTTATGTCTATTTTTCTCCTGTATCTCCCTCTTTAATCTGGATAATGCTAACTTGCCTTAGCCTGTTCCATAAATTCAGCCTAAAGTCTCTTAGGCAAGATTTTTTTGTTGCTCCCAAAAGACCTACCAAATTGTGAGACATACAGCAGACATTGCGGAAATACAGATTGATATTTGCATAATTAATTTCTTGGATTCAGATTGCATTTAAACAGTTGAGAATTTGACAACCAGACTCAGTTTACCCAGGGAGCTCACAGTTCAGTGGGCCCTTTTCAACCAATTCATGAATGTCTGGGCTGGCAGGTTATTTGAGAACCAAAGGAAACTTGGTGAGAAACAAATGGAATGCTAAATATCAGGTTATTGATGTTATTGGTGTTTATTATTTTAGCTGACATTTGTTGAGCACTTACTCTGTGCCAAACACCAGAGTAAAGGGATTTTCATTTAGCAGTAATTATGGAGAAATATTATCCCTATTTTTCAGATAAGGAAATTAAGGCTTAAGGAATTAAACAACTTGCTCAAAGTCCCAGTTCTTAAATGGCATTTAAGTGGTTGGGATTTGAACCTAAGTCTGTCTAAATTTCTAGTTCATGCTCTTGACCAGGGAGATACTTCTTGTTATGAAGTTATGTTTCAGACATGGGCTCAGCTGCTGTCAGAGAGCAAATATCTGCACTGCACTGCTCCAATGGTTGTCAGTGGCTGCCTGTAACAATTGTCTCCTTACCCAGTTTTCTCTTAGGCATTTATTTGCCTCACATTCTTGAACATGTTTCCTATAAATATGTCTGATTTTAGCTTGACTTCCTTTTTTCTATGTTCCCTTCAAAGGTTATAACACCAGTTTGATCTGAGGGAATGATTTTTGCCTTAACACCCTGGCTACATGAGAATAAAGGAGCATCTGAGGTTTTCTTACGTAGTTGCTGCATAATCTGCCCCAGACCCTGCCCCCATAAAGGATATATTACACAACCCTGGTTATTATTCCCATGGCGATTTTAGAGTTTATGTGTGCATATGTTTGTGTGTGCATACATATTGGGAAAGCGAAGATAAAACATGATAAATGGATATTAACCTTAAGATCTCTTCATTTTCTTTAGTAATTGCACAAGTCACATGTGAAACTAATTACAGAAGGTCATACTGAGCAGTACACTAGTTAAAATGCTTTGGGTTTACATTATTCATGAAGGCTTAGGTATGGGAAAAAATCTAATTTTTGTAAAAATTATTTCCAAAAAGAGTCAAATAACTTTAAAATCACTATAGATTGGGTGCTCTTCTATGTAAGTGAAATGATACTCTGAAAAATGCACATTTTGTTTTGTTTACAAAGATGGCTAGTGTGTTATGTTTGGCATTTTCAACCCACTCCACTCAGCAAATTAGTTTTTACCCAAACATTTTATATATGCTGTATTATTTGATCATCTGTTGTCTTTGACATATTGGTTTTCTCTCTAGGTTGATTTATTATTTTTGAGGTTGCCTTTAAGTGAGTTGCCCATTTAATTAGATATAGCCACATGTCTGCATATGAAGAAAAGACAATTTTAAAAGTTCTGTTGATTAATATGCACAATTCCCAGTTTGTATATGATATGTGTTTTCATGAATAGCTGTCAGCCCTGGGTGGTAGTTGCTTTGGTTTGAACAAAATGGTGCAAATGTCCAGAGACGGTGATGGATTAAGAACAGAAGAGGAAGCATGATGTTATAAGCTGTAGAAAGCGAAGTGAGTTGACATAGAATATGAAAAAAGCAAGTACCATAAATTCAGAGGATGAAACTGACCCTGAAGTCAAGGGATGGTGACATCAGAGTCAAAGGTCATGGGAAGTCTGCTGGAGAGATGGAACAGAGATCTGGAGGAGATGGTGAAATTCAGACAAGAGAGGAGGCATAGGATTTAACAGACTAAGAATGCAGTGACCAGGAAGAGTCTCGGAGTCTGATAACTATTGGTGGGTCTATAATAAATATAATTCTTCATCTCTGGAAAAGAGAAGGATAATATCTGGAAAGTAGGTGGTACTTCCCAACCTAGAGAAAGACATGAGAGTACAGAATTATTTATTTGTTTTTGTTAAGTCATTTCAATAAGGGACAGGCTAAATCCTCCTGGGATATTGACTTCTTGACTGCCATACTCTGGAGAATAATGATATCATATTTGTAATTGGTAAGGCTCAGTGGGAATTATTTCATAAAATAAACACCAGTCACCTGAGTGGCTCAGTCGTTAAACATCAGACTTTGGCTCAGGTCATGATCTCATGGTTTGTGAGTTTGAGTCCCATATTGGATGAGCTTGAGCCCTGCTTTGGGTGAGCCCCCCTATTGGTAAGTTCTACTTCTCTCTCTCTCTCCCTCTCTTTCTTTTTGCTCACTTGTGCCCTCTGTCTCTCTCTAAAAAGGAAAAAACTAAAACCATCAAAGGCCTGTCTTTTAATGTCAGATATCAACTAAGGTGTTTATTATCAGGAGTTTCAGCTATAAATATTTGCCCATCTTTTAAACAGTAATGCTGGGTTTTGCTTTTCAATAAATTTAAAATGTTTCTCTGCATCAAATAAAGAGGAAACCATGAGATTTCTATAGAAATTCCAATGTGAGGCTAATATTCACATGAAGCTAAGCGGTCCATCTTTCCTGTACAACCATTTCTAATTAGCACTCACCATTCTGTGTCAGAAAACTCCAGTTTTGATGGTGAGAGTATAGAGTTGCCAACACCTTGAAGAGGTCAGCAAAATGACTGATGGGTGCAAAACAGGCAGTTTTTGGAAAGGTGAGGTGCTGGTTTATGCAACTGGTCTGATGGCAGACACAGCTGATGGCTCAGAAAGGCAGACTTTGGAACACTATATGTGGATCTTTCCATGAACATGAGTCGTGTTTAAAAAATTTGTTGGGTTTATTGGACGTGGTAGTCTTCTTCTCCATGAGAGATCAATGTTTCCATTCACCAGTGTCAAAAAACTAAGTCTCACCATTAGTTTTGGAAATCTCAAAGAGAATTGTTAAAAGGTATAAGTTGTTTTTTTTTTAAATAGAGAGATATTTGAAAAAAATATGTAAAGAGATATTTGAAACTCTGGCAAGTGTCTTGCACTATGATTTGTATAAAGTGGGATGCATTCATGGGAAAAGAGGTTATTGTGCAAACTAGTGGGATTCTGGGAAACTAAGATAACATCAGTATCATAATACTAATTTAGTAAACTTACACTTTATTTCTTCTTCTCCCACTGGTTGAACTTACTAGATGACCTTAAATGAGTCATTTAATGTCTTTGTACCTCAATTCTTCTCTTGAAAATGTAAATAAAGTTGAGACACAGTACAAATAAGAGCTTATTTCTAATTCTTAGATCTTCAAGTGTTTTGTATATACTTATGATAACATTGTCTATCCTCCAAATGAATTTATAAATTGTTCAGATTTCAGAAAAATCAGATGTGGAAATAGCAAATCTATTTACTTTTTGCTTGAAACTTCTCCATAACAGATAAATGAACTTTTATAACCGTTGCCTTCCCCCTTCCTTAAATACCAGTTTTCTTGAACAAAAGAAAATCTCTGTTTCTTTCTTAAAGTTAGTTTTTCAAGAATGATTAACATTTTCTTATTGTGTTTTTATTCTGATAAAGGGTGCATTTTATAATAGGTCCTCCTTCCTAAATATTTTATAAGCCAAATTTGTGTTTTAGATTGAGTCAGAGGTTCTTTAATTTAAAGTAATGTTTTGACTCTCAGATCTCTCTCTAAAATTTAAACCAAGAGTATAATATTTTTCAAAATTTGTCTTGAATAAAATTAATAATAAAATATTTTATAAAGTTTGCTTTATTTTTACTATTAAAACACGAATTCAAGTTCTTGTGTTAATTTCAGGAACAGGGACTTGAAAGAGGAAGCATTTCCAAGAGTGATCTCTAAATGAAATCATTGATAGATTGGGAGATATTTTTATTTTAATGGATATATTTTATTTTATCCATTTTGGAATGAGTTATTGATTCTAATTACATGTAACTTAAAATAATTTAATTAACTGACTTCACATGAAGTTGGACATCAAATTTGGTTGTTTAATGGAATCACCTATTATAAGGAAGCTTAACATTTGGTACGTAGTCGTTCATCTCGATATTCTGATGCAATTGCTCTGAATTTGGCTTTGTTGTCAGGAATGTTAAGAGATTACCAGGTGATTCTCACATGCAGCCACTCTTCTAGATACGGGGCATGATTGGAAATTAAGCAACAGCAGCTCCTGACATCATTGTCTACAAGCTTCAGGATGAGAGAAGAGCTACTTAACTCTGATGGTGATTGAGAGTGGCACGAATACCAAAGGTTTCGTCAATCTGTCACATAGAAGAGGATGATGTAAGGTGGGGAATCATTAAATTATTTAAACAAGGAGGCCATTAGACTGATGTGGCTGTAATGCTGTGGCAGCCTGCATAAACAAACCAAAATCTAAGACTGTAAATGCCCCAAGGTTACCAAATTGAAACATAAAAACAACAAACAGCCAACAAGGCCTTCAGCTATAGCCAATCAGTAATTTCCTTTCTTTGTTTCCATTTTTCCTCTATGAAAGTCCTTCCCCTAATTGCTGCCAGTGGAGTGCTTCTTATCACTTGTAGTTTGGCACTGCACTATTAGAATTGTCTTCTGTTTGGGGCACCTGGTTGGCTCAGTCCATTGAGTGTCCAACTTTGGCTCAGGCCATGATCTGGCAGTCTGTGAGTTCAAGCCCCACATCAGGCTCTGTGCTGACAGCTCAGAGCCTGGAGCCTGCTTCCCATTCTGTGTCTCCCTTTCTCTGCCCTTTCCTTGCTGTCTGTCTGTCTCTCTTTCCAAAAAAAAAAAAATAATAAATAAATAAAAATTTGTTTTTTACTCAAACTCTAAAAAAAAAAAGCTATCAGCCCCAACAATAACCTTTATCAAATAGAATAAGGTACAGGATGGAGGGTAAACATTACAGTGACTGTACTGCCTCCAGCAAAGATGAAGGTTCAAGATGGCAGATTGTGGTTTATTCTTCTCATCCAGAAGATTTGAGCTTGTAAAATATAGTCTTAGATTGGCAGTGATAAAATCGCCCTAGGTTTCTGGAGGGTTTATCTAATTCCTACTGTGTACATTTCTATATTGCTGTAATAACAGGTAGGAATAAACTTTTGGTCTTTTCTAATTTCAGCTCCCTGACAACAGGATCACCACATAACAGAAGAATAAAAGCATTTTCTGACTCCAGGGTGATTTCTCCTTAGAGATCTTTGAGAACAATTATTTTTTCAGTATAAAGAAAAACTTTGCTTTCTTTGTCATAAATATTGAATATTTATTTACAAGGGTCTGAGAGACCTTTGTTTCAGACAGGTTTCAAAAATCTCTGAAGAAAGCTAGATTGGCTTTCATATAAGCATAATTATTCAGAAGTATACCAGATTCCTTCCTGGCTAATAATAAGCCAAAACAGTTCATCCTTTCATAAAAATAAGAGCTGCTACTTTAGGAAATGAGATAGAAAAGGTGGCATAAATCAGTGTTTCGGCAATTACAAATGTCATCTAGGTGCTTCGTCTTGTGAACCTTTGGTGATTCACTGTTATCTCATCTCCCTGCTTCCTGTGTATAAGCAAGCAAGACCATCACAACTGCTTCCCAATTTGGTGAAAATTTGGGTTTAAAAACTTATTTTTAATGTTTATTTATTATTGAGAGACAGAGAGAGACAGAGGATGAGCAAGAGAGGAGCAGAAAGAGGAGACACAGAATCTGAAGCTGGTTCCGGATTCTGAGCTGTCATGTGGGGCTCAAACTCAGAAACCGTGAGATCATGACATGAGCTGAAGTCGGTGGCTCAACCGACTGAGCCATCCAGGTGCAAAATTTGGGTTTAGAGTGAACTGCAACTAAAGTTAGTTTTGGAGGTGATGCTGACACTCTCTGGTTGCAGAATTTACCTCTTGGTTGTTTTAGTTTTGAAGAAGCTCAGGAAAGCTCATCATGATGATCTGCTAATATTTCTTTGGCTGATAATTAAAATATTTTGCTAATTTCATAACAATACTTAGGAATGGCTCCAGTAGCATTAAACACTTTCCATATTGAGCCAACTCAATAGAAAGTTAAACTAATTCATGTAATAAAATGGAAAATCCTTATAATCTACATGAAGAAAAATATACACTAATGTAAGACAGGGAAGAAAGAATGTAAACAAGTATTCTACATACATAGTTACTAAAGTTGAGAAGGAAAGTGGTTCTAGGCTTCCTGATTTTTGAAGAAAAAGAGAAATGAGAAAAGATTATATGTGTCATTTATAAAGAGGAAACACACTATTCTTAGGGAAATAGTCACATTATTCTTAGAAAAGAGAGACAAGTAAAACCTCCAACAATCATTGCCTGAGGAAGGAGAGTTCAACTCTACTTTCCATGTCCCCCTTGGTTAGTAAATTCCTTATATCTTTAGAGGAACCACTTTTGTTAAGAACTTCGGCTCAGGTCAGATCTCACGTTTGTGGGTTCGAGCCCCGCATCAGGCTCTGTGCTGACAGCTAGCTCAGAGCCTGGAGCCTGCTTCTGGTTCTGTGTCTACTTCTCTCTCTGCCCCTCCCCCTCTCATGCTCTGTCTCTCTCTGTATCAAAAATAAATAAAACATTAAAAAAAATTTTTTAAAGAACTTTGAGAAGGCTGGCTGTCAATCTACTTTGGCTCAGCGGATGCAGAGTGTGCTATCAAATCTTTTCATGAGACCTCATTATCAATCAGATCTGAGGATTTGTAAGGAGCTGTATTTATGTTAATCCACCAATTCTCCAAATAATGTCAATGACTCCTGTTACACAGTGCTCAGTTGGATTCATTCCTTCAACTAACATGATAGCCATATAAATCATTTGGATCCCTGTTGCTTTTCATTTATGTAATATCTATAGATTGTTCAGGGTGAAAATTAAGATGGGTTGTTTTTTTTTTTATCTCTAACAGTGCCACAGGATTTTTTAGGGAAAAATTGTGACTATTCCCAGGCTCCACATGAATTCCACAAAATCATAATATCTTGGGGCCAAAGAACAGCAGCAATATTTTTAAAAAGTTTTGCAGGCAATTTTGATGTAAAGCCAGGGTTGAAAATCCCTACAATCATAGTTGCTACTCTTTCCCAAACAAAAGAGATCTACTCAATGAGGAGGAGGAAGAAGATAACTTGTTAACATCTACCTTTAAAAATTGATTGGTACCCGCTTCTGTATTTTATAACTGCCTCAGAATATAGTTATAGCCAGTTCTTTATAAAAATTTATTAATGTGCTGTTTATAAGAGGCATGGCATTTAAGAACTCTGATAGCACTGTTATTAATTATTCCTATAAAACATTTAATAAAAAATGACTTCACAATATACTAAAACTTGATAATAATCCAATAATAACTTGATCCAAAATAGAAGTAACCCATGGACACCTCTGTGTCATGCACTGATCTCATATATCTTCATTTTCTGCCTTCCACTTACATTAAGATAGTTTTCCTAAGAGGCCCTGAATAATGGGGAATGGATATTGTGCAGAGCTGAGTAAAGTCAAAATGACTTTCAGAAGTTTCCTATCCATTAGGTCTTCTTTCTGTAGTTTCTATTACCAAGGACAGATGGTCTGTGAAACACAAAGACTGTACATGATGTTATCTTAAACAAATACCTCTGATGTTCAGTGGTACAGATAGATTATTAATACAGAAGTATCATTTTTGAAATTTGACATCTAACTTATCTCTGAAGGTAGATGCATGTCTGCCATGAATTTTATTAGTGCTTCTTTTATATCCAAGGCTCACACAATATGTCAGAGTGGTTTATTTCAAATTGGAGTGTGTTTTAAATAAGAAAAATTATTGTGCAATTTAAATTAGAAGGATAGAGCAAAAAACTTATTTTTGTTTGTGGTTTGAATCTGACACTCTACCATTTAATTGGGTTGTTTGAGTTTTGGTTATGTGGCTCACGGTCAGAACCTACCTCAAGATCGCCAATACCTGGGGCCTAAAATTCATCTTATTTATCCTAAAGCTCTATCTGTTTACCTGGAGACCACATTGTTATAATAAATAGGTACCAGAGATGCTTTCTACCTCCATCTTTCCTTTCTTCAATGAATAACACTTTCTTTGCTTCTCTCTACTGTGATTCTTTTGTTCAGTCTCTGGGACTTTCTGTCCATCCACCCAGCTCTCTTGCTTTCTCCACCTTATGGTGGGTTGTAGGAGTTAGTATCTCTCCTCTACTGGGTACCCATTTTTACTGGCATATTTAACAGGTGGCTGGAAAATTGCTATTATATACTTGGGATGAGTTCAGAGAGTAGTTTTTGACTCCTTATACACCTAAGGTTTTTACATTCTGTTTATTCTGTTTACATTCTGTTTTTTCTGTTTGGGTTTCAAAACTTTGACTATAATATATGCAAATAAATTAGGGAAGATGTCTCAGTTCATATGCTAGTAATGAACAAATAAACTTCTTGTGGTATTAGACACTTTCAGCAGTTTGTAGTCTGCACTTAAATAGGATAGAAATGTCAGTATCATATCTATTAATATTTGCATGTTGAGCATTAAAGACTATGTAACACAGGTTCCCACTCTCAAAGAACTTATTGCATGGTTAGTTAGAAAAGACAAAAACTTCATAACAGAATTCAGTATTTTTAACTTGGAGCTAACTTTCCTAGTTCTTTCATTTTAACTCCTGATGGTCTGAATTATGGTAGAGAATATTGAAAAATCATAATGATTCACTGCATTACACACCTTTGAATTCCTACTTTACCTGGGTCTTCAAAAGGAGCCTGACTTAATTCCAATCAATTGCTTTTCCTATTCCTCACACCAACTATCTCACGTACCTGCCCCACCCTCCATTGGTTCTGTTTCTTAAAAAAACGCTTTAGTCTCACCAACACCTGTTGTTGCCTGTGTTGTTAATTTTAGCCATTCTGACAGGTGTCAGGTGATATCTCATTGCAGTTTTGATTTGTATTTCCCTGATACAAATCAGGGATGCCAGTGATATTGGGCACCTTCTCTTGTGTCTATTGGACATCTGGATGTCTTCTTTGGAAAAATGTTTGTTCATGTCTTCTGCCCATTTTTTAGTTTGGGTTATTTGTGTTTTTGGGTGTTGAGTTTTTTAAGGTCTTATATATTTTGTATACTAACCCTTTAGCAGATAAGACATTTGCAAATATCTTCTCTCATTCCATATGTTGACTTTTTAGTTTTGTTGCTGTTTTCCTTTGCTGTGCAAAAGCTTTTTAACTTAATGAATTCCAATAGTTTATTTTTGCTTTTGTTTCATTTGTTCAAGATTTATATTTAGTAAGAAGTTAGTATAGCCAATTTCAAAGAGGTTATTGCCTGTGTCCTTCTCTAGGATTTTAGTGGTGAGGAAAGGAGATCACTCCTACACTGCTTGTTGGAATGCAAACTGGTGAAGTCACTGCGGAAAATAGTCTGAAGGGTTCTCAAAGAGTTAAAAATAGGACTACCCTATGATCCAGCAATTGCACTACTAAGTATTTATCTAAATAATACAAAAATAGAAGAAGGCAGAGCAGCATGGAGACCCTAAGCTTGTCTTATCCCTGAAATGCAGCTAGATCAGCACCAAACCATTTTGAACACCTAGGAAATTGATCTGAGGATTAACACAACACTCTCTATAGTTTGAACCACAAAAATTTGGCAGATATGAGGTTCAGAGAGGTAAACTGGGGGAGAGAAAAGCCATGAAGGGTAGGGAGCTGTTTTTGTGGAAAAAGGACAGAGAAAGGGAAAGGGGGACAGTGTGGTACACAGGGATTGTGCAAGAAAAGCTCTCCCCCAAATGTAGCTGGAGAGGAAAAGAGAGAACAAATGAAAACATTAACAGGGGACTGAGCAAGAAATCTGTTTTCTAAAACTATTGAGGGGAAGAAAGGAGAGGTTTCAATACCACCAGGATTCTATAAACAGTGGAGCTCAGAGTCCGAAGTTTTGGAGCTTAGTGCCAAGTTTTGGGCAGTGCTCTGATGAAGAAACAGGATGAATCCCCAGGGGCAGGAAGCAGGGTCTGAGGGTTCCATGTGCCAAATGGGTAGAAATGATTCTCATGCTTGGAATGCATTTGGTAGAGACAGTATGGCCTCCCCACAGGTAAAGGTCCCACTCGACTCCAGAGAACAGTCATGTTTGCTGGTATTGGGACAAAGAGGCCAGAATGTGGTGAAACCTCGTCCTGGCTGTGTGTTGTGGTTCATCACAATCTTGGAACCTCTGGCTCTGCATGATCACAAGAACATTTTCTGGGGCAAGTTGTTGCCAGGTATTGTTCAGCAAGACTCTCCCCCAAGAGAGTTGGTGTGGGTCCTAGCTGCAGGGGTCTGAAGCATGGGGTTTTGAAACACAGGCCCATCTGAGATAAAACTCTGGAGGTAGGTCTTGCCTGGCAGGTAGACAGCTAAGACACAGACAGGGTAGAGGCAAGGAGTAAACAGAGGTCTGAGACAAAGGAGAGGTACTTGATTGTGGGTCAGTGAGAGTGTGAAGTTCCTGTGCCAGAGACTAGGCAGTTGGGTGAAACCATTTCAACCTCTCCTGTTTATGCTCATACACGTGCATGGCTTCATAGTTTCAGTTCTAGGAAAAACTGGATATACTGGATATAACTTTATTCAGTTTCATTCTATTCACTTGTTCATTTATTTGTTCATTTTATTTGCTACTCTTTTTGTTTAAATTGTTCTTTTTTTTTTTTTTTTTTGCTTTTCTTCCTCATTCTTGGATAGGGAGGAGAAAATTTTATTTTTATTTTCAATTTTTTACTTATTTTTATTAAAAATTTTTAAATTCTAATTCATTTTATTTATTTCATTTTATTCTGTAATTTTTTTAATTTAAAAATTTTTTTCTTACCTTTTTAATTATTTTTTCCTTTCCTTTTTTTCTCTAATCTATCAAGCTTCTTTCCACAAGAAGACCAAAATAACCCTGGGATCCAGACTTCTTTATTTTATTTTTTGTTTTGTCTTAAATTCTTTACTTTATTAATTTTTTTCTTCCTCCAAAATGACAAAACAAAGGAATTCATACCAAAAGAAAAGGAAGACATGGCAGAGGCCTAATGAACACAGATATAAGCAAAATGTCTAAACTAGAATTTAGAAACATGATAATAAGAATGCTAGCTTGGGTTGAAAAAACATAGAGTACCTTTTTGTGGAGATAAAAGAAAAAAATATAGTCAGGACAAAATAAAAAATGCTATAACCAAGATTGAATCTTGAAGGTATGCAGCAATGGCAAGGATGGACGAAGCAGAGCAGTGAATCAGTGATTTAGAAGAAAATTATGGAGAATAATGAAGCAGAAAAAAAAAGAGGGAAACTCAGGCAAAAGAGCTTGATACAAGATTAGATAACTCAGTCACTTATTAAAAAAGAACAACATCAGAATCATAGGAGTCTCAGACGATGAAGAGAGAAAAAAGGGGGTAGAAGATTTATGTGAGCAAATTATAGTGGAAAACTTCCCTAATCTGGAAATGGACACAGACATCAAAATCCAGAAGCACAGAGAACTCTCATTAGATTCAACAAAACCCGACCATCATCAAGATAGTCAAATTCACAAAATACTGAGACAAGGGAAGAGTTCTGAAAGCTGCAAGGGAAAAGTCCTTACAAGGGATGACAGATCAGGTACACAGTAGGCTTATCCACAGAAACTTGGCAGGCTAGAAAGGAGTGGCAGGATATATTCAACATGTTAAATCAGAAAAATATGCAGCCAAGAATTCTTTATCCAGCAACGCTGTCATTCAAAATAGAAGGAGAGATTATTTTCCTGACCTACAGAGACTAAAGGAGTTCATGGCCACTATACCAATCCTGCTAGAAATTTTAAGACGGACCCATTGAGTAGAGATAAGACAAAACAAAACAAAAAAGACTAAAAGCAACAAAGACTAGAAAGAACCAGAGAGCAGCATCAGAAACACTAATTCAACAGGAAACACAATGGTGCTAAATTCTTATCTTTCAGTTCTCACTTGAAATGTCAACGGACTAAACACTATAATAAAAACACATAAGGTGTTAGAATGGGTAAGAAAACAAGACCCATCTATGTGCTGCTTACAAATGACTCATTTTAGACCTAAGGGTACCTGTAGATTGAAAGTAAGGGCATGGAGACCCATCTATCATGCTAAAAGTCATCAAAAAAAAAGCTGATGTAGCCATACTTACATCAGACAAACTAAATTTTAAAATAAACACTGTAAGAAAAGATGAAGAAGGGCATTATATCATAATTAAGGGATCCACCAAGAAGCTCTAACAATTATAAATATTTATGCCCCCAATGTGAAGGCACACATGCAGAATATATACAGCCTCTGTATCCCCTTGAAGTTTTGTATTTCTGTGATTTTGGTTTTGTTTGATATGATTTTCAGTTTTGTTCTTGGATATGCTTCCCTTAAAAGTCTTAGTCTCTCAATATCGTAATAAGTGCCCATGAATTTGTCTTATTGACTTCAGTTGTGCCTCTCCCTTAGTGTTCTGCACTACAATTTTCTGTGCACATAATATATGATCTTTAAAATATTGGTTTCTACCTGCATCTCCATCTGCTCTCCAAATACACAGCATTTCTGCCATATTGTACTATTTACTGTAGCTCCAACGAGCTTGAATTCTGAAACCATTTGAGAGAGTCCAGAAATGTTCTGGGCATTCTCATTCTGAGGTAAAAAGAAAAGCAATACAAAAGCATAATAAAATAATAAATAAAAAGATTAAAATAATTTTGCAATAATGAATATGATAAACCAAAAACACGGAGGGAGCTATAAAGTGCTTAGATAAGTAAGTAAAGAGCTTAGATAAGTCAATTTCAACTATCAAATTAATATAAAATTTAAAAATAATGAATCATAGTATTGGTTATGTGTGAGAAGTTTTTGTTTTACTCATGATCACCTAGAAACAGGGAGCATGTCATACCTGCAGGACCACACAAGAAAGCACATACAATATGAGCAGAGAGAGAGAGAGAGAGAGAGAGAGAGAGAGAGAGAGTGAGAGAGAGGGGAACTATTGGATAGGGCCTTGTATTCTGGGTTTTCTGAGAGGCACTGGATGAGACAAGGTAAACTCAGCATGTTTGAATAATTGGGTGGGTTCTGAGCTGTTGGATAATTTCTAGTTTTCTAGTTATTGGCCCTGGGTTGATTAGGTTGGGGATGGTGGTTCTCAGACTTGAGGAGCCCAATAACAGGAGGCAGATGAGGGTATGGTTGGGTGGCATAATAAAGACATACCCAGGTGAATACTTTACTATCACAGGGAATTAGCTAACCCTGAGATGGACAATTCCTCCTCAGTTAGCAATGTCCCAAATTCCAGAGCATCAAGAATACACAAAATAAGAAAATGTAGTCAACCCAACGATTGTGGGTAATCTCATATACATCTCAAAAAAATTGTTTCCCTCTTTGAGTATCAGTTTTCTCTAAGAGTATTACAAGACAAGAACAATGAGCACTTTCACCAGCTGCTTTCAAGGGATTACTATAAAGCTACAGTAATCAAGACAGAGGTACTGACATAAGGATAGATAAATAGATCAATGAAAGAGAACAGAAGGTCCACATCAATTGATTTTTGAAAAGGTTACCAATTCAGTTCAATTTGATGGGTAAAAACAGTCTTTTCAACAAACAGGACTGGAATAGATAGTGAATATATAAGAGAAAAATGGGCCTTTACACTCATCTGACAATGCAGTCACAATTAATTTGGGTGAAGCATGGACCTAACATAAAAACTAAAATCATGAAGTTTCTAGAGGAAAAAGCTTCTTCCATAAGAACAAAACCTCCCACATTATCTTCATGATCTTGGAGCAGGCGAAGATTTCTCAGAGAGGACAATAAATCCACTAACTGAAATGGAAAGAAGATTAAGATACTTACCTCTGAAATTAATGTATAAAGAGCAGCAGTCCAACAATAAAAAAAATAGCCCAATGAAAAGGAGCAAAACTCTTGAATTCACATATCCACTGAAGAAACTCCAAGTGGATAATAATCAAAAGAAGACATGCTCAACATCACAGTTAACAACAAAGTGCAAATTAAATACACTATGAATTGCCACTTTAACCCTACTGGAATGGCTAAAATTAAAAAGACCAATAAGGGGCTCTTGGGTGGCTTTAGCTCAGGTCATGATTTCATGGTTCATGAGTTCGAGCCCCACATGGGGCTGTCTACTGTTAGCACAGAGCCTGCTTCCGATCTTCTGTCCCGCTCTGTCTCTGTCCTTAACCTTGCATGCTCTTTCTCAAAAGTAAATAAACATTAAAAAAAAAAGACCAATAATGTCAAATACTAGTGATAAGATGGCACAACAGGAACCCTCACTTTGGAAATCTGTTACTGGTGGTTTGTATCCTCAAGAGTTCAGGAGTGACTTCCTCCAACAGTTAGGTCGTTTCTTAAAAATTAACCACAAATTTATTTTATGACGTGCTAATTCTACTTCTAAGTATTTATCCAAAAGAACTGATATTTTCTTCCAGATTTTCATTTATCTTCTGACTAGGTTTTGGCAATGTAGACTAAATACGTTTGTTTTTTTATTCTTGCTCCTATAATTAGGTGGAAACAATACTCAATGCCAATCTTCTTATAGTAATTTATTTATTACTTATTTGGCTGAAGTTTATGTTCTAGTAAAGACTGTCTTCTTTTTTTTAAGTTTATTTATTTATTTTGAAAGAGAGAGAGATGGATTGTGTGGAAGGGGGGCAGAGAGAGAGGGAGAGGGAGAATACCAATCAGGCCCTGCATGCTGTCAGTGCAGAGTCTGATGTGGGGATCGAACTCACAAAGTGTGAGATGGTGTCCTGAGCCAGATGCTTACTTGACTGAGCCACTCAGGCACCACTCTTCTAGTAGTTTCTTAATTAAAGATTTATGTAAATTATGTTTTGAGTTTTAATATAATGTAGTTTCTGGTAGCCTTTATGCTTGAGTGACAGGATTAAATGATACAGGTACTACACATGAAACATATATGTGGATAATAATGATGATGATGATAATAATTTATTAATCTGGCTCCATTTTTTTGTGTGTGAAAACTTTCTGGGATTTTTTCTTAATTTATGTTTTACTTATTTTTTTCTAGTCCTTCGATTTTGCTCTTTGGTAACACTATGTATGCAAATGTTGAATCTCCTTCACCTATTTTCCTAAAGCACCATTTCCTTTCTAATGTTTTAAATCATTTTTCATTTTATTATTCACTATTATATAACTGTGCTCTGTGTTTCTTATTGTGCTTTCTGTGTATTTATTTTTGTGGTGTTGCTTACGTGATTGTCATTTTTGTGATAACTCTTTTTTGTTCTAGTACTTCTTTCTGGGGCTGATCTAGCTAATTTTCCATCTTCTATTGTTATTTTTCCATGACCTCTGAGCTCTAGTATCTCTGATTTGTGTTTCTGTTTGAAAAAGACACTTGCTTCATTATGCTTTTCATACTTAGTACACTATATTTGACTACAATTTTATTTACTCCCTGTTATTATTTCTTGAGTAACTATTCTACACCTTTTATTTATTTTACATCTTAAAAAATAAATCTTAGTGTTCTTTTAAAATTATTCTTTATTTTTGAATGAGGTGAATTGTCCTTAGATAATCTATTTGCAGGAGACTTTGATAAAGAAAGGATAGTGTTAGGATCCAGACTCATAAGAATTTTTACTTATGACATAGGCTGTATAAATTTGTTTAGCTTTTATTCCTCTCTAGTCAACTAAATATGGTACTTTAGGCTGTTTTTATTCTTCATCCTTGTCTCCCACTCAGATAGTTGCCAAAATATAGCTTATCTATGTTTCCTAAATTAGCTCCACTCTCTCAGATATTTTAGACTTGATGCCAAATAGAATCTGCTGGTTCACAACCTCTGGAGCTTCCCTGGGTGAAATCTGAAACTGTACACTGTACAGTGAGGACAAGGAGAGAACTCGGGAAAGAGGTAGACACCTCTGGATTTGTAGGGGGCAGGTTTAATAAATAAGGGAACCTATTTCCAATGCTTGCCTTGGGCAGCTGCAAGGCAAGTGTGTCTCTGCACTCACTCACTCACCAAAAAATTTAAGTTTATATGGAAGCCTTAACTAGGTCCAGTCATGTATACCATCCAGATAGTCTCAACAACACAGTGCCCTCAGGACTGTGGGAATGGTGGGGGAATATATACTCCAAGGACAAGGGAAGGGCCAAAGAGCCCCAGCTTCCCTGGTCACATCCTCTCAATTACCTTTTCTAACAGGATCCAAGGGGGCTTTCATTATCAGTCCACAGATCTCATTTATCTTGCTGTTGGTATGAAAAAATTTAAAAAAATATGTTAAAAGTATGTTCTGCTTGGGGCACCGGGGTGGCTCTGTTGGTTAAGCATCAGACTCTTGATTTCGGCTTAGGTCATGATCCCAAGGTTGGTGAGATCAAGCCCTGAGAAGGCTCTGTGCTGTCAGATTCTTGGGATTCACTCTCTCTCCCTCTCTCTCTACCCTCCCCACTTGCAAATGCTCTTTCTCTCTCTCAAAACAAACAAACAAACAAACAAACAAATAAGCTTAAAAAAAAGACGTATGCTCTGTTGCCTTTTGTGAACTTTTTAGCTATGATCATTCTCAGTTCATATCATGCTGTACTTTCTTCTTGACTTTCACAACTTTTTGTAATCTTTCTTTTGTTTTATGATATCCAGGTTTTGATTTCTCTATTTGATCACAGACAGATTTAAATTTGTTTCTCATATTATTTATAGAGGAGGCAATGCTCAATTTATTTGATTACAATTAGAGCAGAAGTTCCTCCAGACTCACATATATATCCCAATCTATCAAGGTGCTTAGTGAAACAAAAGGGTCTTAATTTTGCCCACAGTCTGCTGAGGTTGGACAGCGGCGTGTTTCTGAACAGCATATTTCTTTTCTCCTCCTCATATATGTCTGCATATATCTAAGTAAACATCTATGTGTACTTTTTTTTTATTTAAAAAGTAAACTTGAAAGGAAAATTCTAAAATACAGTTTGTGGTTATGCATGAGGGTAACTACTGAATCCCCAAATTAGGTAAATATACTAGATTCTAAGAAAATACCCACCAGCAGTTCCCAAATACCAAATGGGGAAAGATGTTTATATATAAATCAGAGTGTGGAACACAAGTCCAGGGATAGGCAAGTCAGGGATGAATTAGAGATTGGTGTGGGAGGAGAGATGAGGTCAAGAAGCTGTGTTGATCTTTAAACTTGCATTTCTGAGCCATGTGGGAAACTGGTGTGTGGGTGTGCTGGGCTGGTTTGAAGAACGGTGTGTCAGCAGGAAGCAGGCGTGCCGTATATATTCACTCCTCCATGCTCCCTTACTCCTGCAAGCCTGGAAAACACAGCCTAGAAAATTTTTACTCATTCTTTTAGGTACAGTTCAAAGATGGTTAGTTCCCTCTGGCTTTCCGGGTTCCTACTATCTTCCCTATTCCACTTTGATTTTTCTTCGTTCCCCTACCTGTTTGAGCATATCTCTGTTACAGCACCTAAAAGGTCCCGTTAGATTATTATTTGTCTGCTTTCTTTTTTAGATTATGAATTCATTGAAGGCTAGGATTTAATCTCATGATTTTTAATTCCTAGCACATATCTTGAGATACATGAAATTCTTAAGAAAGTTCACAGATTTTATTGAATCATGGTGTTTTCATGTAGCATTAAATGTCCTTGCACAATGGATGCTTCAGGAGTTTGATAATATTTAGTTCTAAAGTCTTCAATGCATCTGTTGTAGTTTTTGTAGCGATGCTTGAAATATCTGTGTACAGTTATAGCTTCTATGATTTAAGTACCCAGGAATCTTTAATACAATTGCAAATATTTTAGTTATAAAACCTTGCTTCATTCATTGCAACTTTAAAAAAAAGTTTATTTATTTTTTGGGGTACCTGAGTGGCTCAGTTGGTTAAGCATCCGACTTTGGCTCAGGTCATGATCCTGTGGTTCATGGGTTCAAGCCTGTGTCAGGCTCTATACTGACAGTTCAGAGCTGCTTCAAATTCTGTGTCTCCCTCTCTTTTTGCTCCTCCCCCACTCACAGAGTCTCTCAAAAATAAACATTAAAAACATTTAAAAGTGCTTATTTAGGGGCACCTGGGTGGCTCAGTCGCTTGGGCGGCCAATTTCAGCTCAGGTCATGATCTCACGATCCGTGAGTTCGAGCCCTGTATTGGGCTCTGTGCTGACAGCTCAGAGCCCAGAGCCTGCTTTGGATTCTGTGTCTCCCTCTCTCTCTGCCCCTCACCCATTCAAGCTCTGTCTCTCTCTGTCTCAAAAATAAAATAAAACACTAAAAACATAAAAAAATGTTTATTTATTTTTGAGAGAAAGGATTGGAGAGGGAGAGGGACAGAGAGAGTGAGACTTGGAGCATATAAAGTGGACTTTGCACTGACAGCAGAGATCCTGATGCAGGGCTCAAACTCATGAACCCTGAGATCTGACCTGAGCCAAAGTTGGATGCTTAACCAACTGAGCCACCCAGGCTCCCCTCATTGCAAGCCTTTCTGACCATTCTGTGAAAAATTATAATTTTAAGGCAAGTTATAGATCATAAAATTACAGTGTGTGAAACTTTCACTGCTTGTCCTTCATGAATTTTTCAGTCATTCTGAGGAATTTTGGTTCAATTCACCCTGGACAAAAATAGGTTTCCTTAGGTTGAGTTTAACTCATGGCAACAGACCAGCTGCAGAAGGATTCTAAGTGTTACTTTCCAATGTTTTGATGATCTGTACTCTGAACACACTGTGTTTACTAGCAAAGACTGCAAGTGATTTGCTCTGTTACTTTGATAAATAAAATTTATTGAATGCTTGCTATTGCCAGACACTATGCTAAATACTTTACACAAATTATTGACTTTGATTCCTCATTTTTTGATAAGAAAACTAAAACTTGGTGAGATTTATATGCATAATCCCATCCAACTGGTAAGTGACTGAACAGATAGTGAAACCCAAAGCCTATATTCTCAGCCATTATGTTACTTGATCACCATGAAAGATGAATGAAAAACAGCTACCGGATTTGACTCAGTTTGATAAAATACGGTTCAGAGATCCTTCTGGTTCTGCTTATGCAGACGCAAAGTCAGGTCTAGAGAGGCTCAGAGCTTTCTTGGCACATGATTCAACTTAACAGAATTTTTCAATTATTATGCAGAGCATTGTGGAACCAGTTTCAAACTCATCTGATTCGTGTGCTTCAAATTCCAGCCTCTTGTGAAATGGTTGAGGAGGTTTAAAATTGGAAGATGTTTCAGTGGGTTGTCCTTCTGCGACCTCTTTTTCTGCCTCAATCTCAATGATGATGTGACCCTGGGGAGACCAAGAAGATGGAGACCATTCATAGCAATAAGGTTATGTTGCTGGGCATTGTGTGTGTATGTGTGTGTGTGTCAGGTCTCTACGTTTGATAAAAAAGCACTCTGAAATGTTTTAAGACTACAAATCAAGTCATGAATTTAACAAGAAAATTTTTACCTATTTAATTTTATAAATGAAAATAAATTGAGAGTTTCAGAGTTAGAAATGGGCTCAGATGCTTGTGGTGTGGAAGATATTGGTTTGTGGGTTTATATTATATAATAAAAGAAAGTAAAAATATCATTAATCAATAAAGTTTTTTTTCATTTTGAAAAAATTATTTTAGGTGACTCAAATTTCAAAGTCAATTTGAACACATGGATATGGCTTTTTGTGGTTTCAGTCATTCAGTCTGAAATGTAATTTAAAATATTTTTTTAAAGCTTCTGCACTACAAAGGAAACAATTAATAAAATTAATAGGCAACCCACTAAATGGGAAAATATATTTGTAAATGACATATCAGATAAAGGGCTAGTATCCAAAATCTATAAAGAACTCACCAAACTCATAAAACAAATAACCCAATGAAGAGATGGGCAGAAGACATGAACAGACACTTCTCCAAAGAAGACATCCAGATGGCCAACAGACACATGAAATGATGCTCAATGTCACTCATCATCAGGGAAAAAAACCACACTGAGATACCACCTCACACCGCTCACAGTGGCTAAAATGAACAAGGAAATTATAGATGCTGGCGAGGATGTGGAGAAATGGAAACCCTCTTGCACTGTTGGTGGGAATGCAAACTGGTGCAGCTGCTCTGGAAACAGTGTGGAGGTTCTTCAAAAAATTAACAATAGAACTACCTTATAACCCAGCAATATTACTGCTAGGAACTTACCCAAGGGATACAGGAGTGCTGATGCATAGGGGCACATGTACCCCAATGTTTATAGCAGCAATGTCAACAATAGCCAAATCATGGAAAGAGCCTAAACGTTCATCACCTGATGAATGGATTAAGAAGATGTGGTTTATATACACAATGGGCTACTACTTGGCAATGAGAAAGAATGGAATCTTGCCCTTTGCAGCAATGTGGGTGGAACTAGAAGGTATTATGCTAAGTGAAGTAAGTCAGTCAGAGAAAGACAGATATACGTTTTCACTCTTATGTGGATCTTGAGAAACTTAACAGAAGACCATGGGGGAAGGAAAGGGGGGGAAAAGTTAGAGAGGGAGGGAGGCAAACCATAAGAGACTCTTAAATACTGAGAACAAACTGAGGGTTGATAGGGGGTGAGGGAGAGGGGAAAAGGGTGATGAGCATTGAGGAGGGCACTTGTTGGGATGAACATTTGGTGTTGTATGGAAACCAATTTGACAATAAATTATATTAAACATAAAATAACTCACTAACTAAATAAATAAATAAACTTAAAAGATTTTTTTTGTTGTATGTAAGGCCAAGCTAAGAAACTAACCAGGCAAGTAAACTGATAAACTGTTTGAAAAATACAGCCTATAGTTTCTTAAAAACAAGGTAAACCAACACAAGGGCTAGAAAGAATGACTCTGCATATACTGGTTCTCATTTTCTCCTTTTTTTTTTGGTCTCTAAATTTATGCTCTGTCAAAACAAAACAGAAATTGCAGGACTCAGGAAGCAGGGCACAGGCTATTGTAGCACCTCTCGTCTTCAGATCAACATAATACTCTGGGTGTGTGATGAGCAGCTGTGAGAAAGATAGGTGATTTCCCACCTTCCAGGGGTTATTTCCTCGGGACAGAGAATGAACTGCACCCAGCTGGCAGTGAAGTGGGCACTACTTTCAAAGACTCCTAATGCAATGAAAAAGTACTATAAAACCTACCAAAATTAGATCAGAATATATATGTGGAATAAATTAGAGTATCAATTTATAGGAGAATTATTAAGCTCTATATCAGATCAGGTGTCATGATTGAATTTTGCTCCTGGATCTATTACAACCATAATTACCAGATTATTTTTCCAAGCCAGGTCCACCTCTTGACTGTTATGAATGGTCCCTCTGCACTCAGAATGTATGGAGGGGAGGCATACAGGGTCTCTTCTATCCCACTCAACTGCTATAAACAAGGCTTTTAGGGACCTGAACTGACATTTTTCCAAAGAAGATGTACCAATGACCAACAGATACATGAAAAGGTGCTCAGCATCATGAACCATCAGGGAAATGTACTTGGAAACCATCTTATACCTTTAGGGTGGTTATTACCAAATGGACAAGGGGTAGATGCTGGTGAGGATGAGGAGAAAAGGGAAATTTGTGCAATGTTGGTAGGAATGTAAACTCGTGTAGCCACTTTGGAGAACAGTACAGAGATTCCCCCAAGAAATCCCATTTTTGGGTTTATATCCAAGGAAGTGAAATCATTATTTTGAAGAGATACCTGTACTCAAGTTCATTATTCACAATAACCAAGGTATGGGAACAGCTGAAGTGTCTGTCAATGGACATATAAGAATTTTTTTCTTCCTCCACCTTTTAAGAATTGTGTTAAGGGACGCCTGGGTGGCTCAGTTGGTTAAGTGTCTGATTTCAGCTCAGGTCATGATATCACGGTTTGTGGGTTTGAGCCCCGCATCAGGCTCAGTGCTGACCGCTAGCTCAGAGCTTAGAGGCTTCTTCAGATTCTGTATCTCCCTCTCTCTGACCCTCCCCTGCTCGCACTCTCTCTCTCTCTGTTTCTCAAAAATAATAAAAAAATAATTGTGTTAAAACACACATAAAATTTACCATCTTAACCATTTTTAAGTGTACACTTTTTGGTATTAAATACATTCACTTTGTTATTTAATTATTTAGACTACTCTAAGTACTTCATATAGGTGGAATGATGCAGTATTGGTGTTTTCACTTAGCAAAACGTCCTCAAAGTTCATCCTGTTGTACCTTTTGCAGAACTTCCTTTTTAAGGCTGAATATTCATTTCATTGAATATACAATTTCATTTAATGTATATACAGTAGCAGCATTATTTTAGGGGCACCTGGATGGCTCAGTCAGTTAAGCATCGGACTCTTGATTTTGACTCAGGTCATGATCTCATGGTTTGTGGAATTGAACCCCATGTCGGGCTCTGAGATGACAGCATGGAGCCTGTTTGGATTCTCTCTCTCTCTTTCTCTCTCTCTCTCTCCCTTTACCTCTGTCCCCCCCCCCAATGTGCATGCACACTCTCACTGTCTCTCTCAAAATACTGAGATCTATTTTCATGGTTTTATAACTTTAGTTATTTCTTAGAAATGTTGAGATTAGTCTGATATAGAATTTACTCAGCCCTGGACTTGCATGTAATCTTTCTCTCTTACTCAATGGCTACTGAGTACCTACCATATACCGGGCACTTGTCTAGGCACTGGAAAGGCAGAGGTGAACAGGACAAAATTCTTGGAAGAGTTTTGGAGGGAGGCCAAGTATACACAAGCCAGAGGGAGGTGAGTGAAGTAGGGGAAACTTAGAAAGTCACTGAAAAGTCCATTAGAGAGATAAACTGATGGTGGCTCAGACCAGAAATCCAGGCATCATTCCTGAACCTCTCTTTCTTTCACTCCTGGCCCTATCCAAACCAACTTTAATTTCTGTAAACTCTGCCTTCAAAACATTTTCTGAATCTCACTGCTTCCCACAGCCCCTGCTATCACCCTAGATGTTTGTAACTGGTGGGTCATAGGTCTCCCACCTGTATCCTTTACTCAGACTGCAGGTAATCAGTGTCCCCAAGCTGCCTTCTGGATAACCCACCTGTGACGTTCTGTCTACAATTTCTCTCTCCCAAGTTATTTCTCCTATTTTGGGATGACTGCCTGTTGAGACTAATTCCTGCAGTTTTCAATCCAATGGTGACTCAGATGTTAACTATTCCTTCATTGCTGTCTATGAACTCGCCCCCCCCCCGAAGAATTTGCTTCAGAAAAAAATTAGTGAGCTATATAGAACTATATATAGTGGTTATTTCACAGGTTATTTGGAGGAGAGAGGAAATACTGCATGTCTATAAGCAAAAAAACTGTACTCTTTAAACATTTTTGTTTAAAGTCCTTTTTTGGCCACAAGACTACCAAGTGTCACTTTGCTCACTTCCTTCCCTGATTTAGTGCCCTTATTTATAACATTATTCTCCTTCCTTCCACATTTTTTTCTAGACTTTCGAATATAACTTTTATTAAGGAAGCAATCTATCTTCTTTCTCACTTCCTACCAGTTCTCTTGCATACTAACATGGGAATCCAGTCAAATGGAAGTCTGGCTACCAAGATGTAACCTCTGACACTTGGGTGTTACCGTAACTAAGCTTTTTTAAAATTTCATATTTGTTTGTCATAGATAACTCACAATATGGGGCAAAATATGAATAGATTTTTTTTAAA
>NC_043700.1:65314597-65381917 GCF_006229205.1 Suricata suricatta
AAACTATTCCAAAAAATAGAAATAGAAGGAAAGCTTCCAAACTCATTCTACGAAGCCAGCATCACCTTGATACCCAAACCAGACAGGGACCCAGCCAAAAAAGAGAACTACAGACCAATATCCTTAATGAATACAGATGCAAAAATACTCAACAATATACTAGCAAATCGAATTCAACAGCATATAAAAAGAATTATCCATCATGATCAAGTGGGATTCATTCCTGGATTACAGGGATGGTTCAATATCCGCAAATCCTCAATGTGATTCATCACATTAACAAAAGAAAGGATAAAAACCATATGATCCTGTTGATAGATGCAGAAAAAGCATTTGACAAAATACAGCACCCTTTCCTAATAAAAACTCTTGAGAAAGTCGGAATAGGAGGAACTTACCTAAACATTATAAGAGCAGTCTATGAAAAACCCACAGCTAATATAATCCTCAATGGGGAAAAAATATGAATAGATTTAACTATCCCCTCCAAATATTTACTTTTAAACAAATTCATATTCAACAAAGCATACTGATGAAATGTTTCCCTCGTTGTAGGGCAGATTGTGTGTGTGTGTGTGTGTGTGTGTGTGTGTGTGTGTTGGGTTCTTTATTCTTTTTCGCCTCTTGGTCAATCACTCTAGGCCATCTATTGTGATAAAAGTCCATATGACTGGTTTATGGGTTAATTTGTGAAAAAAATGATAATCCTGGCACAGGTTCTGGGTTAAGAAAAAAGAATCAAAGTTGGCTCCAGTGACCATTTACCCTTTATTAGCTATTATTTTCTTCCCAATGTTTTCAACTTCTCCACTCACAGCAGGGATTCTCCAAGATGCTTCAGGGCACAGCTACCCACAAACACTGAATCACACATCTTAATTTTCTCCCTCAGGGTTCTATTTCAGTCTCACAGTGATTTTAGGAATGTGCTCCCAGATAACTTGGCACACAGTTGCATCAGTTGATAAGCTGCAGAACGTTCCGTCTAGTGTTTCCGGCAGGTTTCACAATTTGCCTTGTGGGTGACTGAATCATACATATGAGGATTATTGTGACTATCTTGGCCATGCCATGTAAGGGCCTTTTCAGTCACCTGAACTTGTATTATAAGAAAGAGAAAACTGAAAAAAATTTTAGTTTTTTAAAAACATTTATAGTTTATTGTCAAGTTGGTTTCCGTATAATACCCAGTGCTCTTCCCCACAAGTGCCCTCCTCCATGACCATCACCCCTCCTTAAAAATTTTTAGTTTTTGATCAATGATGTTTCAAATGAAAGCTAAGTGTTGCTATGGCTGATGTCAAAGGGTTGCTGCCTGTGTTCTTTTTTAGGATTTTGATGGTTCCCTTTAAGTATTTCATCCATTTTGAATTTATTTTTTGTATGGTATGAGCAAGTGGTCCAGTTTCATTCTTTTTTATGGTGCTGTCCAGTCTCCCCAACATCATTTGTTGGAGACTGTCTTTTCTCCAGTGGATAGTCTTTTCTGCTTTGTCGAAGATTAGTTGACCATATACTTATGGGCCCATTTCTGGGTTTTCTCTTCTGTTCTGCTGCTCTGTGTGTCTGTTTTTGTGTCAGTACCATACTGTCTTGATGATTATAGCTTTGCAATACAGTTTGAAGATATGATACCTCCAACTTTTTTTTTTCAAGATTTCTTTGGCTGTTCAGGGTATTTTGTGGTTCTGTACAAAAGTTGGGATTATTTGTTCTAGTTCTGTGAAAAATACTGTTGGTATTTTGATAGGGATTGCATTCAATGTGATTGCAATAGATTGGTTTGGGTAGTTAGATTGTCTATTCTTGTATGAGTTGTACCAGATTTTGTCTAAGGAATTAGTCCATTTTGTGTAGGTTATCAACTTCATGTTCATTGTGTTTCTTTATTATCCATGTAGTAAAGGATAATTATCCACTTAGTATCCATTTTTATAAAGGGATTTGCAGTGTTGTGCCCTCTTTCATTTCTGATATTAGTAATTTGTGTCTGCTTTCATTGTTTTTTAGTTAGCCTGGCTAGAGACCTATGAAGTTTATTCATCTTTTCAAACAGTTTTTGAATTTGTTGTTTTGCCTATTTATTTTCTGTTTTCAATTTCATCTCTAATTTTTATTATTTCTTTTCTTCAACTTACTTTGGATCTAAATTGCTCATTTTTTCTAGTTTCCTAAGTTAGGAGCTTAGATGATTGCTTTTAGATCTTCCTTCTTTGCTAATATATACATTCAATGTTCTACATTACCTCCTAAGTACTACTTTAACTGCATCCCACCAATTTTGATAAGTTGTGCTTTCATTCTCATTTAGTTAAAAATATTTAAAAAATTTCCTTAAGATTTCTTCTCCGATACACATGTATGGGAGTATGTTGTTTAATTGTCATGTATTTGGGGGATTTTCCAGCTATCCTTTTGTTATTAATTTGTAGGTTAATTCCACTGTGGCCTGAGAGCAGACATTGTATGCTTTTTAGTTTTGGAGGTTTCTACTGAGTTATCCTTGAGTGCAGACGTTACCTCCTTAGCCACATATAATCTAATCATCAGCCCATCAAAGGCATTCTTCATTTCAGTCACAGTGTTTTTGATCTCTACATTCCCTTTATGAATCTTCCTTGGAATTCTCATGCCTCTGCCTACTTGTTCTTGCATATGATCTACTTTTTTCATTAAAGCCCTTAGCAGGTCAATCACAATCATTTTAAATTCCTCATCTGTTCATTCCAACATCTCTGTCATATCTGAGTCTGATTCTAATGCTTGCTCTGTCTCTTCAAACTATGTTTTTCCCCCTTTTTGTGTGTCTTATAATTTTTTTTCTTGATACCTAAACATGATTTGCTGGGTAAGAAGAACTGTAGTAAATAGCTTTTAGCGATATAGTGGTAAATTTTAGCTTAAGAGAAGCATTCAATAGTCCTATAATTAAGTTCTGGGATTTCAGTGAGCAATATGACTGAATATTCGCTAAATTTAAAAACCAGTATTGTTTTCTACTCTAGTAATAAACTTCAGTAAGGTAAATAAAAAATTGTAATAGTAACAAAATTATGGAATACTTAAGAACATATTTAGTGAATGACAAAGCTCACTTTTTAAAAATTATTTAACAACTGGGGATCCAGCATATGTGACAAATCAACTATAAGAAATAAGACAATAAAACTCCTACAACAAAATCTAGGATGCATGCATAGTCCAGCTTTGTGAAATATTTTCTAGTCTAGAAAATTAGATAAGATATTTGATTAAAAATCATTAAAATATATGGTAAAGGGTGCTTGGGTGGCTCAGTCAGCTGGGTGTCTGACTTTGGCTCAAGTCGTGATCTCATGGCTCATGGGTTCAAGCACCACATTAGCCTCTGTGCTGACAGCTTGGCCTGGAGCCTGCTTCAGATTCTATGTCTCCATCTCTATGTACCCCTACCCTGCTTGTGCTCTGTCTGTCTCTTTCTCTTTCTCACTCTTTCACAATAATAAATAAACATTTAAAAACTTTAAGTATATGGGAAAAATACATTTAACAAGACAAATGGATATAGAACTATTTGTTATATTGTCTATTTCTTATATTAACAGACAAATAAGCAAAATAACAAACTTGACTAGGCAATGAATAAAAGAGCAAATTCAAACCACCAACAAAAGCTAAAATAATGGCCAAACTCACTAATAATCAGGAAAAGACAAATTTAAAGTAATACACAGGTATCACTTCACATCAGATTGGCTAAAATTAAAAGGACTGCTAACACCAATTGCTGCTGTGAAATGGGAACTCAATTATTTATTTATTTATTTATTTATCCTCCCCCCTTTAATTTAAATTTTAGTTAGATGACACACAGTGCAATATTGGTTTCAGGAGTAGAATTCAGTGATTCACCACTTACATACAACACCCAGTGCTCATCCCAAGAAGTGTCCTCCTTAGAGCCCATCACCCACCTAGCTATTGGTGTTCTCCTCCAGGATTTTGATGGCTTCCTGTCTCATATTATGTCTTTCATTCATTTTGAATGTATGGTATAAGAAAGTGGTCCAAGTTCATTCTTCTTACATGATGCTGTCTAGTTTTCCCAACACTATTTGTTGAAGAGACTGTCTTTTTCCCATTGGATATTCTTTCCTGCTTTGTTGAAGATGAGTTGACCATATAGTCATGGGTCCATTTCTGGTTTTCTGTTATGTTCCACTGATCTCTATATCTGTTTTTGTGTCACTAGCATGCTCTATTATGACTACAGTTCTGTAATATATCTTGAAATCCAGAATCATGATGCCTTCAGTTTTGTTTTTCTTTTTCAGGACTGATTTGGCTATTCAGTGTCTTTCCTGGTTCCATACAAATTTTAAGATTACTTGTTCTAGCTCTGTGAAAAATGCTGGTAGTGTTTTGATAGAGATCACACTGAATGTGTAGATTGCTTTGGGTAGTATAGACATTTTAATGATGTTTGTTGTTCCAACACGGGAGCATGGAGTGTTTTTCCATTTCTTTGTGCCCTCTTCAATTTCTTTCATAAGTGTTTCATAGTTTTCAGAGTATACATCATTTACCTCTTTAGTTAGGTTTATTCCTAAGTATCTCATTTTTTTTTTGGTCCAATTGCAAATTAGATTGATTCCTTGATTTTATTTGCTGCTGGTTCACTATTGGTATATAGAAATGTAAGAGATTTCTGTACATTGATTTATATCCTGTGACTTTGCTGAATTCATGTATTAGTTCTAGCAAATTGGTGGCATCTTTTGGGCTTTCTACATAGAGTATCATGTCCTCCACAAATAGTGACAGTTTAACTTCTTCCTTGCAGATTTGGATGCCCTTTATTTCATTTTGTTAAATAGTACTATGTTAAATAGTAATGGTGACAGTGGGCATCCCTGTAGTGCTCCTGATCATAAGAGAAAGGCTCTCAGTTTTTCTCCATGGAGGATGATATTAGCCGTGGGTCTTTCCTATGGTCTTTATGATGTTGAGGCGTGTTCCATCTATTCCTACCTTGATGAGGGTTTTTATCAAGAGTGGATGCTGTATTTTGTTAACTGCTTTTTCTGCATCTATTGACAGAGTTGTATGGTTCTTATCCTTTTTTTAAATTAAAACATGGATGAATTTCATAACAGCTTATGTTGAGCTAAAAAAGACACAAGAAAGCCACAATGTAAGATTCCATTCCAGCAGCCTTGGCCACATAATGTGGAGCCATTGTTCATAAAGCAAGAAAAACTGTCATTAAAAGGATATACAAAGCTTTTTCTTCCTTTTAAAGTATTTTAAATTGTCCTGGAATTTTAAATGTGTTATTCAATCTTGTTCTAAGCAATGAAAAATTAAAAATTAAAATTGTTACATTTAAATTTAATATTAAGTATTAAAAGTTGTTGTTCATACTTATATTGTGCAATGCCAGTTTTAAATGCAAATGTAAGAACATTTATCTTGCTTGCAGAATAACTGATATAACACAATGTGTTTTTTGTAGCTCACACATGCATATGTATTTTGTTCTTTAAAAAATTATTTATTTAAATTCAAGTTAGTTAACAGACAGTGTAGTGTTGGTTTCGGGAGTAAAACCCAGTGATTTATCACCTAGATATAACACCCAGTGCTCATCCCAACAAGTGCCCTCCTTAATGCTGGTCATCCATTTAGCCCATCCCTTCCTCCCCAACCCCCCTTCCCTGCCAGCAACCCTCAGTTTATTTTCTATATTTAAGAGTCTCTTATGGTTTGCTTCCCTCTATGTTTTTATTTGATTTTTCTTTCCATTCCTTATTTCATCTGTTTTGTTTCTCAAATTCCACATATGGGTGAAATCATATGATATTTATCTTTCTCTGACTTATTTTGTTTAGCATAACATTTTCTAGTTTCATCCATACTGTTGCAAATGGCAAGGTTTCATTCTTTTTGATTGCCGAGTAGTATTCCATTGGTGTATATCCCATATCTTCTTTATCCATTCATCAGACAGCGGACATTTGGGCTCTTTCCATAATTTGGCTATTGTTGATAGTGCTACTGTAAACATTGGGGAACATGCATCCCTTCAAATCAGCATTTTTTAATAGTTTGGATAAATATTTAGTGTAATTTCTGGGTCATAGGGTAGTTCTATTTTTAATTTTTTGAGGAACCAATACATGGAAGTACAAAACTAGGAGAGGATATGATCGTGTTGCTTGGTCATTAATGTTTCTCAGACCCACATTGCTTCCTTTCTGTGTTTGAAGCAAGTGCTGATTAAGATGGAAAGTGTGACTTTTGAGGTTATTGGGGCTCATGCTTATTCAAACCTGGAGGTAACATGCTTCCTTCACACTGAGTTTCACTGAATCATCACTGATCACTTGTCCTCTGGAATTCTATCTTCACGGAGCACTCTAAAGTCCAGATAGGAATGGGGGAACAGGGAAGAGCAGATGCACACATTGCTCCTTTGTCCAATGATACTCCAGTAACAAAATGCAAGTTCAAAGATAAAATTATTAAGAATTTCAAGAAAATAATAATAACAGAGCACAAAGCTAAATATGAGGCCCTTTTGAGCAGTTATATGCATATACATTTCAGTTAATGTACGTATACATTTCTCAAAACTTAGCACATAAAATCTGTGCCATTTATTATATGTAAATTATAAGTAAATGAAAAATAAAACAAGAAAGCATTATGTCCCCTTCCCAGTTTTGTCCTAAATGTAAAATTGCTGAACCATTTTATACTTTGATTTAGTTTTTCTGGTGGCTAATCCTATACCAAACAAAATCAATTAAATTGATCAGTTATCAGCCTCCTCCTCCATTTCTTCCCAGCTCTGTGACCTACTTCAATAATTTAGAATGCAAAACCATTACACAGTCACAGAAGATAAATTTTCTGTCTTGTCCCATATATATATATATTTTTTTTTACAAAGAAAGTGTAATTATCCCTTTGAGTAGTATAATATATGAAAAAGAAGATTGTAATGATCAAAGATTGTAATTTCAACAAAAAAGAAGTACATTTCTTGCTTCTTTTATGTCTTATGAAATATGTAATGTGTCGGCAATTCATGAAGAATTTACATTCATTTTTCTCTACGACATTTTAAGCCCCTAGGGAGAAAGGGCTTTGATAAGGATCACGATATTTTGCTCAATGTAGTCATTTGTCTTGGTCAAGGATGTAAATTGAAGGATGCTTCCCTCAGTGCCATTTTAATCATCTCATTGAGAAGAAGGAAGTTCAGTATTGCCAGATTTTGGGTCACAGTTATCACATCTGCAATGCAATCAAAAGCTTCAAAAAAATTCTGAAGATTTTATTTTACCATTTTCCCAATGTCTACTATGCAAGAGGATAGTGAATTATTCTTACATTTGTCTGTAATACAAAAGCCCACATACTGTTTTATTCTCAGTTCGTGGAGGCAATGTTTGATAGAAGGACTTTGTAAGGAGATTTATGAATATATTTTTTCTAAGTATTAGGTTATTTGTTCAGAGCTAATATCATTACCTTGAATATTTTCTATATTTAAAAGGAAAAATCATTTTAAGAAAATATTACAAATGGAAAAGATTTCAGGCATGAAATTTTCTTAAAGCATATTGCAGTCCAACAGATTTCTCAGTGCCTTTATATGTTGCCTATGTGAGCTCATGCTCAAGCTAGGTGTGCAGCCAGGAAAGTCAAAAGCATTACAAGTTTGTCCAAAGGAAGAGCACAAAACATGAAAAACACTTTCTGAATCTCAAAATCCATTCCCAGAATTATTATTGTCTGAATTACTATTATTTACTAACAATTCAACAATTCAACTGGTTGTTTTCTCTGTTTGAAAACTATACTGTACAGTTGAAGATGCTTCTCCTCTTATTCAAATTAATATTTTTTGTCTTTTTGCTGAGTGGTTTAAATTGTGGTTCCCCCTAGAACTTAATTCAACAAGTCTGAATCCTAAAATATCATTCTCCTCCTCAAATAAGCTGTCCCTTTTCTCTTAACTCAATCTTATCATCCTTTTCAACACTACCATGTTTAGTGAAAAGATCTATTATATTTATATGGTATAAGTATATACTTTGTAGATATTAGATATTGAGTGTGCTTAACATTTGCAAAAAATCTTTTGGGGTTTTAATGGGAAACTTATACTTATTTCCCTAAACATAACATTTTAAAATTAGGTTTTATATTTTTAATGACTATATTTAATTTCTGATTAATACCTTTGGATAATGATCTCTTCATTTTCCTTGATAGTCACCATCAAAGAAAAATTTTGTACACATTAAAAAAATTAAAACCATTTGTTTTTTATTTATATTGGTTTATTTTTATTATTAAAATTTTTTAAAATTTATTTTTGAGAAAGAGAGAGTGAGGGAGGGAGGGTCAGAGAGAGAGGGAGACACAGAATCTGAAGCAGGCTCCAGGCTCTGAGCTAGCTGTCAGCACAGAGCCTGATGCAGGCTTGGAACCCACAAACCAGGAGATCATGACCTGAGCCAAAGTTGGACACTTAACCAACTGAGCCATCCAGGCACTTGAAAGCCATTTGTTTTTAATTTTAGATAGAGAGAGTGAGCAGGGAAGAGAGGCAGAGGGAAACAGAGGGAATCTTAAGCAGGTCCGTGCTGAGCTGACTCAGCCAACTCAGCTGATGAGGGGCTCCATTCCATGACCCTGGGCCGAAATCAAGAATGCTCAACCAAATGAGCTCCCCAGGCACCCCTTAAAGCCCTTTTTAAACCATTCAAATTAAAAGTATTTATAACAGTTGAAAGTGTATTTGAAGCAGCTCTTCCTTTTTTCCCTGCAGAAATGACACATTGAAATTATGTTTAATGTCAATAGATTTTTTAAAAAATGTTTTTATTTATGAGAAAGAGAGAGAGTGAACAGGGGAGGTGCAGAGAGAGACACACACAGAATCTGAAGCAGGATCCAGGCTCTGAGCTGTCAGTGCGGTCCGAGGGCAAGCTTGAACCTAAGCCGTGAGATCCTGACCTGAACGGAAGTCAGACACTTAACCAGCTAAGCCAGCCAGGCATCCTTAATGTTAACAGATTTTGAATCTACTTAAAGTTTTCTATATCAGAATTTCAAAATAATGATGAGGCTCTAATTTTCAGAATGTGGCTGCATTTTAGAGCAATCACTTGACGCTAGTTTGAATGAGAAAAGGGACAAATTAGCCACAGACACACAGAAGTCTTATAATAAGGGAAGGCAGAGGTTCAGAGCCACTGCGTTGGTGGTGCCATTAAGAATTTTGCCTGTCTCCCCATCTGCATTCCCACCTCCTGCTAGTAAGTATATTTAGGGCTGCCTGCTGTCTTCCTTCAATACTTAGGATGTGAACTCAAGCAGTTCTGTAGGCTCCTTGTCCCCAACGGGCAGCGATGCATGCTGCTGGGGGCCACTAAAGGCGATGCCCAGGTGCTGGACACCCATGCTGACCAACCGCGTGGCAGAGAAACAACTAGGACCATACGTTGTGCCTCATGCTCACTGCTGCAACTGTGAAGGCAGCCAGTTCAGTCCTCACTCTGCTAGGGACGCCTCCTTTAAACCCTGCACAGAGATGCCCATTATCCGGGGCAACTGGTATAGGAGCTCCCGGTCACCCCAAAGAGAGACAATTTCTCTCTGAACTCCTGACCATTTGTACTTTTTATGGTTCTCCTTTCACTTTCATGTTTTCTTTTTTAATTTTTTTTAACATTTATTCTTTTTTTGAGAGACAGATAGAGACAGAGTGCGAGCAGAGGAGGGGCAGAGCGAGGGGGGGAGAGGGGATCTGAAGCAGGCTCCAGGCTGTGAGCGTCAGCACAGAGCCCCATGCGGGGCTTGAACTCATGAAGGGCGAGTTCATGACTTGAGCCCAAGTCAGACACTTAACAGATGGAGTCACCCACGTGCCCCTCTCAGTTTCATGTTTTATAGTAAATTGTTTTATTCTTCTTAATAGGAAGCAAATCTCTTTGAAGACTGAAACTGTGACTGAATTGTTTAGTCTCCTAAGGAACTGGATTTGTAACAGTCTTAGCACTTCATGGATATTTGCTGGGTTGAGTTGAACATAGGTTACAAGAGGTACTAAGAAGGTACTAAGCACATAGACACTAAAAAGTTTTTTAGTGATTACTTCAGGGTTATAGTGGGAAGTCAGTTAATCTAGTAAACATATTGGAGGAAAATTTGGCTGTTATAATTTGTTTTATAATGTGGTACAAATAAGCAGAATGGAGTGTTTATTATTTCTTCAAAAAATAATGCTGAGGGAGTTTTGCAATTAGGTTCACGATCCTTCAAATTCAAATGATGTTTAGGTTTTGTTGTTGTTGCTAATATTAAACCAGGGAAATCATGTATATTTTTCCACCTGTGAGATTTTACATGAGGTTCCAATATATAAATCAGATGAAGGTGGAGCAGCCTAGGGTGATACACAGGGCAAACCGGACCTTTCCCCACCAACCTGTGGGCTGTCAGCACCTGTAAGGAGCCCAGGGCCCTGTGGAACACAGTTTGAAAACAGCCACTGTGGCGTTTTCATTTGTGAAGGTTATGACTCACTGGATGAAAACACGGCATGTCAGACGTGCAGAATCTCAGGCCCCCATCCTAGACCTACTGTATTGGAATATGCTTTTTAAGAAGATTCCCAGGTGATTCTTACACGTGCTAAAGTTTAGAAGCATTAACTTAGAGGACTTTGGGGATGTTAGGACAGGAAAGGGGACCAAATAAGAATTTGCCTATAATAGGCACGGGAAATAAGATAGAATAAACTGTGCCCGTGAGAAAAAAAAAGACACTGGAATTGCCTTTCCTGTATGATTGTAGGTGAGGACTGGGCACAGGAGAAATGAGTGCAATATTTGGAGGTAGAGGAAGCAATGGCCGTGACACTGGAGTCTCAGGGCAGGGCTGCAGGTGCCGCTGCAGCTCGTGCATGTGGCCGCTGACCTGTAATCCACTTCCTTGGGCTGGGGCAGCTTCTCCAAGTCCTGGGCCAGGCACTTGGGCAGCCCCCCCAGCGGAAGGGCACCAGGTGCCTGTCTCTGGAGTTGTCCTGACCAAAGACGCATATTTCTGCTTCTTCTTGTGGATTTCAGTTTGTCTTTGTGAGTTCTGGTGGGTCTTCAGGGTCTTTCCTTGATTTCTCCTGCTCTGCCGTGAGAACTTTTCCCTCACTCTGCAGAGCTGGCCTACATCAATGAGTACCTGGCCAGCAGAAACAGACACAGCAGCCCTGCACAGACTTCTGCACCGGCTCTCTCTGTGGTTCCAGGTTATGGATGTTTCTTGGATTCTCCAGCTACCCCCTTCCAGAGAGTTCTTTCCCCAACATCTCCCACAATCAAGTTTAAACCCTATAAGAACCCCTCACTCCAACTTAGCCATTGTGGTCCTGGTTCCCAATTAAGCCCTGATACATGTTCTAACTCCACGAATGGCTGCCGACATCTGGCTTTCGGTGTGGCTCGTTACATGTGTCCTTTATAGATCCTCTCACCTCAGCCGCAGGCTTTCTTGAGGCCATGAAAGGGGAATTACTTCTTCTAGAAGAACTTCTAAAGTTTGATATGCCTTGCTAAGCAAAATAAGTCAGGCAGAGAAAGACAGATACCATATGTTTGCACTCATAGGTCTAACAAGAGAACAGGAGAAACCTAATGGAGGACCAGGGGGAGGGGAAGAGGGAAAGAGAGTTGGGGAGAGAGAGGGATGCAAAACCTGAGAGACTATTGAATGCTGAGAATGAACTGAGGGTTGAAGGGGAAGGGGGAGGAGAAAAAAGAGGTGGCGGCGATGGAGGAGGGCACTTGTGGGGAAGAGCACTGGGTGTTGGTATTGTATGGAAACCAATTTGACAATAAACTACTTAAAAAACAAAACAAAACAAAAAAAGTTTGATATGCTTAAAACAGTTTTTCTTTTTTGGCTTCCTGTTGAGGCACAGAGGATAGTTAAGATCCTACTTAATGCCTCTCTGTATAATTTCATACAGATAAGTGAAAAAAACACAACCTTAATCAAGGAGCACTAAATCAGAGGAGAATGCTCAAGAGAAATAGACTATTAGGAGAAAGAGGACAGGCGCTATCCAGTCCTCATATCAACCAAATGTGAGTTTCAAGCAACCAGAAGGCATAGTGGGAGAATGAGGCCATTTTCTACTCCTTCACATGAGTTGTGTTTTATATCTTAGGAGTCTTCTTGTACCTTAAACTAAGTTAAAAGATTTAAACAAAAGGCGCTAATAGTTTCTCTTCCTCATAATTTAGTCCATTGAATCTATATCCAATTATTAATAGCCTCTGGAATTCATTCAAATTGTCAAATTTTCTTTTTTACCCATGACCAGGATATTAAACAATGCACCTCTTCAGATGTAGGGTTATTTTCTCTTTTATAATAAGTCCTAATATTTTTGAGCTAGCTCTTGTCTATTTCAGGAAATTACCTTGGAAGTCATAAATTTACGGTTTCCCTGATCTTTATAGGAGAGTAACACCAAACATGTGACTCTCACTACTTCCCACCCAGGACATTCTGCCCTGGTGGTGCCAAGATAGTTCCAGGAACACTGTTCTCCCTCTGCTAGAATGAGCGCTCCATGAAGGCGGAGACTTTGATCTGTTCACTGTTGGATCCCCAGTGCCCAAGCCATGGATGGCCCGCAGGAGATGCTCAATCAAGGCTCCTTTTGTCGTGTGCCACCCCTACTATTCATAGTCAGCCTTAAGCACAGATGTCCACAACTTGTTGAGTGGAGACAGGGCAGGTTTTATGGAGGAGGAAATGTTGTAGGATTGGGTGGTTTGTAATCTGTTGATTTGCATGATTTAGTGTAGTGTTCTTTATGTATTCTGTTGCCTGAATTGTAAGTGCATGTGCATTATTTATTGTGATAGACTGAATAATTGTTCCCTCCATCAGATGTCCTTGTCCTCATCTCTAGAAGTGGTGAATGTTACCTTATATGACCAAAGGACTTTGCAGATGTGATAAGTGGAAGATCCTGAGGTGAGATTACCTTGCATTCTCAGGTGGGCCTGATGTCATCACGAAGGACTTTGTAGGAGAGAGGCAGGAGGTCAGTGCTGAGTAGTGGATGTGGCAATGGAAGCAAGTAGTTGGAGTGAACCAGTGACAAGCCAAACAACATGGCAGCCTCTAGAAGTTGGACAGGTTTGGAACAGGATTCTCTCCTCGGACCTCCGAGGGATGCCAGCCCTGCCAATACCTTGATTTTAATCCTCTGCATTGTTTTTTTTTTTTGTTGTTTTTCCAGACTGCTAACCTCCAGAACCTTCAGAGAATAAATTTGTGTTTTAAGCCACTACATTTGTCATAATTTGTCACGGCAGCAACAAGAAAACGAATCCACTGACAGTGGGTTTTTTTTCTTTGTCAGTGGTTTCTTTATTTTGTAACTTTGTAAATTATTTGGTTGCCCTTAAAGTTGAAGTGAAATAAACATTTAAAAAAACAACAATTAATTGCCGGTTTTTCTACAAGCACCTTTATTTCTTATTCTGAAATTCTTTAAAGTTTCATGAAGGCAATTTCAGTATAAATTGATTATAGTTTGGTTTTTAAAGTTAGATCACACTATGTGATCTTCATTTAGGAACGAACACATTTCCTCGTGTATTTACTAATTGTTTCCATAATGATTTTCCCTTTATTATCTCCCTTATTCATCACAAAAACTTTTTAAAGGTATACATTAACTTTCTCATTTTTCAGATGAGGAAACAAGAAAAATGAACTTATCTTGCTTAGGGAGAAATTGGATGAAATTAGTAGGTATTTTATGAGAAGACATTTGAAATAAAATCTATCTGCCTCTGAAGGATGCACTCTTATTGTATTATTTTATTCGGAACCCACTAGTAGAATATAACAAAACAATAAGCTGAACTTTTTTAAATGTTTTTTTTGAGAGAGAGAGAGAGGAGAGAGAGAGAGCACAAGCAGGGGAGGGGCAGAGAGAGAGAGAGAGAGAGAGAGAGAGAGAGAGAGAGAGAGAGGAAGACACAGGCTCCAAGCTCTGAGCTGTTATCACAGAGCCTGACATGGGGCTCAAACACATGAACTGTGAGATCATGACTTGAGCCAAAGTTGGACGCTCAACTAGCTGAGCCACCCAGGCGCTGCAGTAAAGTGAACTTTTAATATACAGTTGACCCTTGAACAGCAAGGGGATTAGGGATGCCAACTCCCATGCAGTTGAAAATCTACGTATAACTTTTGACTCCCCCAAAACTTTACTACTTACAGGCTACTGATGATAGGGAACCTTACTGATAACATTACCATTGATTGACATTATTGGTTAACATATTTTGCATAAAGTATGTATTATATACTGTATTCATATAACAAAGTAAGCTAGAGACAAAACTCATAAGGAAGAGAAAATGCATTTACAGTATTGTAGTGTATTCATTAAAAAAATTTCATATGTAAGTGGATCTGGGCATTTCAAATCCATATTGTAAAAGGGCTAGCCATATTGTCTTTTGTTTGAGAAACAGAAGAAAATGTTAAAAATTGAAATCCACATTCTCTTTCATAGGAGAGGGTGGCTATTCTACAAACAGGGCCCCCGATGTTCATGTTTGTTGGCACGAGGTTTAGATCATATCTACCAGACTGAGCCAGGTTCAAGGCCGTCAGTAGGGTGTAGGAATAGCTGGCAGTTCATGGGGGAGGTCACATCAGAGTAAAGATTTGGAAAAGAACAAGGGAGTTAAGCCAAGAAGATGAATGTTTTCACCCATCAGATTAACAAATCAATCCCTTGAAGACAACTCTGTGAAATCAATGGATCAGGTAAACTAATAAACATTTTAGAAGTCAAATGGCTAGTGGTAGATCAAAATATAGAATGGGCACACTTTGATCTAGCAATTTTTACTGTCAGGATTTGATTCTTTCAGGTCTCATGGGACCAGTGGAGCATATAGTTGAAGGCTAATTGTTTCCCATAACTGAGACGAATCCCGTCTGATGCCCCATGAAGTAGGAAGTTTCCCACTCCGGCTGGTGGAAGTGGACACTGTTCCAGGTCCTGTCAGTGCTGCGAGTGCTGTTCTCTTTAATCCTTCCAGGTGGTTCTTTTTCTGGCTTCCGCTCACATACAGGTGCTGATCAGTACTTGGCTGAGTCCTTGAGGAGGACCATCTGCATATTCCCAGACTTCTCTCTCCAGTGAGAAGAGTTCTTTAACCCTCTACGTGGCCAGTTCTACCCTCCTCCGTCTCCCTAGAATCTTGCTTGCTTCTCAACTCAAGGAGACCTTGCCCTCAGGTGCTCCCTTCCGACATTGAAACTTATTTTTATGTTAATTTATTATTGAGACAGAGAGAAACAGAGCATGAGTAGGGGAGGGGCAAAGCGAGAGAGAGACAGAATCCAAAGCAGGTTCCAGTCTCTGAGCTGTCAGCACAGAGCCTGATGAGGGGCTCGAACTCACAACCCGTGAGATCATGACCTGAGCCGAAGTCGGATGCTTAACTGACCGAGCCACCCAGGTGCCCCTGAAACTCTTAAAGCAGTAAACTGGGACAGTCCCAATGACATTTATTATCTCTTAGGGATCACCACCTTTCACTGTCTGATGCTCGGTGTCTTTAAAATCATTGTTCCAAATCATTTCATTTGGTATTCTTGGTTGCTTTAGGCAGGAGAGTAAATCTGATTGGTTTTTCTATCTTGGCCAGAAGTGGGAGACTATTGTTATTTATTCATTCATTCATTTTAAATCTGCATGTTTATTTTATTTAATTTAGAAAAATATTATGTATTAAAATTTTGGTCCTCTTTTTTCTTCTTTATTTCTACCATTCAAACTTCAGTACTTCCCTTTTACTCTAGTGAAAGCAGAATTAGATGCCGATGTGAGAACTAAGTATCTCACATCATTACATTAATAGGACTTAAGTGAATTAGGTGTGCTCTTTATTATTTATTGGGAATATTAACTCATATCTCCTGCATATTATTTCCTTTACTATTATTTATTGGAGTAAGTATGTAATGAGTGTCCTTTTCCCACATGCAGTAACATGAATGTGCTTAAGGGTGGTATTTAACACTGGTAACAGGAGTTTTCCTCCGATCTTCAAGTCATGCTCAATTTCCCTTATTATATGGTACTTCCATAATAACCTCAAATGTTTTAGTCAGTCATGTACTTTCCAACATCAACTGTAAAAATTAAGATGTTAATTTAAAAACATTATTATAATTCCAGACTAAATAATGCTGGGCCCACTTACAGCGATGCTGTTGTGAGAAGTCTCTGGACAGCCACCCCTTCAGTCTCCACACGGCCTCCTTTGGCAGAGCAGCAGCCCGGTGAGCAGCTCTAGCAGGAAAACTACTCTTGAAATGCTGTTTGTGGGTTTCATGTATGGTTTTGAAGTCATTTATGTCTGCCAGTGGAACAGTTGTCTTTACATTTAGTGAAGTCACAGCCTTCGGCTTTCAGAGTTTCACCTATGCTGATAAGAGCTTGCTTGGTATCTTCTGCCAGCCTTCTTAGCACCAGCGGTCCACGTGAAGGTCCGTGCCTAGCTGTCCTGAAGGGTAAGCGGTACTGTTGACTAACACAGCCTGACTGTAGGGACCAGTGGCTCCTGGGGCTGTTGCAATGCTGATCACTTTTCTGATCAAAGATGCCATGGCTAACACTGCCATCTTGCTGTCCCTCCAAGAGAACAGTCCTGTAAACTGCCTCTCCTAGCATCTCACATGACAAACTAGAAGAAGATTGGTTTTGTTCTCTTGGTTAAGAGTCACTTATGTTTTCCCTCCCACTCCATTTTTATTTTATTTTATTTTTCCTTTTCTTCCCCTATGTTCACATCTTTTGTTTCTTAAATTCAATATGAGTGAAATCATATGGTATTTGTCTTTCTTTGACTTATTTCGCTTAGTTCCATCCATGTCATTGCATATGGCAAGATTTCATTCATTTTGGTGGGTGAGTAATATTCCATTGTATGTAGATATACACCACATCTTCTTTACCCATTCATCATAGGGTAGCTCTTTTTTTTTTTTTTGACTTTTTGAGGACACTCCATTCTGTCTTCCAGAGCCGCTGCACCAGTTTACATTCTCACCAATGTGGCAAGAGGGTTCCTCTTTCTCTGAATCTTCACCAACATCTGTTGTTCTCAAATTGTTCACTTTAGCCATTCTGAGAGGTGTAAGATGGTAGCTCATTGTGGTTTTGATTTGTATTTCCCTGATGATAAGTGGTGTTGAGCATCTTCTCATGTGTCTGTTAGCTGCCTGGATGTCTTCTTTGGGAAAATGTCTATTCATGTCTTCTGCCCATTTCTTCACTGTATTGGTGTTTTTGGGTATTGAGTTTGAGAAGTTCTTTATAGATTTTGTATACTAACCCTTTATCAGATATGTCATTTGCAAATATCTTCTTCCATCCCATAGGCTGCCTTTTAGTTTCTATTGTTTCCTTTGCTGTGCAGAAGTTTTTATCTTGATGTGGTTCTAGTGGTTCATTTTCCCTTTTGTTTCCCTTGCCTCCAGAGACGTGTCTAGTAAGAAATTGCTGTGGCCAAGGTCAGAGGTTGCTGCCTGTATTCTCCTCTAGGATTCTGATGGTTCCTTATCTCATATTTAAGTCTTTTATCCATTTGGAATATATTTTTGCATATGGTGTAAGAAAGTACCTTCATTCTTCTGCATGTTGCTGTCCAGTTTTTCCAACACTATTTGTTGAAGAAACTGTCTTTTTTTTTTCCATTGGATATTCTTTCTTGCCAAGAATGAATTGACCATTTAATTATGGTCTACATTTTCTATTCTATTCCACTGATCTATGTGTCTATTTTTGTGCCAGTACCATACTGTCTGGATGACTATAACTTTGTAATACAGCTTAACATCCAGAATTGGATGCCTCCAGCTTTGCTTTTCTTTCTCAGGATTGCTTGGAATATTTGAGGTTGTATTTGCTCCACACTAATTTTGGGGTTGTTTGTTCCAGCTCTGTGAAAAATGCTGGTGGTATTTTGATAGGAATTACATTAAAAGTGTAGATTTCTTTGGGTAGGATCAATGTTTTGACAATATTTGTTCTTCCAATCCATGAGCATGGAGTATTTTTACATTTCTTTGTGTCCTCTTCAATTTCTTTCTTAAATGCTCTATAGTTTTAGTGAAAGGGACATATTTTGATGGGTGTCAGGATACAGGTGGGGTGATATTTGCAGTTGGGATTTCTTCTTGGTGTGCTTTACTTTCCAAATGAGCAGGTCTGGGTAAGAGTCAAGGCACTGACAATGTGGGAAGGGAACCAATATGTTTGGTTCTGTAATTTTCAGGACATTGTGCATTTTGTCTCATTTCAGCGTAACGGTTACCTACGACCCTTTGAACAAATCCTCATTCCTTAAAGCATACACCTGATTCTTTTCCTAAGCAGTTTGACATAATCATTTCCCTTCAGGATTAACTGCTTCAATGGTCTTTTCTGCATACAAATAGACCTGCTCACTAACTCTTTGTAATTTCTTAAGTCCTATTATCTCTTTCAGTTTCACAACAAGTCCAAATTCCTGCACAAATCAAACACATAATATTTTACACTTTATTCTAATATCTCCAAGTTGCCAATTTTCTGGTCGGATTCATTTAAGTTTCAAGTAGAATTAATGTCAGACACAAGCAATATGCATATCCAGCTGGGGTTCACAGATAATTTCTAATCATTTTCTTGAAAATTCCTGCATTCTCTGTATTTCTCCCTCTGAAGATAGGACATAAGTTTTCTCTGTGAAATATCAGCTGTTGTGATTTAAATCAAACCTAGTTTTTGACTTTTACGCTTACTGTAATATGTTGCAAAATTATATTACATTTTTAAAATTTTCCAAATTTGTTTTGGATACAACCCTTTCCCTTTTGTCATGGGTTAATGAACCTAAGCTTCCTGTTTTGCCTGTGAATTTTATTTAAGAATATCATATGAGAAACATATAAACAAATCTCTCAAGTTTGTTACAGACCCAAGGCAATAAAAAGATCTTGCTAATTTATAAAAACCCTTTTCAGATTGCTTCTCCAAAAGAAGAAGTCTTATTAACCCAAAAGAAATAATAAATTACACTTTAGTCAGCTGCAAATGTGTATAAACAGACCTCGGCAGGAATTATCTTGGCAGGATAGGGTCAGATTTCTCCCTGGAAGATTTCCTTTTATTTCCACATGACACACTTACATGCTAGGGAAGTTTTAACAGTTGTTTGGGGTGAAATGGATTGAAGGAACCCCTTTGCACACAGCATCGCTTTACCTTCCTGTGACACCTCCCAGTCACACTAGCTCTCCGTTCAGGACTGTGTGTGTACATGTCAGAGCATCCACTGCATGTCTGAGCCCAATTACGGGACTCAAACCTGAGGACCAATTCACTGCAGACAAACATAACTGTATATCTCTTACAAACAAATACTGGTTAGAATGGATTTCCAATACTTTGTTTTTCAAGAAGTATGTTTATTTCATCTGTATTCTTGTAATCTGTTCTCCAGACATTTCTTTGTTATTTTAGCCACTGCCTGCTGCCAGAAACCCACTTGACCAGTGAGGGGGAAAATTTTCTGCTGAAGTATTCAAGGTCTTTTTAGATAAAATTATTTGTTGTCACTAGATTTATGAGTTTTTTTTTTCCAAACAATTTACATTGGATACAGAGAGAACCAGGTTTCTTACCAAAAGTGTTTAAATAGTTATGTGTATATATTTTTAAAATGTCTTTTAAAGTTTAATTATTTATTTTGGGAGAGAGCACAAGCAGGGGAAGAACACAGAGGAGGGACAAAGTCCCAAGCAGGCTTCACACTTAGGGCCTCATGCAGGACTCAAATTTAGGAATGGTGAGATTATGACCTGAGCTGAGATTAAGAATTGGGTGCTTACCTGACTATGCCACCCAGGTGCCCCTTAACTAGTTAGATACGTTTTGATACGGTTCTTCAATAAGAGTTTGCAATAGGCAGTAGGACCCTTAGGACTGGGCAACTGGGCAACCTGCTGTGGGTGCCCTGTCCCCCACGGACTACTTCCTCTCTGGGTCAGAACACCTCCAACATCAGGAGCTTCCTGATGTTCTCCTGCCTCCCCACTTCTACTCCTGTTCCAGGCTCTCCAGGACCATGGAATTCCCTGTGCAAATGCAAGGGCTTGCTTTCATGCTCCAAGTCTACTTTCTTTCTTTGTTTTTTTAAATTTTTTATTTTACATTTTATTCATTTTTGAGAGGCAGAGACAGAGCATGAACAGGGGAGGGGGAGAGAGAGAAAGAGACACAGAATCCAAAGCAGGCTCCAGGCTCTGAGCTAGCGGTCAGCGCAGAGCCCCACGTGGGGCTTGAACCCATGAACCGTGAGATCATGACCTGAGCCGAAGTCGGACACTCAACTGACTGAGCCACCCAGGTGCCCCTCCAAGTCTACTTTTAATGACTCAAGAATCTTTTTCCATTGGATCACCTGAGGCCTGCCTGAATTCCAGTTGTTCACCTCCGTGGCTGTAGGCCAAGGGGCACTGTTGCGAGGAACATGATCAGAGCCGAGACTATGGTTTGGCTTCTCCCTAGATGTGCACTGAGGCCCCTTGTGATACCAAGTGGATCTGGATGGTGGTGGGTTGGGACTACAGGGACATAGGAACCACAGTTTGTGTTCCTTCTGGGCTGTGATAGAGGAGGGCCTTGGACAGAGAAGGAAGAAGTGATGAAAACCTGAACATCATATGGTTTTTCTCAAAGACAATTTATATACAGTATGCAAGGGGTATGTACAATGAGACAAGAGGACAATCAAATCAAAAGGGCAGCTTTAAATTATACAGATTGAGTTTGTTCTGGTGTCTCCTTTCATCTGTGTGCCCTTCTCCTAGGTCTTGGAGACTAGAATGTTTCTAGTCAAGGTGAGGAAGAGCAGGAGGCGTGTTGAATGGCCACTGCTGGGAGCAGATCCCCATCCAATTGGAACAAAGGCTAGACTGCGCATTAGTGGTAGTGGGAAGCATCATGGAATTAGCTGAAGGCGATCATGGGTTCTATGTTCATCAATTGGGAGAATGAATAAAGCTTCAGATTCATCTTAATTTTCCTGTCAGAAATTAAGGTGGAGGCTTAAAGTTTTTTAAAATGTTTACTTATTTTTGAGAGAGAGACAGAGTGCAACCAGGGGAGGAACAGAGAGAGAGGGAGACACAGAATCTGAAGCAGACTCCAGGCTTTGAGCTGTCAGCACAGAGTCTGACACAGAGCTTGAACCCATGGACTGTGAGATCATGACCTGAGCCAAAGTCAGAGGCTTAACCAACTGAGCCACCCAGGTGCCCCAAGGTGGAAGGAGTTTTACAGTAATTATGCTAAGTGAGATAAGTCAGACAGAGAAAAGCAAATACTGCAGGGTAACACTTGTATGTGGAGTAGAACAAAGCTGACCTTGTAAACCACAGAGTAGAATAATGGTTTCCAGGGACTGGGGGTGGGAGGACTGGGGAGATGTTGTTTATCTATGCTTGGAACTACTACATCAGTTCTGGAGACCTGATATGCAGCATTGGGCTTGAATTCAACATTACTGTATTATAAACTTCAAAACTGCTAAGAGACTAGATCTTAATTGGTTCCCACCACAAAAACTAATTGTGATATGATGGAGGTATTAGCAAGCTGTACAGTGGTAATCATATTGCACTTACGTAAATGTAAATCAGACATCTTAAACTTACACAGTGCTATATAATAGTTTTATCTCAGTTTTAAAAAACGGTGTAAAGGGCAGAATCCCTGAAAAGGAGCTTTCAGAGAATTTAAGAGACCTTCAGAGGATCCTCAGAATTCTTCATCTGAGTTTGGGACAATGCTTATGTGTCAGGAAATTACCTGAGGCCAAGGAGGGAAAAAAAAACACTCAAAAGGTTCAGAAGGAACAGTCTCCAAGTCATCTAAATACTCATTTAAAAGGCAGAAATTCTGACTGAATACCAAAGCAATGTGGTTGGAATGTAAAATGGTACCTTGATAGAACAATTATAACTTTTAATATTAAATCAAATCTTATTTGCCTGAATTAAAAAAAAAGCCCAACCATAAGTCTGTAATGAAAATAGACTTATGATCATTGGGAAGATTTGTATAGTTTTATGAAACTTGTATAAAAATTATATTCCAACTATTTCTGTATTCTAACAAAACTAATTACATATAAGCATTAAAACACTTTTTCTCTAAATTTCTTTAACTCTCATCCACAATTGTAGATGAATATATTCATGCTATAAAAAATTCTCCATTTCATATGCCAGGGAACTTACTGTTTTCATGGCATAGAGGTAATTTTTACTTGTAAAGGCATACTGAATATTCAGTATGGTCTGAATAGAAAAATGATCTCTTAATTTTTTCAGGAGTCTTTTGGAGTGTATGTTTAGTCTTCTGGACCAACATTATTTATGAACTGAATTCAATATGCAGATAGACCAGGGCATTAAACATTAATTGAGAATCTGCCATAAACCAGAGACTTTCCTAAAATCTGCACAACAATTCAGTGATACAGGTACTATTATTATTATTCTCCTTCTTACAGATGAGGACTCTGAAGTCCAGGAAGTTAATCAATCCAATGTGCTCAGGAAGTAGCTCAGCATGAAGCTCATGCATTCTGATTGAAGGGCGATGATCCCAACCGTTCAATTTTGTCATGTTGGTATTTTAATTGCAGTTTTTTATGGTAATGGGAAATGTACGTCTTTCTTATATTTCAATCAGTATGGTGAGTGAATTCTGAATTGATCTCTTTAGACTGGGATTCCTCTGGCCCTCTTAGTGGCGTGCTCCATTTGAGGGGGTTTTGCTGGGTCAGCACGACTCATAGGAGCCTCAGCCAAGGAGACAGCAGGACGTGACTATTTCTTTTTATTCAGATCCCTATAAATCATTCCAGAATTGTTTTTTAAAATCATAACTTATTTTTAAATTAAAACAAATTTTTAATGTTTATTCATTTTGGAGAGACAGAGAGATAGAGTGCAAGCAGGGGAGGGTCAGAGAGAGAGAGGGAGACACAGAATCCGAAGCAGACTCCAGGCTCTGAACTGTCCGCACTGAGCCTGACGCAGGGCTCGAACCCACAAACTTGTTAGATCATGACCTGAACCAAAGTCAGACGCTCAACCGACGGAGCCACCCAGCCGTCCCTCTTATGACTTATTTTTAAAATGTTCATGAATTCCATTCAAAATAATATCTTTATTTCTGTAATAAGACACACACTAGTTTCAACTTACTCAAAAACTTTTGGTGGTTTTAAAAGTATGTAGAATGCTGTTTTAGTCAGCTTCAACTGCCATGATAAACTACCATACCCTGGGTGGCTTAAATAACAGAAACTTATTTCTGACGGTTCTGGGGGCTAAAAGTTCAAGACCACGTTGCCAGCATGGTCATTTTCTAGTTGAAGACTCTCTTGACTTGTAGACTGCTGTCTTCTTTCTGTGTCCTCATATGATTGGGGAGGAGAGAGAGTAAACTCTCTGTGTCTTTTCTTCTAATCCCATCATGCAGGCCCAATACTCATGACCTCATCGAAACCTAACTGTCTCCCACAGATGTCATCTCTAAATAGCATCACCATAATTTTATTTTTTAAATTTTTCTTTCCACGAAAAGATTTTCTTTTATTCTAGTGCTGTTACAGAGAGTAAGTTGGAAGTAAAAATGTTTAGATATAGGAGGCTTTTCTTTGTATTTTATGTAAAATTTTGTGATCTGAATCTTTGTAACTTTCTCATTTATAGCACACTTATAGCACATAACAAAAAGCATATGCATTTCTAAAAGCTGTTGGTCTCAGTGGTCCTATGGACAATATAATCTGGATGTGTCACATGTAATATGCTTTTTAAAAAAGCAACATCATCCCCAAAATAATGTGTGTCCCAAAAAAATCACACTGGGAAGCACAATCTAGCAGTGGAGGGTAGTGTTCCCCAGAAGATGGGCAGCGTGTGCACTAGATGGTGAAATTACTGATCTCAAGTTAGTCAGACATTTTCATAGGGGTCTTCTCTCCCTCCTCTTTCTTCTAAATAAAAGAATAAAATAATCGATTCTAATTATGTTAGAATGTAGTGTGAAACTTAATAGTAACAACAGTTTAATTCTAACATGAGCCGTGTATTTATAGGACTGTGTATTGGCTTCACAGTTACCTATGAGACAACATTTTATTTATTTTTTAAAAAGCATTTATTTACTTACTTAACAGAGAAAGTGAGGAAGGCAGAGAGAGGGAGAGAAAGAGGGTGAGAGAGAATCCCAAGCAGGCTCCATGCTGTCAGTGGAGAGCCCCATGTGGAACTCGAACTCATGAACCACAAGATCATGATCTGAGCTGAAATCAAGAGTAAGATGCTGAGCCACCCAGGCACCCAAGATACCATTTTAGGGATGACACCTTTTTAGGAACTTACAGCTGTCACAGAATTTTCATGTATTAACATGGATTTGAGATGGACTGACAGCTCAGGGTTGGACTTGGAAGTCAAGCTTTTAACTACTACATTAGGCTTGATTCATTATGATACACATACTTACTCAGGGATAGTCCTCAGATATTCAGGTGGAACTTGACCTTGGCTGTCCTCCTTTCATGTGAATTGACTATCTTCATTCTTAGCCATTGGCTGGTCCATCTCCAACTTCCTGGTCAAAGAAGCCCATGCAGTAACTCACTATGAGAAACTGGTTGCTTAAGCTGTTTCTCTATCCAGATGAATTAGACTTTTTCACCCCTACAGTTGCCTGAAAACAGAAAATTTGAAACTATAAAATATCAAGTATCCAAAGACAAATTGTTTTAGTTCTTCTGACTTGGAAACTGTTCTGGAACATATCTTCAAGTGACAAAAAATCTTTACTATGGTCAGATGGAAATTTTAAGGCATAAATTTAAAGCTGGTTTTAATATCTATTGCATATGTACTTTTCCTGTAGTCTCAGAATTGTGGCTGAAACTCAAAGCTGAAGACACAACAAGGCATAAATATTCCTAAAGCATTAATGGTTGCCAGGGATTGCTAAGTGGCATTTGTCCCTTCCATCACCATTAGTTACCATCTCTTTTCCACTCTCCTATTCCATTTCCTCCTACTACCCCAGAATTTGAGGGAGGGAGAGCATTCACAATTTATGGCTGGAGGTTCCTCCCTCCCTTTGGTTGGAGGAAGAGACAGTGGTGCTTTTCCATCTCTGGAGCCAAGTGAGTCAGCTTCAATAAAATTTTCATGAAGATTGGGGATGTCTTGGAAATGGGGAGACTGACACCCTGTTTTTCTGGATATTTATTTAGCTGCATACTCTTGAGACTTATTCTGTTGCTAAACATGTGACACAGTTTTGAAAAATATCAGAATATGCCACTTCAAAATATGCCACTTTGGCATAAGAATTATTTTGAGCTAAAGGCAACTGAGAATCAACAGATGCAGGGAGAATTCTCTGTTTTCCACCCATCAACCTAAAAGAAGGACATAAGTTTCCCTTTCAGGAAAGTTTCTTCCCATTCCTAAACCCACACCAAGGTGAGAAGAGCAAGTCTTCTTACTGTAGATGGTGAGTGGATAACAAGATGAGTTTGCAAAATCAGGTTTTTCTAAAATAGTCCTTATCATCCATTAGTTACCCCATATATTTCCTAGTAATTTCTTCATAATTTATCATCCCTTGAAGCCGAAATCCTCTTTCCTTTGTTAAAAGGATATATAACCTCATGATTCTAACCCTTTGAGTTTCATTTCTTTTCTGTAAATGCCTATGCACATAAATATTAATAAAAATTGTGTGTCATTTCCCCTGTTAGATCTATCTTTTGTTAGTTTAATTTGCAGGCTCTCAGGCACTGAGGTTTTGTCCTTCCTAACACTTTTCAGTTCTTCTCTCTCATTATGGGATAGAAGAGGGAAGTACTTTGCTGTGTTTCCTGATGTCTGAAGACATGTTGTGATGAGGTTGAATGAGATAAGTTGCCTGTTGGAGGGGCACTTGGGGCCTGGGAGGACTTCAGACAAGAGAGGTCCAGCATGAAATGACACATGTACCCCACTTAGGTAAAGGCTGCCACATCAGGTGAGGCCACCAGTACTGGTGGAATCAGCCTAAACTAGAAGTAAAGCAGGGATCTTCCCAACCAACACGGTGGAGACACATAAAGAGAATTTTGTTACTCCCTATTCCCAATTCCTTTCTATCCCCAAAACCAGAATAGCAAATGTCCATAAGAAGGAAGACCAGTTCAAACACTAAAGCTCACTTGGGGGAAGGATGTAAGGGAAGACAGGAGCTTAGAGTCAAGTGTGAGACTCAAGTAAAAAAAAGTGAATCAAACCTTAATTACTAGAAAAAAGGATTGTTTAGTAACTGAACATGGTTATGGAACCAATGTAAGACACCATTAAGGTAGCAATCACCCAGCTGGAAAAGCAAATTTGATCTAGCATTGCTGGTGTGCATAGTTGGAAGAAAAAAGTCATTGCACAATTAAACTCCAAAAATTGAGACTCCTCCATCAGCAGGTATATTTATGAGTGAATTGTTTTTCTCAGCAAGTTCCATGTAATTTTCTTTATGGGCAAGGCTTCAACTGCTTTTTGTTATCTAGACCAAGGCTGTCCGACAGAACTTTCTGTGCTAAAAATGTTCTCTGTTTGTGCAATCCAATACAGTATCCAGGAAATACATGTGGCCATTGAGGATTTAATATGTAGCTCATGAGATAGAAGAGCTGAAATTTTAACTAAAAATTTTTCATTTTAATTTTGATTTAAATTTAAGTATAAATAGATCATATGGATAGTTAAATTATTAGTGCTAAATTATTAGTGCAGTCTCGACTTGAGAAAATTGTGGTAGAGGCAAATATGAAGGTAAGGAAAGTCCTATCTTAATAGGTATTTTTCTTTTCCTGCGAATTTATTGATTTATTCTTTTTCGAAAGGGTAGTATAGAAGCATCACTGTATACTAACCCAGCTAGGACTTGTTTTAATCCAGTTTAAAGAAAATTGTGACAATTAAAAAAATAAGTCACATGTTTAATGACTCATTTGTTAACTTGAGTGTTGAAAGAATGGAATGCTTGGATTCAACTCTGCCAAAAACTAAGCCATCTTTATTCAAAGATTATTTCCCCATGGGTCATTTTTTCAGAAATATTTGTTTTGACTTTAAAGTTAAAAGTCAAAATTTCTTCCTTAAATTTATTATGTTTTTCAATTTTGCGGTCTTTCAGTTTGACCGTTTATATCAAAGAATTGCTAAATTAAGGAGTAAAGGAAGCCACAATGGAGAGGGAACTTTTTTTTGGTTAATTGTATTTTTAACTAATCTCTATACCCAGCCTGGGGCTTGACCTCATGACCCTGAAATCAGGAGTCACATGCTCTACCAAACTAAGCCAGCCAGGCAACCTGGGGCAAGGACCTTTCTATGCCAAAGAATTCTTCATCACGCTTCTGTAAGAATCAAGATGGAAAAGATGGCATTCTGCTCACTTCCAATGTAGATAAGGAAAAGCTATGTTCTATTCTCTCTTCTTACCAATATAAACCAACAATCAGGTTGTTATTATTTAGATTAATTTGCATCCTTTTGTTATAACAAAGAGAAAAGCAAATAGCTTCTTTGTAACTGATGTTGTGGCGGATTAGGAGGAACCCGTTATCCTGATTGCCTACTACTGTTAAGGGAACTAAAATAAGTTTTCTGGGCTAATGAAGCCCAACATTCAAATAGCAAATATTTTAAATATTTTTATCCAGCAACTTGGCTGTACATTTTACAGTGAACTCATTCAGGTTGGCTTTTTGAGTGCATGGCTGATCCAAATCAGTGACTGTCAGCAATGGTCCCACGTGGCTGCCAGCAGGCCAGACTCTGCCAGGAGACAGGCTGCCATACTATTTTTGTATTTTTGAATGTGAATGCCACTAGGTAAGCATCTCCTATTTGCCACTGTTCACACGGAGCCCTATTGCACTCTCAGTGACAGCTAGGGCCTTTGAGCTGGCATCTTATGTTCTACTCAAACTGTCCTGAGGTTCCTCTACGGTGAAAGCAGCTCATTGACAAAATAGCTACCCTACAAGGTTTCCAGGCTCAATCATCTACATTGTGCTCTCTGGGGCTCAGCTTAGCAGTTATGTAGGTTTTTGAACAAACTGCCTGATCCTGAGGTCAGGCAGTAGTGGAGTTCCTAACCATCGAAGTCCTGCTAATTTATGATTAAAGGGAGAGGTTTGGAAAGAAGCCATACATGGGACCATTAGGATAAGGTCCTCCAGGTTCAATTCTTGCAACAACTTAGATCAAAAGACATCCACATGGACTCCATTAGCTTTTCCTACAAAATGTTTCTCCTGAAATAAAATTTACTATTGTGCCTTTGTCTTTGTAAAGAAGAAAAACACTTTATTGATCACTGTCTTTATATAAAGACACATGGAATACATTTCCTTATTTCTAGTACCAGAGAAAATGTTTGACTCTTTTCAGTTGGTGTGCTTCTTTTTATCACACAGAGAGAATTTCCTCACCTGCAACGCTTAACTTTTTAATCTTGCTTGTCAGAATATTGAAATTAACTGAAAAGTAACCCATGGTTTCTTACTTTCACAATTACTCTCCTCTTTCTTTGCATGTTTTTTCCCCCATCTCTCTTTTACCTTAAATGCTTTTCTATATGAATATATAATAATTTACTGGTAACAAGTTTCAATGACCTTTTTAAAATATATGTCTCTAAAACTGCAAATAAGTTATTAATCATGAAACAGCCATATTTAAATATGCCAAGTAACTTTTTTAAAGATTCCATGATTTTTTGTCTTACTCTTTCTTTCCTTTTTAAACAAATTGAAAAAAAGTATAGAAAAATCTAGTATTTTAGGGGCCCCCTGGGTGGCTCAGTTGGTTAAGCGTCCGACTTCAGCTCAGGGCATGATCTCACGGTTCGTGGGTTCGAGCCCCGCATCAGGCTCTGTGCTGACAGCTAGCTCAGAGCCTGGAGACTGTCTTCAGATTCTGTGTCTCCCTCTCTCTCTGACCCTCCCCTGCTCATACTGTCTTTCTCTCTCTCAAAAAATAAATAATAAAAAAAATTTTTTAAATTAAAAAAGAAAAATCTAGTATTTTAGAATATAAATTTTCTTAAGGAAATAAAGATGTGCAAATACTTAACCAGATATATTCTTAGGTGCTGTTTGTAATAAAGCAGCAAGGACATATCTATCTGGATTTATAAAATGAGTGGCAATCTGTTAAATATATTAAAGTGTATCCATGCAGTGGATTACCGTGAAGTTTGAAAAGATGTTGTACACGTATATTTGTTAGATAGAAGTTGCTAGAATCTTGTGATTCAAAACAATATTTTTGTCATTGTTGCTTTTTTTGGGGGGCACAGAAAAATCTGAAACGAGATATACCAAAGAGTTAGCAATAATTGCCTTTGGGCAGCTGGAATGATATTTAACATGTATTTTATTTTTGTATTTTGTTTTATTACCTTTTCTTTTTAAAGTTTTGTTTCTTTTATATTTTGTTTATATAGTTTATAGTTATATAGTTTGTTTTATGTTTTGTTTCTATACTTTGACTTTTTATATTTGTATTTTGTTTCTTTACTTTTTCTAAAATAAACGTGTATTACCTTACAAAAAACCTAACAGATTTCAGATTTAAAAAAGCCAGCCAGTGGTTGGGGATTTTTTGGTCAGGGGTGTCTGAAATGGTAAAGGAACACAAGTTGTAAAGACTGGTCTATGCCAGTGTGTCACGAAGACAGGGTCCAGAGACGAGCTTCAAAGAGCTGCGTTCTGATGAGCCAGGTGCTTTGATCTTCAGTTAGCACTCCCTTGAGCACCATTAACTCCTCTTTGTCAGTGTCCTCTGATAAGGAGATAAGATCAGAGATCCACCTGGTCAGCAAAGCAACTTTGATTTAGCAGAGGTGGAAATCAAGGGGTTTTTAGTGATGTGACCCATGGATGGCTTATTATCAATGTTTATAGATTGACATTTCTGAGAGATTTTCAGAGAGGGGTATAAAATAATTCAGTTAATGTCTATAAGATATCCCCTTCTTAAGGTAGAGGCATTTATGGATTTAGAATAAATGAATTTAGAATTTAAGAGTATCTGGAGAGGGGCGGGGAACGCTTGATGCCTAGCATCATTGCAGGCGGGACCAGTGTTGACCTGTTATAAGCTGGTCCTGTTATAAGTTAGCTCATTTAGAAGCTAGTTCTCCAAAGCTTTTCAATGAAGTCTTTTCTTCTTTTTGACTTTTCTGGTTCTTTTAAAGCAAATTCTCTGCTTCCCCTTCTCCCCATGACAATTCGTACTGAAAGCCAAGGCTTCCATTTCCAGAGCGGAGTCATTTTAAGAAACAGGTTTCTTGTCATTTTCCAGAAATGGCAGCTAATCCTGACTCAGTCTTCAGGAACACTTTCAAGGTATGGTTTGCCCCACAGTCTGCTGGAAAATAAAACTTCGGGCTTGCGGATGGTGCCTGACTGATGGGCAGAGTGTGGAAATAAAGGTAGCCATTTGGAGAACTGCTCTGTTCATGCGAAGATTGAGAGAAATGTGCTCTTCCACCCTGTGAGGTACCATCTGTCTGTGGGTTTATGTAGTCGTAAATCAGAGATTGAGATGTAATGGTCTCTGCAGCAAAAACCTCACTTGGAATGAATCTCTCACTAGCTGTTCCCAATATGACCATTAAAGTCTACCTTCTCTGGCAGCTTATATTATTATGTCTGATCCTCTGCTAGGTAGTAAGAGGCCTGTAGAGACTGTGTCTTAGATTTTTATTCCTTATAGTGTCTGGCATAGTGCTTTTCCCCTGTCCCCATACAGTACGTGTTTATTAAAATGAGTCTATTAATATTTTCTTCTCTTTAAGCTAACAAATAAAAACTGTCAGCTAAAAACATTGGTTCAAAATCTTAAGCAAAGAAAGTCTATATAAATTTGAAAGGTTGGAATCAGAGGTAGGGACTGGTAAGGTAAGTTAAATGGAAGGCAGAGTGAATTAAGGCACTGTGACTGTATTGGTGAAACCATAGTTGAGATCACGGATCGTGTTGTCCAGACTGGAAAAGAAAGTAAGTGAACCCAGGAGAGGCCAAATGGGCTGAAGACCTGGAAAAGGCTCAGGATCAGTGGGTTTAGATGATGATGATGAGCAGTAATAGTGATAAAAAGGAGTTCAAGGGCTAGAAGCAGAACAAGTTATCATCAGTTTTGACACAAGCTCAAAATGCAGCTAAAACATTTTTGTTTGTTTATTTATTCATTGATATAACAGTGATTTCTAGTAGCTTACTATTAGAGCTTATAGGATCCATGCTCACATTTTTAGCTGTTAAGTGAGAAAACATTGGCTGGAAAAATGTTAGAAACTTTTATTTGTGCATCAGCATGGTGATTCTAAAAGAGAAATTTTTGAAAAGCTATTCCAAGCCAAACCTTCTTTGTTTCCTTGTGATAGCTACCTCATTCTAAAAGGAAAGGATCTTATCTAAGTTTTTAATGTAATGGAGTCATCAATGTCTTATGCCAAAACCAAAAATCCTAAATTGGTTACATTTTTATGTCAGATTTTAGAAACAGATATTCATATTTTTCCATTTATGACACTCATTGCCAAGTCATTCAAACTAAGGTTGAGAACATGTTACTTTAACAGAGACTCAATCCCTCATCTAACCACCTGGAAATGAAAACAGAGGGCTGAACATTCATACCTATTTGACTTTAAGATACTTCCAGCCAGTAATGGAGAGGGAGAGTTATAATTTTTTTCTCTCCTATGAGTTTATTTCTGTTTTCATTTTAATATTAGATCTTCTTGGGAAGTAGGCAGAGAAGGCTGAAGAAGTGGATGGGGACTAAAAGTAGACCAAGAATGGCAGGGCTCAGAGAGTGGCCTTTATTTGGTACATCAAGAAGCCAATAAAAGTTATCTTTTATTTAAAAAAAATTAGATCTTCATAACATAGACCATGGTCAAGAGATTGCTGTCAAGTTGGTGTAAAGATGCAAAATATGAATCAGGACTAATTTTAGTATATGTGTTGCCGAAGCGAGCACTGAATCAGGACTAATACTTACACCCCGGCATTTATGTAGTACATGTGTTGATTATAGAGTATATCTTCCATGGAGAATACTGCAAAGAACTGCATCATGTTCAAATATATTGTGGCAATGGTGAAGTGTGTGTGTTTGAGGTGCTGGTTGGAAAGGAAAAATGATAGTTTCAAAAATGTGTAAGTAAAGGGGTTCCTGGGTATCTAGGTTAGGTGTTCAACTTTGGCTCCGGTCATGATTTCATGGTTTGTGGGTTGAAGCCCCATGTCAAGGTCTGGGCTGACAGCTCAGAGCCTGGAGCCTGCTTCAGATTCTGTGTGTCTCTCTCTCTGCCTCTCCCCTGCTTATGCTCTGTCTCTTTCTCTCACTCTCAAAAATAAACAAACATTAAAAAAAAAGATTTAAAAAGTGTGCAAGTAAAGAATTGGAAGTTTTCATGAGAGTTATGTTGTTGATGCTATTAATTGAACTTACCATACCTAATTTCTGAGTAGGTAGTTTTCCTACAGAAAATGTATTTTTGTATTTTATACAAAATAAGTTTATTCTTACAAACTTCTGACAATGTGTGTTAGCAATGGATTTTCAAATTCCATAGGAATTCAGAAATATTCCACATTATTGATGACAAGAAATGCATCAAAAGCAAAAACAGTTTTAAAGAAAAACAACATAAATCTCATATATTTTACATTTTCTATTTGTAACTGTCTAATCTAGGTATCTCCAGAGGAGTCTTTGATCTTTTCCTTTGATCAAATTTTCAAGCCCACCACTGCAACAGCAGCAGTAGGGAAATGGTGTGATTTCAGAGGTATTCATGACAACTTTAACTTATGCAGGGGTTTTCTCTCCTGGAAATGTGATGCCAGAATTGTTCTTAACTGCACTTCTTTCACCTCTTTTTCTACTTAAACAAATTGCATCTATATTTCAAAACAAGTTTTTAAAAATTTATTTATTTATTTTTGAGAAGGGGGAGGAGAGAGAAGGAGAGAGAGAGAGAATCTTAAGAAAGCTCTGTACTGTCAGTGGAGTGTCTTATGCGGAGTTCAAACTCATGAGCCATGAGATCATGACCTGAGCCGCAATCAAGAGTTGGACGCTTACCCAACTGAGCCACCCAGGCTCCCCTTAAAACTAGTTTAAATGATCTTTTCTCATAGAGTTTCTCAGTCTTTTCTACTGAAAGTAAGATGTGGGAAGTCTGTATCTGCATTCATAAATGATATTGCCCCCATGGGAGTGACTATTGGCCTTGGGTACACGAGGATGAAAAAAAATTGTGACCCTCCAAAGCCTGACTCTACCCAACAAAATTTTATTACTATGTATTTAATTTCATGGGAGAGAAGGGATTTAGGGAAAAAAATGTCTAAAAGGGCTCTTGAACAAAAATTGAGAAAGACTGCTCTACATTAAAAAATATGTAATGCATACTCTGTACTTCTTTGTCATTACTACAGCCTATACATCTCCAGTAGGCTTGAACCATGTGTGTGTGTGTGTGTAACACTGTACTGCATTTATTGTTTCCTTAAGTAAATTTACTTTATTTTCAAGGTAGGGGTCATCATTATACTTCCTTTTTGTGACATCTTTTGTGTATCTTCTCAAAAATTCTTGAACTTGATTTTAACTCAAACTCTGTATCTTACAGCCTTCAATGTTTGGCTGGTTCCCTTTCTCCAGGGTAGATATCTGAATAAATGGTCATAGGTTGAGAAAGGCTCAGAGGAATCATTAACATATATCTTTGCTATGGTGTTGGAAGGTCCTTGCTCATTGGGTTTTAGCCCCAGTCAGTGTGTTTCCAGTATGGTTATTGGCTCGAGTTCTGAAATTGGACAATGGATCCTGACTTATATTTGGGGATGCTGCCTTCAGTTTTCCGATGATCTATGCTTGGTTTCAATTATGTAAATCTGCACTGTTCAACATAGTAGCCAAAGACGCCTTTTAAATTTTAAATGAATTGAAACAAAATAAAATAAGCAATTATATTCCACCATTACATTTGTCACATTCCCAAGATTTCTTGTTTTGAAAAAGCTTTCCATTAAATTACTGGCAAAAAGTGAAACTTTGAGCTAAAAAACTGTGAGATTTCCCTGTTCACTCTCAACTAAATTCATAACTTTCAGATGGCAAGAAAAAATGTCTACTCTTGGCCCTAAATGGAGTCTTCCTTGTGGCAGCCCAGGTGCTGGTGTTTAACCACTGAGCTTGAGGACAGGGGTAGCTGCTCCAGATAAGGGGTTCTTAATGTCCTAGCAGTTTATTAAATGTAAATGCTTTTTAATTTCTTGTCTACCTACAGCATTGTCCAATGCTATAAAATAAATTGTTTTAGGCATTTCCCCCTGGTTTTATTATTATTATTTATTTTTTTATTAAAAATCTTTAATGTTTATTTTTAGAGAGAGAGAGGGAGAGACAGGGCATGAGTGGATGAGGGGCAAAGAGAGTGGGAGAATCTGAAGTAGGCTCCAGGTTCCAAGCTGTCAGCACAGAGCTTGATGCGGGGCTTGAACCCACTAACCAGGAGATCGTGACCTGAGCTGAATTTGGACCCTTAGCTGACTGAACCACCCAGACGCCCCTCCCCCAGTTTTATATAATTCTTTGGAAAGAGAAATTATTGAGCTCTTCATGCTCCCCAAATCAGAAGTCTCTCCAAGGATATGGCTTTAAATGGTACATCCATTAACAGGCAGTTAAATCACAGTAAACATGAGCTAAAAATGCCATTCATTCAAGGACTTATTAAATATATAAAATACAGTCATATCATTTTTCTTGCAAAGTCTTTTAAAATTACCCTAGTTACTTTTCTCAGAGTAGAATGTCATGTTCTTTCAATGATCTACAGGCTCCACAGGATCTGCTCTCCTCCTCAAGACCTCCAATTCTCTCCGACCATATTTTCTAGAAGTATGTTTATTGCTCCCTCTCCTCCAATCACACTAGCCTCCTTGCTGTTTCTCCAAATGCCTAACACAACTCGCCTCAAGGCTTTCTTCACTTGCTGCTCTTTTGCTTGGAACATTCTTTCCTGAAATATCTACATGGCATAATCTCTTACTTCTCATCAGTGAGTCCTTTCCTTAACGCTATATACAAGATCAACCACCCTCTAGCCCTGCACCCCCGGCTTTGTTTCTTTATGGCACTTATTACATCTGGCAAAATAGATATCCTTGGATTGTCTACACTAATCTAATGTCAACCTCTCTTTTTAAAAAGATTCTTAAAAGCAGCTTTATAGAGGCATAATTGACATAATAAACTGTACAAATTTAAAGCATACAATATAAATTGAGATACAGATATATAGATATATCAGAAAGTATCACCGTCATTCAAACAATAAACAGAGAGAAGGTTAAGATGGCAGAGGAGTAGGGCGACCCCAACTTGCCTCCGCCCCTAAACAGCAGATAAATATCAAATCATGCCGAACACCCAAAAATCGATTGGAAGTCTTAGAGAACAAAGGTGCACATCTACAAATAGAAAAAATGACCCATGGAAGGTAGGAACTGTGGAGAATTGATTTGTGGGAGAAAAGAGCTATAGGTGTTGTAGTGAGGAGGGAGCCTGACTGCAGAGAGGTGAGGTACAGAGAAAGAGAGAGAAAGAGTGGGGGAGCGGGGAGAGGGAATGAAAAGGATTTTCACTTGCAAGGGATAGGCCAAAAAAGTTTTCCGTAAAACCATTGATTTTCATGCCCAAAGGATTGCCCAAGAAAACTTTTCCCCAAAACCATTGATGGGGAAAAAGGAAAGGGTTTCAATACTGTCATTTTCTTAAAATAACCAGAGCACAGAGTCTGAAATTTTAGACATCAGTGTTTGGCAGTGCCCTGATGAGGAAGCGGGGCAGAGTCCCAGAAAAGGGCAGCTCGTGCGAAGATCCCTGGGTCCCATGGGGAGAAGTGTGTTTGGTAGAGGGGATACCCATTCACTGGTATAGGAACAAAGATGCCGGCTGAAGGCAGTAAACCCTCCCATCAGGTTGCAATTTACCATAAATTTCGAGTCTCTGCGTGGTCACTAAATTGTTTTCTGGGACAAGCTGGCCCTAGCCACAGTTCAGCAAGACCCTCAGTGTGGGTCCAAGCTGCAGGGATATCTGGAGTGTGGGGTTTTGAAACACAGCCATACCTGAGATAAAATATCCAGGAGGGTAGTGCTGTCTAGGCAGTGAACAGTTTGGTCAAATACAGGGTGAAAGTGGGGATCTGATAGAAGTCAGATCACAGGAGGGGTGATCATTTTGTGCATCTGTGAGGATGCAAACTTTTCCTTCTGAGATTAGAGAGTGGGGCAAAACCTCTTTCATCGCTAACCCACCAGCAAAAATCACCTCAGTGGGCTCAACAGTGCCACCAAGTGGCGATTGGAGCCACTTGCACCAATTGCACCAAACCCTGCACCGCACCCCCCTACGCCCTCCAGGCACATCTCCGTTAGGGTATATCCACCTGAGAATTTCTTTTTTCTCTTTTTTTCTCGAGCTTTTCTTAACAAGCATACACAATACAACTGGGATCCAAAATTTTTATTTTATTATTATTATTTTTTCCTCCAAAATGGCAAGATAAAGGAATTCACCCCAAAAGAAAGAACAGGAAGAAATGATAGGGATTAAATCAATAAAGATATAAGTGAGATGTCTGAATCAGAATTTAAAACAATTATAAATATTCTAGACAGACTTGAAAAAAGCATAGAAGACACTAGAGAATCCCTTACTACAGAGATAAAAGAGCTAAAATCGAATCAGGCCAAAATAAAAAATTTTAATAACCGAGATGCAAACCTGAATGGAGGCCAGAACAGCAAGGATGGATGATCAGTGATATAAAAGATAAAATAATGGAGGCATCCCTGGATGGCTCAGTCAGTTAAATGTCTGACTTCTCAGGTCACGATCTCGCGGTCTGTGAGTTCAAGCCCTGCATTAGGCTCTGTGCTGACAGCTCAGAGCCTGGAGCTACTTTGGATTCTGTCTCCCTCTCTCTCTGCCCCTCCCCTGCTCCTGCTTGTCTCTCTCCCTCTCTCAAAAAAAAAAACATTTAAAAAATTTTTTTAAAAATCCAGTACTGGGGCTAGAAAAAGCCTGACATTGGATTCCAGCCGAGCCACTTTCTTGCACTGTGTCCTTGGACAAATTGCCAAGCTCCGCTGAAGCCCAGGCTCTTCATCTGTAAAATGAGAATCGTAGTATGTGCCTGGTGGAGGGGTTGTGAGGACTGAACGAGATACTGCATTTCACATGCCCACTCAAACAGTGCTGCCTGTAGAGTAAGTGCCACAGATTGCTCTAGAATAAACCTCCACTTGTGCTCTCTCTCAAAAATAAATAAGTATTAAAAAAATTAAAAAAGATAACATAATGGAAAATAATAAAACTATTTATTTGTTTTGTTTACTGAAGAGGCAAACAAAGGTAACGGATCATGAGGGTAGGTTTGGGGATTGCAGTGACTTATTAAAACGGAAAAACATTTGTATCATAGGAGTCCCAGAAGATGAAAAAAGAGAAAAAGGGGCAGAAGGCTTATTCAAAGAATTATAACTGAAAACTTTGTTAATCTGGGGAAGGACACAGACATCAAAACCCAAGAAACACAGAAAACTCCCATTCAACAAATCCAGTCATCTCCAAGTCATATCATAATCACAAAATACTCAGACAAGCAAAGAATTCACAAATTCACAAAATACTCAGACAAGGAAAGAATCCTGAAAGCAGCAAGAGAAACAAAGTCCTTAACCTACAAGGGATGACAGATCAGGTTTGCAGCAGATCTGTCCACAGACACTTGGCAGGATATATTCAATGTGCTGAATGGGAAAAATATGTAGTCAAGATTATTTTATCCAGCAAGGCTGTCATTCAGAATAGAAGGAGAGACAGAGTTTTCCAGGCAAACAAAAAACTAAAGGAATTCATGACAACTAAATCAGGTCTACGGGAAATACTAAGGGGGCTCTTTGAGTGGAGAGAAAAAAGACCAAAAGCCACAAAGACTGGAAAGGAACAGAGAACATCACCAGAAACACCAACTTTACAGATAACATAATGGTTCTAAACTCATATCTTTCAATAATCACCCTGATTGTAAATGGACTAAATCCTCCAATCAAAAGATATAAAGTATGAAAATGGATAAAAAAAATAAGACCCATCTATATGCTGCCTCCAGGATACTCATTTTAGATCTCAGGATATGGAAAGATTGAAAGTGAGGAGATGTAGAACCATCTGTCATGCTAATGGATGTCAAAAGAAAGCCAGAGTAGCCACACTCATATCAGACAAACTAGATTTTAAACCAAAGACTGTAAAAAGGGATGAAAAGGGCACTGTATTATTATTACTTAATTATTACTATAATTAAGGGGTCCTGTTCATCAAGAAGATCTAACAATTATACATATTTATGTATCCAACTTGAAAGCACTAAACTACATAAATAAATTAAAACAAACATACAGAAAGTCACTAATAATAATACAATAATAGTAGGGGGCTTTAACACAGCACTTACAGCAGTGGACAGATTATCTAAGCAGAAAAGCAACAAGGAAACAATGGCTTTGAAGGACACCATAGACCAGATGGACTTAACAGATATATTCAGCACATTTCATCCTAAAGCAGTGGAATTCCATGTGCACATTCTTTTCGGATGCACATGGAACATTCTCCAGAATAGACCACATTCTGGGTCATAAACCAGACCTCAACAAGAACAAAAAAATTGAGATCATACCATGCATATTTTTGGCCACAACACTTTGAAACTTGAAATCAATCACAAGAAATATGTTGAAATATCACAAGTACATGGAAGTTAAGGAATATCTACTAAATAACCCAGTGTGCAGAAGAATGAACCTAGACCACTTTCTTACACCATACACAAATATAAGCTCAAAACGAATGAAAGACCTAAATGTAAGAAAAGAAGCCATCAAAATCCTAGAGAAGAAAACAGGCAACAACCTCTTTGACTTCAGCAGCAGCAACTTCTTACCATGTCTCTGGAGGCAAGGGAAGCAAAAGCAAAAATGAACTATCGGGACCTCATCAAGATAAAAAGCTTTTGCACAGTGAAGGAGACAATCAACAAAACTAAAAGGTAACCAACAGAATGGGAGAAGATATTGGCAAATGGTGTAATTGATAAAGGGTTAGCATCCAAAATCTATAGAGAAATTTATCAAACTCAACACCCAAAACTAAACAAGACAAAACAAAACAAATAATCCAGTGAAGAAATGGGAAGAAGACACAAATAGATATTTTTCCAACGAAGACATCCAGATGGCTAAAGAGACATAAAAAGATGCTGAACATCACTCATCATCAGGGAAATGCAAATCAAAGCCACAATGAGATACCACCTCACACCTGTCAGAGTGGCTAAAATTAACAACTTGGGCAACAGATGTTGGTAAGGATGTGGAGGTAGGAGAATCCTCTTGCACTGTTGGTGGGAATGCAAACTGGTGCCGTCTCTCTGGAAAACAGTAGAACAACAGGCTAGAACAATCAGAATGTTGAAGTGACGAAAGCAAACATAATTGCCTTGTTTCCATTCTTAGGATGAAAGCATGCAGTCTTTCACCAAGTGTGATGTTAGCTGTCGTATTTATGCCCTTCATCATCTTCCCTTCTATTCCTACTTGGAGAATTTTTTTCTTCATCACAGGGGTTGGATTTTGCCAAACACTTTTTCTGCACCTGTAAATAGCCACCTTGTGATGGGAAAAGAGATGTGATGGAAGTTCTTTGACAGAAATTGGTACAATAAACAGACCGGCACCACTCGATAGAGCAACAAATATTTCCACAATGGAAGGATCAAAGGTCAAAGGTGAAGCCAGAAGCAAAACATCTTCTTTCGTAATCTCAAAAAACACCTGGGAATGTTGACTGTTTGGCTCTGACGACCTCAGGTATCACCGCAGTGGCTGATGTATGGACAACATAGGGCAAGCAATGTTTTGAGCTGTTCTGACTTTTCTTCATTGCTATTCTCAGAATTTGTACTGTTTGACATTTTGTTCTTGTTCATTTTCTGCTTTCTTTCACTTAGCATCAAGCCCACTTCAACGTTTTTCCAGTTAAGTCTGAAGAATACAGGTCATTATGTTCTGCAAGCATATCATAGTTCAATTATGTTTCATAGGAAGGTTAATATTTATTAATTTGGTGTTTTTTTCAATGAAAATATAGCTTAGATGACATTTTTTCATAAAGTGAGTTGATAATGCTTGTGATGAGTCCTGGATCGATAGGAACATACAAAGCAGGGACTTGGAGAAAGTTTTCTTCTGGGCTTTTGTCTTTGTATCATGGCATGATTGCCAAACTGCGTTCCAGACAACAGAGCCACAGCAGATACAAATGTCTATAGCAGTTGTTAGTAAACCTGTTGGCCCACTGGAATCATCTGGAAATCTTTAAAAGATACCAGCCCCTAGGCCCTATACCTAGTTATCTGAAATTAACTTATCTGGGTTGGGGTCCTGGTATCAACATAAAAAAAAAAAAGCCCTCTTTGAGGTCTAATGTTCAGTCATGTCAGAGATCCACTGGTCTAAAGCTATGGAGATAATGAGAGGGACTCTAAGCCAGGAGTGACAGCTGTATCGGCCAAGGCAAATAGGCAGGAGAAAGCAAGGATAAAAAGCCAGGCAGATATCCTCAGAGGTAGTTACCCCATCAACCCTGACCGGTGTCCCTAAGCAGTCCCTAAGGTGTCCCTATGTTTTTTAAACATAAAAAAAGAATGCATGTTCATTACTTCTAATAAAAGTTTGTATTAAAAAAAAAAAGGATGGCCCTTGGCGTAACATTCTCCGTCCTCAGTCCTGGTGTCCCAAGGCAGCCATTGTCAACTCTTCTAGCTGTTTCTTCTGGTGTTTACTTTCATATTTTTCAATGACGTGTTCCTACAGTTATTTTTATTGATCAACATTAGACCTTCTCTTTGACTTCCTGTTTTGGTAGATGAAGATTCAGCTCTTCCTGATATAGTTGTATCAATACATCTTCAGTTCCATTTCCAGGAACTCCACTCTTTAACCGCTGCCATCCCAGGATCCCAGATGCTCTGGGCACTGGTCAGAGCTGATGTAAGTATCTGACTCTCAGGAATCCAGCAACAAGCTCCCTTTCTTACACCCAAAGGGATCATTAGTCTCAAAAGTGCTTACTGTTCTTAGCATCAGCCTCCAATTATTCTAAGTTGCCCACTACCCTTTGGGTCAGGGCCACCGCCAGTGGTTCCCAAGAGAATATCTGATACGCTTCAAGCCTGAGATGAGAAAAAGACAAAAATAGAACCCCAAATGTCATTTGCAGCAGGGAATGCCACCATAATGATAAGTGATTTTCCTGGGTGATTATTAAAAAAAAATCTTACATTACAAACGCAGGTTCAGACAGGTTTGTCTAAAAACAAATTCCATTGCTGTATAAAAATGCCTGTATATACTCTCCACCCAGGCACGGGGTAGTGCAGACTGAGAAATAGTTAATGAAGGTGATCAAACAAGAAAAGATTCTGCAGGTTTAGCATTAAGAAGCGTGAATGTTGGGGTGCCAGGATGGCTCAGTTGGTTAAGCGTCCTACTTTAGCTCAGGTTGTGATCTAGAAGTTGGTGAGTTTGAGCCCCACATTGGGCTCTGTGCTGACAGCTCAGAGCCTGGAGCCCGCTTCACATTCTGTGTCTTCCTCTCTCTCTGCCCTTTCCTCGCTCATGTTCTCTCTCTCAAGAATAAATAAACATTAACAACAACAAAAAAGAAATGTGAGTGTTTTAATTTTAAATTTCTCTCTCTAGTGAAGAGCTTGATTTTTTTCTCTGCTTGGACTGGAGCTGCTTCCTCTTCTCTTCCAGAACATTTTCTTCTTCAGTAGTAAAAAGCTATGTGTCATCTTCTGGGTATGTGACCCCTGACCTTCCTAAGCACTCAGAAACTCTACAGGGCTGCCACCTGGACAAGGAGGGAGACCTTCTGGCTTCTCAGACAGAGCTGTTTCTGGTTGGTGTTACTCCCTTTTGGTCTTGCCATTTCAAATAGCTTACTTCATCTTCACCATGACAAATATGTAAGTTGTAATTAATTTGATTATTAATAATTAATTTGAATTCTCCCTTATATGCCAGACAATACACACTCCTCTTTTGCAAGGTATGTGAGAATCCTGGATAAACTCATACTCCTTAGCCTTTGTCCTTTATTTCCCCCTGCCTCCTTCATCTTTCACGGGGCAACAGCCTCCCCACTGGCCACTCCTGTAGGCCTGGTAAGGTGGTGTCTTTCTAAGTCCTTCCAAGCAGAGTTACTTTTCCCTTCTTCTTTTTTGTTTTTGTAACATTTCGTCCATATCTCTGTAGTAGTTCTTTTTAATAACACGCTGTAATTTACTTCCTTATTCTCCAATTCCTCCATCTTTTTGAGAGAAAACCTCATCTTACATGATTTAGTGTTCACTATACCTAACTCAGTGCTCACGTCAAAAAGAGGTGAAATAAGTGTTTATTGAATAAATTAATGAAAAACTGCTAAGATTTGAGGCATGAAGAATATTTTACGATTTACGCTTCTTTTTTCATGGGAATATACTGCCAGACCTATATTATACTTAAGAGGAAAGTGACCACTTGTGCCCCAAATAAGCACAGACCATGAGAGAACTCAACTAAAACCATTCAGGTATATTTTTGAGGGTTATTGTTCTTCAAAGGGACCCAAGGTCTTTCTTCTGCAATTCGGAGACAGAGAGCAGAGTCATTGTCTAGGTATCTGCTCCTCTTCTGCACTGGGTAACATAAGAAACACCTTTTCTATGAATTGCCAACGACATTCATCATATATCTGCAGAAATATCTTTTCCAAATTAGCCCTTGGCAATGAACTGAGTGGAACTATTTTTTTTTTTTGATACAGAGCAAAAGGAAACAATCTGATAGATAAGGCATGTTATAATAAGAAGATAAGAAGATATTTTCCCAAGAGCTTCTAAAATTTAGAAGATCATGCCAGTTATCCAGCCTGAAAACTGAGTAATATTGGAAGTATTGATGTACAAATCCATATAAGTGAGACTGCAGGTAGAAAAGAGAAAATGGGGTATTTTTAAAATTAGTTTTCAGAACCTTTGCAACCAATATTTGTCTTGTTGTTTACCTATTTGTATTTGTTTCCTAAGGCTGTTATTTTGTGGCTTAAAACAACAAAAAGTTATTCTCTCACAATTCTGGAGGTCAGAACTCCAAAATTAAGGTATTGGCCGGCCCAATTTCTTTGGAGGCTCAGAAACAGAATCTGTTCCCTGCCTCTGCCTTGGCTTCTGGTGGCGGTTAGGAACATTTAATATCTTTTGGTGTGTAGACTTATCATAGCTATTTCTGTTTCATCTTCAACTTACCTTCCCTGTGTGTCAGTGTCTCAAATCTAACTCTCATTTTTCTTATAAGGACACCAGTCATTGAATTTAGGGCCCACTCTAATCCATCTTAATTTTAATTCAATTTCTAATCTTAATTTCAGGGGTGCCTGGGTGGCTCAGTCGGTTGAATACGTGACTATTGATTTTGGCTCAGGTCATGATCTCAGGGTCATGGGATTGAGCCCTGTGTCTGACTCTATGCTGGGTATGGGAGCTGGTTGGAAGTCTCTCTCTCTCTCTCTCTCATTCTCTCTCTCTCTCTCCCCCTTTGCTCCTCTCCCCCACTCCCACTCTCTCTCTTTAAAAAATCCTTAATTTAATTAAATCTGCAAAGGCTATATTTCCAAATAAGGTCACATTCCTAGATACTAGGATTAGGATCTGGACATATCTTCTTGGGGGATAACATTCAACCTACTACACCATCTATGGTTTTCAAAAATGTCTGCACTATGTAAAAAACATGAGTAGAATTTTGCATATATTAAGGATAGGATGCCAGAAGCAAAGTAAAGTGAAAAGTTGAGGTAATTGTGTGGAAAATTCCGGGAAACTTATCAACTTTGATTGATATGGCTGAATAGTTTGGGCCAAGCATACTTTGAAAATTTGTATGATGCTCCGGGCGAGTTCTCTTAGCCTTAAGAGATATGGGTTGAGAAAGAGATAAGGCAATAACTAGAGACGGGAGGCGTCAGCAGGGAGCAGAAAGGCAAGACTTTTCAGGCTCAAACATGCCCCAAAAGTCTGGTGACTTGTTAAAACGACTTGCAACACTGCAAAATTACATGGTTCTTTTTTTTTTTTTTTTTTTAAGTTTCTTACAGTCTAGAATTTGTGTTTTGGTCAGTAATTCTGCAATTTAAGAAATTAATTGGAGTGATTTAGTTGGTTAATGTTTATTGAATTCTAGATGTTCAGTTATGAGAGAATCAGTAGAGATATTTAGCTCTTCTTTTCTAGCTTTCCATTGGCCAGTGATGTTTATATGATTGGTAAGGTTTTGATTATTTTAATCTCAATTTTTAAAAACAATTTATTTGGCCTATGATGGATCAGTGAATTTTCAATAGCAGTGGAGAATTGGATTTACATTTTCTTTTTTTAAAAATGATTATTTATTTTTGAGAGAGAAAGAGACAGAGCACAAGCAGAGGAGGGGCAGAGAGACAGGAAGACACAGAATCCGAAGCAGGCTCCAGGCTCTGAGCTGTCAACACAGATCCCGAGGTGGGGCTTGAACCCACGAACTGCGAGATATGACTTGAGCCAAAGTTGGACACTTAACCAACTGAGCTACCCAGGTGCCCCGGATTTACATTTTCTTAAACTTACCACTCTACTTTATGAAACTTCTTCCATACATTGAATGTTTTGATTAATTCTTCTAAAACATGCTTTGCTTGGTTATGGAATAAATAAACCATGTTTAATGCAATGCATAGTTGAGTTCTTATGATTTAAAAAAAGAATAAATTATAATTGTTACATAAGGAAATTGTACAACAATGAATCATTGTTTGAATAATTTGTTTTTGTGAAAGTGGTGAATAAGAAACCTTTTAAAATATTTAGACCAAAGCAGTAAAAAAGATCATGTTAGCCACTTTGGGTCCTTTTCATTAACCAAAACACATATAAAGGAATTCTTAGTGCATTTAATATTGTGGGGTTTTTTTGACCCATCTGGTTAACTTTGAATCAGAAAATATGAGAAAGGGTGAAATCAGAGTCAGTGGAGTTGGAACAGATGTGGTAGAGAAAGAAAATAGAACCCTGGGGTGAGTGTAGACAGTCATCGGAAGGAGGTGTAGGAAATGGATCATTGAATTGATTGTTGACTAGAGATAAAAATATAAATATCCTACTTTTGTACTGCTTCACTATTATCCTCTCCAGCTTTTAACACATTCTAAAAAGTGTTCATATTAATTATTGAAAGTGATATGTGTGTGATTGGACTGAATTAAAAGGTATAGTCATATGATCAGACAATATAGTATGTTTCAACTTTAGTAGAAGAAAAGAAACCTCTCTCATTACTTTTAAATATCTAGTGTAGAGATGGAGACACTGTGGGAAAACACAGTCTACCCCATCAGGCAAGGCGGGAGTAAGGGATGTGGAAAACGCTGTCTGCCTAGCAGTTCTTTACCGCATGTGGGAAAGGGATGTGTAACGGAGGGAACCCACTTCTCATCTTTGTGTTTTCACCTGTGCTTTTTCTCTGTTAAGCAAGAAAAAGTCCAAATAACTCCTGGTTAGGTTTCCAAACAAGAGGCAAGTTATAAAAACAAAGGTTTGTTAAGACAGAATAAAAACATAATTCTTGATCATTAGTGTGGTCTTTATGAATATAGAAACCAATGAACGCTAAGTTAGACCGTGTGGGAAAGTGGAAAGGATTAGGAGGGTGGGCTCCAGCCTAAGGACCATTTGCCTTGAGTAAATGGGTGGATGCTCGTAAACCAACACACTTTTCGGATCCTCAGTTACAGACTCCGTAAGATGAGGAAAGGTGCAGATGAGGGTATCATGGTGTGCGGCCGAACAGAGAGCACTTGTCAGGTCAGGGTCGCACACGTATCTTGATCTTTGGGTAGAACCGTGATATTGTTACGGTAACATACTGTTTTTAAATAATGTCTAGCTTTTTTGGAGATGTTATTCATTATTTACAATAGTGCTTGGGCAAAAGATGATGAAATATCCAAAATGTATCACCATTATTAGGAAAACAGCTGATACTTCATGGCTCTCTTATTTAATGAAGAATTGATATATATGACTATATAAAAGCAACTGCAAGATGAATCAACAAAGCAAAAGAAGAACCACACATTATGAAGAAAATGTTTGCATTTTATATTCCTAAGACATAGAGAAGATACTAAAAATAGGCAAGGGAAGACTAATAAGGACAGAAAAATGAGCCAAAGGTATGACACTCAGTTTAGAAGAAGTGAAAACTGAGTTTATGATCTTTAAAAATATAAAAAAATAAATATATATTACATTGCACATAATACAAATATGTTATTATACTTACTATAGAAGAAATGCAAATTAAAACTGTATTGAGATACTATTTCTCACCTGTCAGATTGGTGACAACCCATGTTTGGCAGCGTATTCTGTTGGCAGGGTTGTGACGAATCAGGCACTTCATATAGTATGGGTGGGAATGCGGCATTGTTATATCCCTAACAAAAGAAATTGGCAATTTTTTTCAAAGTATATGTTCATGTACTCTTTGATCCAACGTTCCAACTTCTAGGAATATAATCTAAGAACACACTGGTCTAAATGAAAATGACATAGCAAAAGATCATTCGTTGTGTTATTTGTGTACATAATAAGTGTTATGTATGTATCATATCATAAAGAATTACATTCATTACATAATTATATATAAACATAATATATTAACAAATTATTTATTTAGTAGCATACATAAATAATATTATTTATTTATTCACATAAATGAAATTACCTATGTATGTAATAATAGTAAAGAAGAAACAAAACATAAGCCAGATGGTATGGTATATCTCACATATTTTACATATTGCATATATGTATTGTTATTATATTGTATACCATATTATATATATTATATCTCATAAATAATATTATAAAGGATAGTTTCACTGCTTTAATAATCCTCTGTGCTCCACCTATTTATCCTTCTCTCCCCACTAACTAACCTTTCTCAACAAACTTTTACTGTCTTCATAGTTTTGTCTTTTCTAGAATATCATATAGTTGGGACCATACAATATGTGTATGTGCATATTTAAAGACTTGTTTCTAGATTCAACATAATGGGTTGCATGTAATAAGTGAAGAGAAAATAAATAAATAGAGAACTATAACATTGATGAGGAAAAAGGACTGTTGTGAATTTTTGGAACCACACGTTACAAATGCAAAGCAGAGATTCAGCATGTGAGGCAGAGAAAAACAGTCTTTTTCTTTTAAGTTTATTTATTTTGAGAGAGAGAAAAAGCGTGAGAGGGAGAAAGAGTCTCAAGCAGGCTCCATGCTGTTGATGAGGGCCCCCACTTGGCTTGGGCCCAAAACAGGGGCCTGACCTCATGAACTGTGATATCATGACCTGAGCCAAAATCAAGAGTTGGTCGCTTAACTGACTGAGCGACCCAGTAACCCCAGAGAAAGATATTTTTTAAAAATTATTTATTTTTGAGAGAGGGAGAGCTAGCAGGTTAGAGGCAGGGAGAGGGGGACAGAGGCTCCAAAGCAGGTTCTGTGCTGACAGCAGCGACCCCGATGTGGGCTTGGAACTCAAGAACTGTGAGATCATGACCTGAGCCGCAGCTTCATGCTCAACTGACTGAGCCACTCAGGTGTCCCCCAGAGAAAGATATCCGTAATAGCACCTACATTAAAAAATATGAGAAAAGGTAAGAAATAGCATATTCCTTAAATAATACTTAAATATTTACTTTTGTGACAAGTGTCCAAAATTCCTATATCTAAAATGCATCTTTTTGGATCAGTTTTCTTTCTTTCTTTTTTAAATGTTTTATTTATTTTTGATACAGAGAAAAACAGAGCATGAGAGGGGGAGGGGCCGAGAGAGAAGGAGACCCTGAATCTGAAGCAGGCTCCAGGCTCTGAGCTAGCTGTCAGCACACAGAGCCCATCGCGGGGCTCCAACCGATGAAGGTGAGATCTGACCTAAGCCGAAGTCAGAGGCTTAACCGACTGAGCCACCCAGGCACCTCTGGATCAGTTTTCAAAGAGCTCTTTATAATTTCCCCAAATGATAATAATCTGGCAGCATTTGCAACTAAATTGACTAGATTACTTGCTGACAACTATCTAGGAGTAATTGCTCCTATTGAATCTTTGGAGATTAATATTATGCAGGTGGACCATTTTAATTATTTTAATTTGAAATTTGTAAGGAAAGGTAAAAACCTTTAAAGTCAAATATCAGAACCCCACTATATTTTAAGATATGAAATCAAGGGAAGAGAGTCCTGAAAATAAATAAGGAAAAGTCAGATACTTTTCCTCTCACATGAAACAGCAAGTAATTTAAATGAGTATCAAATATAATTCTATAGTAATAGAATTGCTTCCAGTCTACTTATCAGAATTTCCTGCAATTGAGCCTTCTTATTTCACTCAGATAGTGATATGGGCTTTTCTTCCAGAATACACCAGTGAAATCAAATGAACCAACTCATTGTTTTGAGGGGAATCACCCAACAGAAAATATGTATCTTAACTCCTGGTCTTCAGGGGCCTTCATTACCTGTCCCTTACCTATCTCTCGAGCCTTGTTCCCTTTCAACTCTTCAAATACATTAAAACCCCTTCTGCCAGTAGGCCTTTGGATGTTTTTTTCCACCTGGAATACTTCCCACTTCTCTAGCTAACTCCTACTTAGCACGCTGGCTCCCGGCTCAATTGTCAACTTGTTTAGAAAAGTATTCTTTGCCTCTTTGGACTAAATCAGAGCTCTTAGTTACATGTTCTCAAAATTTCTATTAAGTGTTCTTTCAAAACACTTGTCACAATTTTTATTTACATATTTTATTATGTTTTGTTTTTCTACCTCCTCTTTCAGATTGCATGGTCCACAGACCTTTATATTTTCAGCACTTAATATAGTGCTTGGGCATGTCTACGTAGTGATACCTTTGGTTTCACTTACCTTGCTGCCTTGATTCTGTATCCCTTGCTGCTTTGAACTCAGAGATACATCCATGAACTAGATAAGGTCAGTCTCAAACCTGGAAGCTCATTAGAATAATCTGAGAGGGTTTTATGAACGGGTCTCACCTCAGATCAATCAAAATCACAATCTCTAGGGTAGTGGTTCTCTAAGTGTGTGATGCTCTTGACCAGCGCATCAGCATCGCCCAGGGAATTTACTAGAAATGCAAAATCCTGTCCCCTCCCTGAACCTACTGAACCAGAAAGTGTGGATAAAGACCAGCAATCTGTGTTTAACAAGTACTCCAGCTGATTTTGATACATGTTCAAGTTTGAGAACAAAACCACAGTTCTAGCAAACATCAGAGTCATCTAGCGAGCTAAATAAAATACAGATTGCTGGGCCCTGCCTCCAAAGCTTCTGAGTCAGTAGGTCTGGGTAGACCTAAGAAGTTACATACCTAATAAGTGTCTAGATGATGATGATGCTTCTGGTCACATTTTGAGAACCACTGCTCTAGGGCTGGGGGTCAATACAATCAATATATTTGTGTGTGTGTGATGGCAAGATGGCAAATATTTTAGGCTTCGTGAGTCACATGGTTTCATGACAGCTCTTCAAATCTGCCACGGTGGTGGGGAAGGCAGCCATAGATGACATATAAACAAGTGGGTTGTAGCGTACCAGCTCTTGTTCTAGAGGCTGGGACCCAGGTATTTTTTCAGATGGTGGTTCTGAACTATGTATGTACTATGTTAAAATCACTGGATGAGATTTTAAATAATCTCAGTTCTCCAGACCATAATCAGTATCTCCAAAGATAGGGCCCAGACATTAGTGTTTTTAAAGCTCCAAATTATTTCTGGTATGCAGCCAAGTTTGGGAATTATGAGTTTGAAACTCAGCTAATCCTCTGATTTCTGATTCTGGCTTGTTCTTGAACTGGATTCATTGGACTCTCTAACCCCTGACTTGTAGTTAACCCTGATTCTCTTAGGGAATATTAACCAAATATAAACCACATTAGGCAGGCAGATTGTAAAAGACATAGAAACAACATGAAGCATGTAACCTTGAACCTTTAAAATGAGCTTCATTGGCAAATAATATGTAGTTCATCAACAAAGAAATAAATCACAAAGGAGCAAGGTTTGGTGGTTTGGAGACTGTCCAGTTGATCCCTATTATCTCAGGGTAGAATTACTACGGGTCAGTTCTCCAAGGGCTCATCTCACTTCTTAAAATATGGCAAATAGTTTGTAGCCAAAGGGAACTAAAGTAGTTTTTGGAGAGTAAAAAATTATCGGAACAATGAAGACACATGACACAGTATAGTTCTAATTATCATGATTCCTTTTGTAAACCAGTCTGTTCTTCTGTATTTGGACAAAGAGATTATGTGTATGTGTGTTTGCACGTGTGTGCATGTGCACATATATGTCCTTGTGGTTTATAATTGTTTTGGGAGGCCAGAATATCTGGAGATGTTGATGGTGGATGTTTTCTTTTACCTGCATGTTTGGTTCTATAATCACTTACCTGAAGCCAGTTAGGGGTATGGACGCAGCAAAGGTGTGGATTTCCTGATGAGATTCTTCAGGCTTCTGAGATTTAGTGAGCTTCCTCCAGAAGGAAGGTGTCTAGGTGCCTGTGTGTGCATGTGGTGTAACATTAGTCCAGTGCCATTCAATGGAACTTTTGGTGAAGGTGGAAACTTATTATATGTGCACTGTCCAGTGCAGTGGCTGCTGGCCACATAGCCATAGAACATTTGATATATGGCCAGTGTGAATAAAGAATAATTTTTAAATTAAATTAAAATCGCTGCACAGTGCACCTGGGTGGCTCAGTCAAATAAGCATCTGACTTCAGCTCAGGTCATGATCTCATGGTTCATGGGTTTGAGCCCCACATCAGGCTCTGTACTGATAGCTCAGAGCCTGGAGCCTGCTTCAGATTCTGTGTCCACCTCTCTCTCTCTCTCTGCCCCTCCCCACCTTGTGCTCTGTCTCGCTCTCTCAAAAATAAATAAATGTAAAAAAATTTAAAATCACTGCATATAAGAAGTGACGATTGAATTGGACATTGTGGCTTTCATCAATTAGAGCACACATCTTGGCATATGACCTTCACATCGCTCCTATTTAGCAAATAGCCCATCAGACTAAGTATCACCCGAGATGGTCATGGGATACAAAGGCATCTGGGAGCATGCGTCCGTGGGATGGGGAGAGCACATGCTCTTGGCAGAGTTACGTCTATCTTATTTTAGTGCCAATTGTTACAAAAAGGAGGAATAACTATGATGCCCCACCAGTCACTTGATTATTAGGTAGGAAAAAGGTAACAAACGCCTTTCTGAAATGTACCAATTACTTTTTTTGAGGATAACTAGTTGGTGACATGATCTGACAGATCAGAAATCTCCGAGGTAGGAGAAAACCCTGTGTACAGATGCAAGGACCCCAGAGTAAAGTTCAGTTTGTTGAACCCAAAGTCCCTCAAACTCAACTGCCTCCCGAGCTCATCTGTGCACGCGCCTGTCTACTATCTACTAGCAGCCCCAGGGCTGGCGCTCCGTGCAGGGCCCTTCGGGAAAGAAAGCTCTATTAAATGGTTCCTGGTTGTTCCTGCTATAAACAGTATTTCTAATCATTCCATTCGTGCATTTTTCTGCTTCTTTCTTTTCGTCTTCCGCCTCCTTGTGTAGCTAGGGCTATTTCAAGAGCCTCCTAGCGCCTCGGCAAGAGGGACTGTACCATAGGAATCAGAGCCATGGCTCATGCCACTGACTAATACATGCAGTCTCCACTTGGTGATGGTTGGCTGGCCTCTAGGCACACCGAGTTACATGCCTCAGTGAGTCAGATAGCACTTGGTTCATGATGGGCATCACATGATTGGGCATAACTTGGTGTCTTAATAGAGGTGGTTTTTTTTGAAGCTCAAGGATTTCTTTTTTTTTTTTTTTAATTTTAAACATTTATTCAGTTTTGAGAGAGAGATAGAATGCGAATAGGGGAGGGGCAGAGAGAGAGAGGGAGACACAGAATGTGAAGCAGGCTCCAGGCTCTGAGCTGTCTCTCTCCATAAGGTTGGTCTAGCAAGGGACTTGCAAGCGGTGTTTACACTGCTGCCACATGGTGGCGCCACTTCCAGCTAATCGATAGAAATGTCCATCATTCCTGCAGCATACTGGGAACCCAGCTATTGCTTATAGGAATTGGGACTTTTTTCTGGAGGAATGTGGTGACTGCTACACTGTTATTTCCCCATTCACTATTATTATGATTCAAAATACTTTTTGATCACATAAAAAGGCATCCGAATATTATTTAAGTGATGGTACTTCTTTTAAGGCTGAAAAACAAGCTTTAAAATCTGTAATTTTGGAATTCAAGTTAGAGGTGATGAAATGTGATGAGGAGTTTCTCATAATAGTCGTGATATACATATTTTTGGAGAACGCTGCAAAACATCAGAGATAATATTGCAAAAATTAAAATGAGACATTAAAGCCCAAAACTGCACATTTGTTGTAAATTATTCATTCTAGGTAGGCATTTCCCATCATATACTCAGCTGGGGAAACGAGGTTGAATTATCAAGATTTTGAAATGTGCTGTGTTCAGCAACCCAGTGTTTGTGCTACATTCTCCTTCTCCAATTCCAGAAGACCTTCATTATTTTTATTCAAGAGTAAGGAAGCCTTAAAGGTGGAGGTTGGGGGATAGAAAAGTGAGGAGGTTTGAGCAAACCTGTTCTAATAGCCTCCTGTCTTCACAACCATCTTGCTTATTTTTTCCATTTTTAATATTTGCTTTCATAAAAAAATGGACCCAGGAAATAGGTTAGTGGACAAGGAAAGAGAGAGAAACCGAAAACAGCAAATAAGAAGTCCACCTGTTGCCATTTGCAACTAGGGTTCGGTTGTGTGTGGAACACTTTGAGAAACTATATGGAACAGTCCCGCCCGCCTGGAAGGCGAGAAGGTTGGGGCATCTGTCCACCAGCTCTCATCCCCTACTGTTTCAAGATGGCCCTCTGGTCTTACTTCTTCACCCTTCAGTACCTACTGGTTCTAAACAGGTTGAAAACGACCTCAAGCATAGAAGAGAAACAGACCCTTGATGCTGGAAGTTACCTTGCCAGGTACTCTGTACCTCAGTTTTAGGTGCACTCAGGTGGGGGGGGGAGGGGAAAGAACCAACATCACCTGCTGTGGACATACTGCCAATATTGAGTGAAGAAAAATGTTAAAACCACCATGATAAGTGGAGTCTGTTCACATACACATTACTGGAAACAGTCTCATCCATTTGGCTTACATAGATTTTGTTTTCAACTGATTGCTCCCCTTTCCAGCTCTGCCTCAAGGGCGTATAATGATTTCTCAGGGCATTTCACACCCAAAAAAACAAATAACCCAGTGAAGAAATGGGCAGAAAACATAAGCAGACGCTTCTCCAAAGAAGACATCCAGATGGCCTACAGGCACATGAAACGATGCTCAACATCACTCATCATCAGGGAAACACAAAGCAAAACCACACTGAGATACCACCTCACACCAGTCAGAGTGGCTAAAATGAACAAATCAAGAGACTATAGATGCTGGCGAGGGTGTGGAGAGACAGGCACCCTCCTACACTGCTGGTGGGAATGTAAACTGGCGCAGGTGCTCTGGAAAACAGTGTGGAGGTTCCTCAAAAAACTATCCGTAGAACTCCCTTATGACCCAGCAATAGCACTGCTGGGGATTTACCCAAGGGATACAGAAGTGCTGGAGCATAGGAGCAAATGTACCCCTATGTTCATAGCAGCACTGTCAACAATAGCCAAATCATGGAAAGAGCCTAAATGTCCATCACCTGATGAGTGGATCAAGAAGATGTGGTATATATATACAATGGAGTACTACGTGGCAATGAGAAAGAATGAAATATGGCCATTTGTAGGAAAGTGGCTGGACCTTGAGGGTGTCATGCTAAGCGAAATAAGTCAGGCAGAGAAGGACAGATACCATATGTTTGCACTCATAGGTCTAACAGGAGAACAGGAGAAACCTAATGGAGGACCAGGGGTAGGGGAAGAGGGAGAGAGAGTTGGGGAGAAAGAGGGACGCAAAACCTAAGAGACTATTGAATACTGAAAACAAACCGAGGGTTGAAGGGGAAGGGGGGGGAAGAGGTGGTGGTGATGGAGGAGGGCAGTTGTGGGGAAGAGCACTGGGTATTGTATGGAAACCAATTTGACAATAAACTATTAAAAATTATTTAGATTATATAACCTCTTGGAAAAGTGTCAGCACAGAATACATACTCACTAAATATTAGCTATTATTACCTGCAAAACTGCTTTGCTGAATGCAAAAGATTTTTTTAAAGCAAAAAGATTTTTAAATTAAAATATAAAGAGTGTAAAAAATTTATTACGATATCCAAAGACATGGATATACAAGTAAATACAATGCCTCATTCAATGAGAGATATACAATAAAGAGAAAATTCTTAATGAGGTTAAAACTTCCAGTTAACACATAATGGCTTAATAAAGCATGTATAGGATTATAAAAAAAAAGTGCTTTAGACTTTCTTTTCAGGGAGTTTCCAAAATATAGGCAGCAGTAGGTCCTAAAAATATAAAATAGCAAGAGTTATTACTACAATGACAATAAAGTGAATTTGTAAAGAACTTTTTTTTGGTTAAAGTTTATTTATTTCTAGAGAGAGAGGCAGAGAGACAGGGAGAGAGAGAATTCAACGTAGGCTCTACATTGGTAGCATGGAGTCTGTCATGACCTGAGCCTAAATCACAAGTCAGAGGCTTAACTGACTGAGCCACCCAGGTGCCCCTGTAAGAAATCTTTAAAAGAAAAGATAGGTAACAAAGTCAATTTTATGAAGCCAACAACTCCTTTAGACATGCATGTAACATACAAAATGAAATATTTCAGAACGTGTTTATTTTTGAAGCTGGATTACTAAAATTTGACTTAATCTTTATTTAATATGTTATGTGCCAATTTGATGAATCAAAATGTACATGGTTAAGGAAAGAGCAGAATATGAAAGTGAATACAAAATTGGTACTTAATTATCTTAATGGTATACTATCTTTATACAGCAAAGACTTTTCTTGAATCTAATTCATTTAACCGAAAGATAACCTTTGTGAAATGACTTGGCTAAAGATTGGGAGTTACTTATTATGGATGACAACACAAAGGTTTTGTTTTGTTTTTATGTTCCTTTCCATCAAAATGAAAAAAATGCATTCTTGATTGTCTTCTCTGGTATAAGGAATAATTAGCGGACAGAGTTAAAAGATTTCCTCTCATATGTATTCCATCTGTATAGCAACATGCTAAAAGTCTTGTTTCACCAAAGTCTAAATCTCTCTCTTCCCACACTGCACTATTGCTGAAGCTGTTACCTGGCTGAACAGCCTGTTTTTTCCATTCTTATTCATATATATTATATAAATAGCAATATATGATATGTGAATATTAATATATGGTGTATATAATTAATTATCTATGAATTGCTAGATTAAATTTCTTAACGTGGTTTATATCATATTATCACAAAATTTAAGAAGTGAATAATACTTCAAGACTAAACTCCTTTGAAAAGCTCTGCATGATCTACATCATTTTAATACATGCTTTTTAAATGTTTATTTATGAGAGACAGAGACATGAGTGGGGGAAGGGTAGAGAGAGAAACAGGATCTGAAGCAACCTCTGGCTGTCAGCATGAAGAGCCCAAGGCAGGGCTCGAACTCATGAACTGTGAGATCATGATCTGAGGCGAAGTTGGTTGCTTAACTAACTGAGCCACCGAAGCACTGTATGACCTATGTCATTTTAGCTTGCTTATCCAATATTAACCACCACAATCACCCAGTCTATGTCCTACAACCTATTTCCCATGTCCTATATGGCCACTGTCTTTTCAAACTTTTCATATAAAAGGCTCAACATGCCTTTTCTTTGCTTTATATCATTATGCTTCTAAATCCTATAGGGAGAATTTTCTTTGTCCTTAGGTTTCAGTTTTTGATTGACAACTTCTGATAGCAGCCCATGCATATTTTTCCTCCTTTAATTCCCTTCTTGTTTATTGTATATACTATAAGAAGTATTTTGAACTTTTCTTATTTGCTAATAGTTCAAATTAAAAATATCAGTATAATTATATCAAACTATAATGTACATGAGAATTACTTGGGAAACTTGTTAAAAATGCAACTTCCAGAGTCCCTTCAGATAATTCTGATGAAGGCAATTGTGGATGAAACCCTCACAAATACTGTTTTAATTTCTTTTACATGTAAAACTATAATTTACTCATTCTTTGCAGGTTACATAAAATATTGCATTATTTTCCCATTCTCCCTGATTTGATTAGTTGATAAAGACCTATCTTGACCACTGCTGGGCCAATAGCTAAGCTTTGACACCAAGGTGGTTTTAGAATGTCATAGACATTGATAAGAAGTGAAAACTGCTAGTTGCCAGATAAATTAGATGTCACTCTGGATTATAGGCAGTGATGCCATTTTTGAATTAACTAGATGCACTGCCAAATAGCTTTCAACAGATTCATTGAAATGTTTCATACTTTCCTGTATAATGTCATCACCCTCTCTAGATGACAGTAGAATTTTCCAGTCCTAGATGGGAGTAAGTGCTGCTGAGGCAAGATGGTGCCCGTCTCGTTGGCCCATGATTCCATTTCATAAAAATAGCCCTCCAGTGAGATAGTCATAAGTAGTTTTGAAGGAAAACAATAAAATTTAAGAGCAAATCCTTAAAATTCAAAGAGCAGTAAGATAGAATAAAACCTTTTATAAAATTAGGTTTGTTTTCCACTTAATAGGCTCCAAGTAAACCTTAAATTTTTGCTTACAATTTCTTGTCTATTTGTTTCTGATTTTTAGTATGAAAACTTGACTAAAATATGCTACAGCACATTTCTTTAAAATAACTATTTCAGATGATCTGTTCTTCAGGTTTGCCTATATGTGCTAATCCTTCATGTTAGCAAATCATGAGATGCATACAACCATCCTATAGTCTTTTTTCTTCTATCTGATTTTCAATTCAGAATTCACAGCTTAAGGTTTTCATGCTGAAAGTTAAAAGATTTGATATAAAAATTTCCAATTTCTTCTGTTCTCTGTAAAAAGTAGTTACATTGCTTAATGACTTGCTTTACTTTTTTCCATTTCTTTTCTAATGTTACATGTGTTAAACATTACATTGCTCTCCCTAAGACATTTAAAAATTTTAAATTTAAAGAGATATCATTTCTATCCAAATGAGAGAAAGGAGCCAGTGATCCACTTTAAGATGGAATTTATTTAAGGGAAGCAAAACATTAAGGTTCTAATCACTTAAAATATAAGTAAACCTGCTAAACATATAAGTTTAGAATGAGGGAAGGGAAAGAGGTTTATGATGATTGTTTTAGGTATGGAATGCATATGTAGGAGAAATAGGTTCAGTTCTAAGCTTCTTGAATATTGGGGTATGCTGAAAAGGACAGTCTGATAATCAACAGTAATTGAGTCATTTATTTATGATATAGGAACTATTTGGGGGTGGAAGAAAAGGAATGGGTAAGAATGTGATTTTTAGTTTCAGACTACGTAAAAGGAAAATTAAAAATAATATTTGTATAAAGAAAGGCTAACTCTACCTCAGGTCTTCCAGGGAAAAAGAAGTTAAGATGAGAAACAGAACAAGATCAAAAGAGAATTACAAGTATAAACTTATTTAGCAAATATACCTAAGATCAAAGGAATATCGATTTGGTAATTTGCTAAGAGTATCTAAACAGATGTTATTTAATCAGTATGAAGTTACATAAAGTTTTAAATGACATTATTGTTAACATTTATTAATAATTGGCATGATCTTAGGAAGGCTATTGTGCATTTTATGCTTTTATTAAAAGTTAAAGATAATGCTTAATTTTTCCCATTATAGATTTATATCAGTTTAGTTCAACAAAAATGACAGAATTACTGTTGGGTTTCTTGTACAACAATGGCATTAGAAATATAAAACATTGTTGAGAAAAATTATGGAAGACCTGAATAAATGGAGAGATATACTATGTTTATGGATCAGAGTTTCACTAATTTAAAGATATCACTCATCTCTTCCTCCCACAATGATCAATAGGTTCAAAGCAATTTCCATCAAAATCTAAGCAGAATTTTTTGTAGAATTTGCAAGCTAATCCTAAAATTTGTATTGAAAAGCAAAAGACTAGACTAGGTCAAACCATGTTAGAAAGAATAATAGTATTGGAAGACATACACTATGTGACTGCAAGACTTGTAAATCTATAGTAATCCAGACACTGTACTAATGGTGTAAGTATAGTATATTATGGAACATAATAAAGAGTCCAGAAATACGTATAGTTGAGTTTTGACAAAAGTGCCATGGCAATTTTGGTGGATAAAACAATAGTCTTTTGAACAAATAGTATTGGAACATTTGAATATCTACATGCAGATAAAGGAAATTTGATTCACCCTGGTACAGTGTACAAAAATTAACTCAACATGAATTATAAACTTAAATATAAAACCTAAGTGTATAAAATTTCTAGGGAAAGATTTTGTGATCTTGAATTTATTGCATATGACATCAAGGACAATGACCAAAGATTTCTTAGGTACAACAAAAGTATTATTCATAAAAGAACAAATTGATAAATTGGATATAACCAAAAGTAAGACTTCTGCTTTCCAAAATACACCATTAGTAGAATGAAAATAATCCATATATTGGGGGAAATATTTGCAATGCACATATCTAATAAAGTACTCATAATATTAAAAATGTTCAAGAAAATAGCCCAATAGAAATCATCATAAAATTTAACAGACTTCATCAAAGATTTATGGATGGCAAGCAAGCACATGAAAAGATGCTCACTGGCATGTAAATTAAAACCACACTGATATATAATTCTACATCCACTAGAATTGCTATAATTAAAGATTGTCCATATCATCTGTTGGCAAGGGTAAACAATTAGAACTTTCATAAACTCCTGGTGGAAGTGGAAAATCATACAAGCATGTAGGACAAGCGTTAGGCAATTTTTTAAAAAGTTAAACATACACTCACCTTATAATCTAGCCATTCCACTCCTTAGATACAACAACAAAAGTACCATTCACAAAAGAACAAATTGATAAATTGGATGTAATCAAAAGTAAGACTTTAAGTAAGACTTAAGCTTATGTTCATATAAATATGTGAACACAGACATTCATAGGAGCTTTATTTGTCATAGTCGAAGACTGGAAGCAGCTGAAATGCTCATCAGCAGGAGACCGGATAAATGAGTGTTGTAGACCTGTACAATAGAATAATACTCAGCAATAAAAAGGGAAGAACAACTGGTACATGCAACAAATGGGTAATTGTGGAGGTCATTATTCTGAATGAAAGAATCCATACAAAAAAGATAACCTATTTCATGATTCTAAATTTATGTAAAAATTTTAGCAAATACAAACTAATCTATGACAGAAAGTGGATCAGTATTTGAGGATAGAAGAAAAAACATTGGAGGAAAACAAGAGGGTGGGGTTACCAGTGGGGTACTAGAAACCTTTTGGGAGTGATGGGTATATTTTGTGTGTTTATAGCGGTGATGCTAAGACATATGAACTGTGCACTTTACCTTCATAAAGCTGATTTAAAACAAAGAATATTAGGAATATCTTTGATGTAAATAAATATATTGTTTCTCAAATTTTAAATGGGTACATTATAGTCATATATACTATTTAATAAAAAGCCTGTTAAAGGAAACTTTCCTTCCTTTTATGTAAATGTAAGTACAGTCACCAAATTTAACTTCTTATTAAGGAAATATCTAGTTCTAGTTTTCAAGTTCTTTACCCAGATATGTTTCACAAGGAGAAAAAAAATCTTCCCTTTGCTTTTTTGGAGAATGACAAGGGATTTCATAGGGGCAAAGAAGCCCAGCAGTGCCCTTATTCTGGGTGCTCACCAAAACTGGCCAAGTCTGGCAGAAGAAATTTAAAGAGGTTTTCGATTGTGACAGTCAGAATCCAGCCAATATGTAGCTCTGACTCTTTTTAAGTCTCTGAGTAACTTAAAGAAATATACAGACTGTTTAGTGGGAAGACTCTTAAAGAGTTTGTCTTGTGAGAGCCTCATAGCATGGAAATCTGGCCAAGTCCTAGTCCCATTCTGACTCAGAGAGAGAGAGAGAGAGAGTCTTTCTCAATCATTTTAAAAACTTCAAAGAAAAAGTCCCCCTCTCCTCCACATAAACATCCAAACACAAACATCTGGGGTAGGAGTGGGGTGGGGAAGACTTCTTAAAAGAGAACGACAAAGCTAAGTCCTAGTGTCACAACCAGGTTTGCTGTGGCAACTTAATCTGCAGATTACCATGTTATTCAGTTTTAACATAATGGAGCAAAGAGATTCTGCAGATAAAAGACATGGAGTGCCAGCGAGGATAATCTAAAATAATTGGCTTGTAAATTGAAGAAACAAAGGAAATCAAATGCAAAGAGGTTTGGCATTCTAGCCAAGGGGAAAGGGAACAAGGCTGCCCAAGTCTTAAGTTTATGGATGATTAATATCACTAAATAAATACAAATACAGCTCATGGATAGCAAGATCTCCAAATAGAAATACAGCATCACTCAATATTTGAACAGATCTATGGTGGAAATAAGCTGGTTTATCTGTTAAATTACACTCATAGTGAAAAATTTTTCTTACTTTTAATGCCCTATGACACATGTTTTGATGGGCAGGTTGCTGTTGTCCTACAGTGGGATGATTTGAACCACCCCTTAGCCTTCTGGCAAGTTATGATCTAGGGTGAGGTGCATTAAGAATCTGTGCAGAATATGTAGAGAAGAGGCAAAGGAAAAAGGTGCAGAAGACAGAGAAATTAACACATAATAAATATAATGCATCAGTTAGAACAGCATTGGTCTTTGTGATAGGCTAAGTGTTGACAGCATTTTGTGAAGGGTCCTCAAATGAATAATCTAGTAATTTAGAAAGAAGCAATGTGAATTTCTCCATGAAAAATCTGGTAATCTAGGAAGAAGCTGTGTGTGGGAATTTTCCTATATATGTGTTTCATTTCATTTTTGAAATAATTTTTTCTTAGTATTATTTTTATTTTGAGCTACATATGATCCTTCAAATGTTTGTGTTTTCTAAAGTTCTTAAATTTTCTTGTAGAAGCTTATCCTTGAAGGAGCTAATGGAATAGGGATAAAGAAAGAAAAATTGATTGAACTTAAAGTAATAGAGTTAAAGTTGTTTTGCAGTGGCAACTGGAGGGGGGGGGGGAAGAAAATGTTTATATGGTTGATAGAACCAAAAGCAATAAAGTTGATGGTGGTAGAAGTCATTGGGACTTTTTGACTCTGTAGTCGCTAATGACATCAGTATTTCCAGCACCATTAAGATCTTATGCTTGATTTAAATTTAATTAACTGAACTTGATTTATATTTTATCAAATAGTGCCTTTAATTTAAAAAGGAATATGCATAATGAGCACAAAAGGAATAGAGTGAAAAGTTAATACTCCATTCTTTCTAGACCCTCAGACAAACACTGGAAGCTCTTACTTTGTGTAGCTTGGAAACTTTTACCTTTTTATGCTTGAATCTAAATCTTTTGACTATTAGATTTCTCTGTGATTGTTTTCACAAAACGTGTAAATCAAATCATTGGTCATGGCGACCCTGCATATGTGACATTTATGCACACTTTATTTTCTGTTTCATAGCAACAGGTGATGGAGGCAATAAAAATTAGGTTGGGAAAATGTTTTGTGGTGAATAACAGTTCATTTTTATGTGGACTGTATCCTGCCATGGGTGTAAGCATTTTAGAAGGAAGCCTGGTTTTTTTCCTTTGAAACAAATTGAGAAACAGTATTTTCCAAGATCTTTGTCTAGCTTGGAGAACTGCATTTTTGGAGTTGTCTTTTCATTAGTGCACATGCAAAGAATAATGTTTGTTTGCTCCACACACATTTTTAATAGAACCCTTTGTGCCATGCCACTTTACTGAAAATTATGACATTTTAAAGATTAAAACCTGGATTTGTAAATCCATTAAAAATTTCATGCTGAATTAAACCAAACAATTACCAAGTTACCAATTCTTGGACTTCTTCCTTGGGTCTAAATATCATCCACACCATGATGAATCTGAAATTTATACCTCTATTCTCACACTTTCCAGAATCTTTTACATAGAACTATCTACACACCATCTCTAGTTAGATGTCTAATGAGCACTTAAAAACAAACATGCCTCCAAATGACTCAACTTTCCCCCTAAAATTTTCCCTATTTCAATTTGTAGCAACTTGTCCACCCAGATGTTTAAATCACAAACATCAGAATCAACCTTGGCTCTTTTTTCTTTTTCCTCATACTAAACAGTCAAACCAGAAACCAAACCGAGCCTCTAGAACGTATCTTGGCCCTGCCTACTCCCCACCACTTGCAGTGCAGTGCGGTAGCTGTGTACCCCGCAACCCCCCTTCCGTGAGGAGGACTCTTAAAAGAGCTTACTGGGCTTCCCCACTTCCACCTCGATCTCCCAGATGTATGCTCTTCATACAGCATCCTGGTAATATCCAACTGTCACAACCCCAAGGCTGCCCATTTATCTCAGATGTCTTCCAGGGTCCTGTAAGTTCTGCCTTCCCACAGCTTCAGGGCCTCATATCTACATCTCTGCTATTCCACATCAGCCTCTTTGCTGTCTCTTGAATGTGCTCAGCATATTTCTCTAAAAGACCATTGCACTCACTGTTTCCTTTGCCTAGAAAGTTCTCCTGCACACAGCTGCATGGATTGCTGCCACCCTTCTTTGAAATCTCTACTCAAATGTCACAGAGCCCTCTCTGAACACGCTATAAAATGTTAATGTCTCCTCACTGTTCTTCTGAAGCTCACACACACTGCTTGAGGTTCAACAGAGCACTACCACTAGATATGATTTTAAATCTCTTTGTTGTCTGTTTCTCCCTTGTAGGTTGTAGGATAAGTGAGACCGAGCAGGGTCTTGCCTTTTTGTACACAATAGGTTGGAGCCTAAATCCCTCACTCTGCCTGACCGGCAGTTACCCAGTTGGATTCAGCTGCCCAGTTATGCTTGTGGGACTGGATAAGCCATCATGGCACAGACCCAGTCAGTTTTGCAAGACACACATAGGAAGACAGCATCAAGCAAGTCATCAGTAGGAGTTTCTACAGTGGCCCAGCAAGTTTTTCAAGTGGCAACTCAGGTTTAAGGAGACCACTTTGGTGAGTGCAGTACCACCCTTGCTTAGAAGACCCATGTTTCATATCATCTGTTTTATTTAATCTGTGAGAGTATTTTCTAGTGATCCACACAAGAAAGGTCACCCATTACAAGAGCAATAATGTCAGGGAAGCCTTAAATCCATGTCTTTCCATTAGATATTTACTGTTTGTTCTTGTCTTCCCAAGTGTCATTTTTGCCATAAGTAATGGTGACTAGTAACATAGTTAACATTTTCTATTTCCAGGAAATAATGTTAGACTTGTAATCCAAGGTGACTTTCCCATGGAAAAGGAGAAAGGTTTATTTTTTATTGTATTGTGGTGCATAATAGGCATTCAACACATATTCGCTGAATAAATGAATGAACAAATGAATGAATGAATGAATGAATCAATCAGTCAGTCAATCAATGAAATAATAAATTAGAGAGCATTATACCATAGGAGAAAACTGCAAGATATGGTTAAGAAAATTAAAGGTCAAACTAGAGTTTGGTAAAAAATTTTTGCAAAGCGTATATCTGACAAAGGATTTATGTTCAGAATATATAAACAGCTTTTATAATTCAATAATAATAAGCCCCCAAAACCCAATTTAAAAAATGGTTAAGAGATTTGAACAGATACTTTATCAAAGAAGATGAACAAATGGCAAATAATCACATGAAAAGATGTTCAGTATCATTAGCCATGCAAATTTAAACCACACTGAGATAATTCCACACATTAACCAAAATTGTAAAATTAAAAAGCCTGGCAATTCTAAGTTTTAGTAAGTGTATGAAGAAATTTACTCCTATACATAGGAATTCAAAACAGTATGGCCATTTTGTATTCCATTTTGGTAGTTTCTTATACAGTTGAAGATACATTTACCATATGACCCAAAAAGCTCACTCTTCAGTATTTACTTACAACATGAAAATATTTGTCTTTGCAAACATTTATATGCAAATGTTTATAGCAACTTTATTCAAGCTATTCATTTTAATAGCTCCAAATAATTGGCAACTATCCAAAATTTTTTTTGCTGGTGGCTGAATAAACAAATGTAATAAATTCCTACAATAGAATACTACTCAGCAATAAAAAGGAACACACTATTGATACATTTAACAACCTGCACGAATCTCAAAGATATTATGCTAAGTGAAAAAGTCAGACACAGAAGACTATCTACTCTGTGATTTCATTGATATGATTTTGGGAAGGGCATCATTGTAGTGATAGAAAGCAGACCAGTAGTGGTCTGGGGTAGCGGGAGGGTTTGGGGTAGTGTGAGGGGATTGACTATAAAGACGCTCAAGTGAATTCTCTGTGGTGATGGAAATTTATGGTAAGTTCACTTAACCACTGCAAACAGACATTAAGAAGGAATGGGGGTAAGACAGTAAGAAATCACCCTCATTTAGGAGGTTTTAATTTGTGTAGCAGATAATATTAAAAAGCAAATAGTAATAAACTTTATATAAACATTTTAACTCTCAGGTCATAAGAATTTTGCCACAATTAATAATTTTATTAAACAACTGCTTTCATTGCATACTGTCCAACTGTTCATCATAAATATAGACTTTTATATAGTGTAAGGAAATAAGAGGATTTTTAAAAAATACAGTTTATCATCAGGTTGGTTTCCATATAACACCCAGTGCTCATCCCAACAGGTGCCCTCCTCAATGCCCATCACTCATTTTCCCTTCTCCCCCACCTGCCATCAACCCTCAGTTTGTTCTCAGTATTTAACAGTCTCTTGTGGTTTGCCTCCCTCCCTCTCCTTAACTATTTTTCCTCTTCCCATTCTCTACAGTCCTCTGTTAAGTTTCTCCTGTTCCACATATGAATGAAAACATATGGTATCTGTCTTTGTCTGCCTGACTTATTTCACTTAGCATAATACCCTTGAGTTCCATCCATACTGCTACAAATGGCCAGGTTTCATTCTTCCTCATTGCCATATAGTATTCCATTGTATATATAAACCACATCTTCTTCTTTTAACATTTATTTGTTTTTGAGAGACAGAGAGAGACAGTGTGATCAGGGGAGGGGCAGAGAGAGAGAGGGAGACATAGAATGCGAAGCAGGCTCCAGGCTCTGAGCTGTCATTACAGAGCCCGACACGGGGCTTGAACCCACAAATTGTGGGATCATGACCTCAGTTGAAGTCAGACGCTAAACCGACTGAGCCATCCAGGCGCCTCTAAACCATATCTTCTTGATCCATTCGTCAGCTGATGGACATTTAGGCTCTTTCCATAATTTGGCTATTGTTGAAAGTGCTGCTATGAACATTGGGGTACATGTGCCTATGCGTCAGCACTTCTGTATCCCTTGGGTACATTCCTAGCAGTGCTATTGCTGGGTCATAAGGGAGTTCTATTGTTAACTTTTTGAGGAACCTCCACACTGTTCTCCAGAGCACCTGCACCAGTTTACATTCCCACCAGCAGTGTAAGAGGGAGCCCGTCTCTCCACACCCTCGCCAGCATCTATAGTCTCTTGATTTGTTCATTTTAGCCACTCTGACTGGTGTGAGGTGGTATCTCAGTGTGGTTTTGATTTGTAGTTTCCTGATGATGAGTGATGTTGAGCATCATTTTATGTGACTGTTGGCCATCTGGATGTCCTGAAACAAGAAGAGGATTTAGATTCTTTGCACTTCAGTTTTGTGATAATTAAATAATAGACTTATTACTTCAAAGAGAAAACACTTATTTTTTCCTATGAATTAAGAATTTAGGATTATACTCTTCCATAATTCCCTTTAATTTAAAAATATTTTTGAGTACAGTTTATTTCATTTGTGGGTCCTCAATTTATACAGTATAAGGATTAATTATAAGTATTAATTTAATGATATATATTTTCAAAAGGAAGACATTCAAATATATATTCAATAATCACAGTGGAATTAAGATTTTCCCTCTTCATAAGTTTAATTTTAATTTTATTTAATTTATTCTGACTGACTTCTGGTTTCTCACAAAGGAGATGCAATAAAAAAATTTTATCACTTCCATCTTGAGCATATGGTTTGCATACTCAAAAGCAAATATTTACTGTATAATAATGTAGTAAAGAAAGAAAATAAAAGTTGGGGAAGCTTTGTTAGGCATAAGCATTTACATTGATAATATACTATACCAGATATGTTAGTTTGCCCAGTAAAAGTACACTTAAACTTTTCCACCTAAATAATCACATTATTTCTTAATTATTAAATGTAGAAGCATATTCTTAATCAAATTAAGTGTCCATGAAATTTTAAAAAATCATTGAAAGATACTATAATACAGGAAAACACACCAATCATAATTGTACAGGTGGATAAATTTTCAGAAAGTCCTCCAGTCATGACACACTTCCAGAGGGAGATCATGTTTCTTTTTTTTTTTACTTTTTTAAATATTTTATTGTCAAATTGGTTTCCACACAACACCCAGTGCTCTTACCCATAAGTGCCCTCCACCATCACCACCACCTCTTTCCCCCCCTCCCCCTTCCCCTTCAACCCTCAGTTCATTTTCAGCATTCAGTAGTCTCTCAAGTTTTGCAACCCTCTCT
>NC_043700.1:65382017-65409177 GCF_006229205.1 Suricata suricatta
TCCTGTTCTCCTGTTAGACCTATGAGTGCAAACATATGGTATCTGTCCTTCTCTGCCTGACTTATTTCGCTTAGCATGACACCCTCGAGGTCCATCCACTTTCCTACAAATGGCCATATGTCATTCTTTCTCACTGCCATGTAGTACTCCATTGTGTATATATACCACATCTTCTTGATCCACTCATCAGGTGATGGACATTTAGGCTCTTTCCGTGTTTTGGCTATTGTTGACATTGCTGCTATGAACGTTGGGGTACATGTGCTCCTATGCTTCAGCATTTCTGTAGGAGATCATGTTTTAACTGCTTGCAGCATAGATTAGTTCTTGATTTTGAACTTTACATGAATGGAATGTACTCTTTTTTTGTATGTCCTCTTTCACTCAATGTTATATTTTTAAGATTCATTTTTGTGTGCAGCTATAGTTTTCTCCTCATTGTGTTTGTAATTCCACAGACCAACTGGCACAACTTATTTGTTCATCATGCTATTGATGGTCGTTTGAATAGTTTTTAGTTTTACTGTACTTATGAATAGCTCCACTAAGAATGTTCTTTTCCATGTCTTTTGGTGAATATGTGCATGAAGTTCTGTTGGGTATGCGTCGAATTGCTAGATCACAAGGTAGGTATATGTTCAGTTTTAGTAAGTACTGCCAAAGAATTCTCAAAGTGGTTTATATTCCTACCAGCAGTGAATAGAAATTCTGGTTGCTCCATAGTCTTACAAATACTTGTTATTTTCTGCCTCAAGAAATTTAGACATTCTAGGAGAAGGGCTTTATGGAATTGTGGTTATAATGTGTAATTTCCTACGTTTAATAAAGTTGAGTGCATGTTTATATGCTAATTGGTTATTTGGGTATACTTATTCAGGAGATATATGTTCAAATTTTTTTTTGTTCATTTTATTTTGATTATCTCCTTTTATCTCAATTATCTCTTTTTCCTAACATATTGATTTTAGGAGTTCTGACTATGAGACATTTGTTTTATACAGGTACTACAAATATCCTACTTTCTATAAGATTTGATGTATCAAAGAATTTTCAGAAAACTTTTTCATATATTAGAATACCACAAGTTGAACAGCTCATTAGTTAGCTTTTAGTTTAGCTCTGATATTGCAGTACAAAAGCAGTTGAAAACAATATGTAAATAAATGAGTGTGGCCAAATTTGGCCTAGAGCTGGCCAGACTTAGCCAACAGGCCAAGGCAAGATAGAAGAAAAAGAGGAGTAAGAGGATACATATAATCTCAAATATTTTAGTATTACATTAACTGTAAATGGAACAAATGTTCTAATTAAAATTCTTTCTCTATTCTAGGGAAAACACACTAGAACTAAGATTGCCAGATTGAATAAAAAAGAAACTAATAAGAAATACCAGGAAAGGTAAAAGCAAAAGGATGAAAAAGGATAAAAAGTCATTCTATGCAAATATCGACAAAGAGGAGGTTTGCAGAAGTATGCTAGTAACAGACAAAATAGATTTTGGAGCAAAAATTATTACTAAACATAATAACACTCCTAATTTTGTATAAATAGTCTCCAAACATGGAAAAAAAAAACCTGACAGAATAAAAAAAAGTAGACTAAATCAAGATCAGATCATAGAAGAGCTAAAATACCTGTATCAATAACTCATACAACAGACAGAATAATCAGTAGATAAAAAATTTAGAATGACATGATTAATTTTATTATGTGTGCATGTGTATAAAACATACTGCTAGATCATAGCACTTAACGTTTGTATTATACATATTTTATTCAAGTTCACATGGAGCACTTACCAAAATTACATACATATATTTGGACTGTAGTGGAAGTCACAACTTTTCCAAACAGATCACAGTAGAGTTAAGTTACAAATGAATAACACAAATACAGTGAGGAAATCACTAAATGATTAGAAACTTCTTTCTTAGAAACTTCCTTTTCCTCCATGACCCTTATTTCCATTTTCTGTTTAAGAATTTGTGAAAGATAGAAATACCATATGACGGCGCCTGGGTGGCTCAGTCAGTTAAGTGTCCGGCTTCAGCTCAGGTCATGATTTCACAATTCGTGGGTTCAAGCCCCGCGTCGGGCTCTGTGCTGACAACTAGCTCAGAGCCTGGAGCCTATTTCCGGTTCTGTGTCTCCTTCTCTCTCTGCCTCTCCCCCTCTCATGCTCTGTCTCTCTCTGTATCAAAAATAAATAAAACATTAAAAAAAGAAATACCATATGATCCAATAATTCCACTGCTAGTTATTTACAAAATTCAAAACATTAATTCAAAAATACATATGCCCACCTGTATTTATTGAAACATTATTTACAATAACCAAGATATGGAAGCAATGTAAGTGTTCATCAATAGACAAATGATCAAGGAGCATGTGGTATATATACACAATGGAATATTATGTAGCATAAAAGGATGAGGTATTGCTATTTTCAACAACATGAAGGACCTAAAGGGTATTGTGCTAAGTGAAGTAAGTCAGACTGAGAAAGGCAAGTACTATATGATTTCACTCATATGCAGACTCTAAAAAAAACAAGATAAATAAACAAACAAAAAGCAGGAAAAACTGATAGCTGCCAGAGGGAAGGGAGGATGAAAAGATGGGCAAAATGGGAGAGAGGGGAGGAAATCCAGACTTCCAGTTATGGATGAATAAATCCTGGGGATAAAAGGTACAGTACAAGGAGTAGAGTCAATGATATTGTAATAGTATTGTATGGTGACACATGGTACCTCCACTTGACGAATCACTATGTTCTATATCTGAAACTAAAATAACATATCAATTATACTTCAATATAAAAATAAAGGCCAAAAAAAAAAAAAAGAATTTGTAAAAGAACAGCTCAAGACCACTCAGTGGTTGGTCCTCCCCATTGGCTGCAGACCAGGCTTCAGGGGCTGGCTGAGTGTTTAGTCTTTAACAGGGAACTGCTGAGTAGATGTACCAGACCTCTGCAGACCGTTAGAGCCGCCTGCACCCTTGCGTTGTAGGGCAGTAAATTGGGGAGCTGGAGCAGTCTGTTCAACCCAAAATTCTTCCATGGTCACAGCCTTTCCAGCAGCAGCCTGTGAAAAAATCAGCAGTACGTTTCTAAATTACCCATGTATCAAAGGTGAAATCACAATAAAAATTAGAAAATATTTAAAAATAAGGGATAGTAAAAATTAGATATCAAAACATAGGACTCAGCTGATGCAGTGCTAAGAGGGAAATTTATAGTCTTAAATGCATATATGAGAAGAAAGTCTGAAGTTTTATTATACAGGCATACATATACATTAGATTAAAACAAGAAAATTGAACTCAATATAGAAGAAAGGAAATATGTTAATAAAAAAATAAAGATTAATGAAATTGAAAACAAATGCCAGAGACACTCAGTACTACTAATATTTATTATTAATGTTTGTTCATTTCTGAGAGAGAGAGAGACAGATTGTGAGCTGGGGAAGGGCAGAGAGAGAGGGAGACACAGAATCTGAAACAGGCTCCAGGCTCTGAGCTGTCAGCACAAGGCCCGATGTGGGGCTTGAACCCACGAACTGAGAGATCATGACCTGAACCAAAGTCAGACGTGTAACCAACTGAGCAACTCAGACTCCCCTACTAATATTGATAAATATCTAGCAATACTGATCAATAAAAAAAGCCTAAGGGAGATAAAACTCCTCAACATCAAGATCTCACAAATATTAAACAAATTATATCATGTACAACTGTATACCAATAGATTTGAAAATTTAGGTGAAATATATAAACTGAAACAAGAGAAAAACAGGAAACCTGAATAGTCTATTTTTCATTAAAGAAAGTTAAACTGTAATGAAACAGGAGTAACAAAAGCCTCCCTACAAAGAAAATTCCATGCTCAGAAGGACTCACTAAAAAATTTTCCAAACATTGAGGAAAGACTCATTAATGTCTTAAACAAAATCTTTCCTAGAATAGGAAAAAAAGGAAAACATCTGACTCCTTTTACAAGGCCAGCATCAACTCTAATACCAAACTCTGTTCAGGGCGTTTCAAAACAGAAAACTTAAAGTCTGGTTTGTCACATATGCATAGATGCAGAAATCCTCAAGGAAATAACCCAACGCATTTAGAGTTATTTGGGAAGGAGTGCAGCGTTGCTTTAACCTATAGAAAAGAATTCACCACATTGTTAGCAAAAGGAGGAAACAATACATTAATTTTGATAGATGCAGACAAACCGGTGGATAAAATTCAATGCCTATTTTTGACTTAAAAATAAATCCCTTGGGAAACTAGGGTTCAGTGGGGACTCCCTTAATCTACAAAAACCTCCAGGAAACACACTTCATAGTAAAGTGATAAAAGCTTTCTTTCCCTCTATTGTTGAGAAGGGGAGAATAAGGCTTAACACCACCATTTCTATTCAACACTTTCCTGGTGGTACCACCCAATGCCACGCAGCTGGCCCTCAGAAATCCGAATATTTCAGTACCTAGCAATAGCTCTGGATCTCTGATGTTACTATTTATGCATTTACCAGAAAGAACACTCTTCTTTTCTGCAGGGTTTCTGTTTACATGGACACTGGCCTATTTCTGTCTTTTATTTTGCTACATGTTTTCTATCTGATTTTCTACTTCATGTCACTTCATCTGTACTACCATAAACTCACTCTCCATGTATTTCACAACCAAACTCAGTTGAAAAGAAGAGCTGTACATTACAGTGGAAAACCACTGGGATGTATCTCAAAAGGCAGAACATTTGTTTATAGTGCAACCTGGCAATTTCACTCCTAGGTATGCCATGGAGAAATTTTTGTACCCATACACCAGGAGCAGTTAGAAGAAAGCTCATGGCAGCACAGATCATGATATGTATTTTTTCTATTATGAAAATGATAGCTTTTAACAAAATTGATAAATTGTGGAAGATGGGGGAGCCTGAGTGGCTCAGTCGTTAAGTGTCGACTCTTGATCTTGGCTCAGATCTCTCAGTTTGTGAGATCAAGCCCTGAGTCGGGCTCTGTGCTGATAGCATGGAGCCTACTTGGGATTCTCTCTGCCCCTCCTCTTCTTGTTTTCTTTTTCTCTCTCCTCTTTCTCCCAAAGTAAATAAACTTAAAAAAACATTTAAAAAATAAATTGTGGAAGATCAACATAATAAAGCATTAAATCATGAAAATAAAATAAAATAATCATCTAAGTGATTTGTGAATGCTTAATGTTGAATGCATACATATATTTGTGTCAAAAAGTTTTAAAAATTAAAGGAATGATAAACACAAAATTTAGGATAGTGACTAGTGTCGATCTGGACAGGAAGTGGGGAAAGGGGACAAGGAGAAATACATGAGTAGAGGCAAATGTTTTATTGCTTGATTGGGTGATGGCTTCACAGTGTTTATTATATTATTGTTTTATAATGTATATACTTTATACATATATCTTCTTTCTGTATACCAAGTCCGTATGCCAAATGATAAGGGCTTTTATTACAAATATAGTAAATTGGGGAAAAAAAAAGACTTGCTGTGGTGAGGATTCCCTTACCGCGGAGTGTAGAGGCCCCTACTTTTCATGGGTACTCAGATGTTGTGTCTTATTTTACCTAATAGATGAAGGTCATCTAAAATGCTTCAAGCCTACCAGTTGCTGCTTCTGACTTTTACAGGTAATACAAAGACAAATCTCCCTACCTAAAACTTACGATACTTGATTGAGCTCCTGGCAGACTTTTATCATCAGATTGACTCATAGGCTACTGGCCACCCTATGGATGGAATTCTTTTGGGTCAGACATCCAGTGAGCTGTGATTCGGTCACATGCGATGAACTGAGGAAGTCTGTGGATGCGGCAGGCCTTCTGTGGGTTCTCTGGAAGAGAGAACACAACCGGCTAGCAGTTTGTTTGGTCAGAATGAGCTCATCTGGTAAGTATTAAGGCATGAAGTTCTAAGCAGAGTGCCCTTTTCACCAGAGGGCAGTTTGAACCTCAAAATGATGTTTCGTGATTTTAGAGCTTCCACTTACTTTCAAAACATTTCTTGTAAATATAAAAGTTTTCTGGCCTTAAAACTTTATAGTATTCTGAAAGCTAGGGTTTGCTGATGTAATCTTTGTGTTTTTCCAAAGACCGTTTTGGATAGTTTATCTCACAGCTGCAACTGGTACCTTGCCTTAGTCAAGATTCTAAAACTTTGTCTTTAGAATAAAATTGCTGAGATGTGACTAAATATGATTGAGTCTAACCAGTCATTTATTTAAAATTTAAGAATTAGAATTTACTTCTTTGTAGAAAAGACAATTTAGGAGATTGGTTTTGCACTGCTTTTGCTTTGCAAATTATCTATTGTGTTCTGATTTTGCAAGGGCAGGAGAAAAACCTTCAAAACATAAAGGAAGAAAAGATTATTTTTCTTATATTTTAATTTTCTTCTTTATTATATGTACTACATATTCTAGGGTTTGCAGGTAGTAAAAGGATTGCAGCTGTTCAAAGAAAAAGTAGGTGGCTCAAATAAATACTCGTTTCTGAAAGTCTGTATGTTCCATTACTACAGTGTACCTAAGAATAAATAAAAAGTCACACAATTGTTAAAAATATCCTGGATAGAGTTAACGTTTTGGAATTTTAAAGTATCAAGCTTCTAGTTAACTGGTGATTAGAATATGCTTACTTATCACTTGGCAAAATATTTAATCTCAACTGGTTTTACCGAATGATATTACACAATATTGCGGAATGCATGAAATCTGTAGTACAGATCATTGCTAAAAGTTGTAATCATTTGAAATATTTATTGATGATGTGACTTTGGCCTTTACCTGTAAAAAAGTTACAGTCTCCCTTATGAAGAGACACATGGTTTATAAATATAATGCTAAACCATGGCCAGTCATGCAAAACCAGTTAAACTTTTCACCTTGGGCATGTAGTATAGCTTCAGTTTAGAATAAAGCAAATCATTAGCCATGTAATACACACTCTGAAGTGTGAAACATGATTCAGGATGGGCGTAATAGAACCATCATGGCTCTTAACAAGGGTCTCCTCAAGGATGCTTTAGGCCATTCAGTAGTGCTTATAAGGGAAAAGAGGAAACCGACTTCTGGACGTCACTGTACTGTGTTCAGAACCAAGGCAGGGTTATGGGCTGGAGATACATTAGGACAGAATAAAAACAATTGGCTTGAATCTGCCACACTCTGTCTTGACCCTGTGAAAGTTTTGTGTGAAAGTTCGGGTCTTTTGAGTTCTTTTCTCACAGCAGTTTGTGACATTGTGAAATTAGCCAGGGCATTAAGATCTTTGACTTTTAGACTGGATCAGCATTGACAATAACATCTGCTTCATTAACATTTATACAAATTCAGGTGACTTGATTGGCCTGATTTTTTGGCTCAACTGCTAAGGAGGTCTGTTAGTGACATTATGACCAGTCCAGCCACGTTTATCTATATTGTCCTTTATGACCACAAACAGAAGTCAGGTTCGTCCCAGGGATCTCTCTGTATCTCCAGCAATGAAGCCTGGCAATGAGCCTGAGATGTTGCTATGTATTGTGCAATTGGAACCCACATGCATGTGAAAGGACTTATACTTACGATAACCAGACTGAAGCAATGTGCCAGAAATTATTTACCAGGTTTTAGAAAATCCCAATAAAACACGGTAAGTAGTCATTCAAAGGCATTCAAAAATCTGGTGGCTGTTGATAAATTGGACCAAGTTTTTAGGGACTTCTTAACTAAAATGTTTATATGTATTATAAAATAGGTTATTTAGGGATGTCCTCATCAAGGGATAAGAAAAACGACAAAAGCTATAAAAATGTATAAATTCACCATGAATGAAATCGCTGGTAGAGCAAACCTATTGTACTCTAATGAGATATGATGAAATAGCAGAATTAAAAGTAGGTATCCTGGGGGTATATTTATAAGTAAGAAAAAAGAAGCAGTAAGAATTTTCTTGCATTAGCTTATGATTAAATGGAATTATAATGAAAGACCCCATGAGGAAGTCAAACTTGTCTTCCTTTTTAGTACTTATCTAATAACACCATGAAAAACCATCTTCTTGTTTGCAGGATAGTGCTATTTGATAAGTGCAAAAGGGCAAGAAGAAGCTGATTCCTCACCATTCATATTCCCACTCTTGCCCGCTCCCCTGTTGCCTTTGAACACGGAAAGCTGGTATCCTTTGAAAGCAGAAAATAAGACAAAAGCTAACTGGCTAGCATGGGTTCTAATTCATGAAATAGACTCAAAGTGATACCCCAAATAAGTGACTGCTGCATTGGCAAAGCATGGTTGAATTTCTTTTCTTATATATATATATTTTTTTTAATTTTATTTTATTTTTTCTTTTTTTCTTTTATAGTTTATTGTCAAGTTGGTTTCCATGTAACACCCAGTGCTCATCCCAACAAGTGCCCTCCTGCATGCCCACTACTCCCCTTCCCCTCTCCTGCTCCCCCATCAGCCCTCAGTTTGTTCTTAGTATTCAAGAGTCTCTCATGGTTTGCCTCCCTCCCTCTCCCCAACTATTTTCCCCCCTTTCTCTTGCCCATTGTCCTCTGCTAAGTTTCTCCTGTTACACTTATACGTGAAAATATATGGTACCTGTCCTTCTCTGCCTGACTTATTTCACTTAGCATAACACCCTCGAGTTCCAATCACATTGCTACAAATGTCCATATGTCATTCTTTCTCATTGCCATGTAGTACTCCATTGTATAGATAAACCACATCTTCTTGATCCATTCATCAGCTGATGGACATTTAGGCTTTTTCCATGTTTTGGCTTTTGTTGAAAATGCTGCTATGAACATTGGGGTACATGTGCCCTTATGCATCAGCACTTCTGTATCTCTTGGGTAAATCCCTAGCAGTGCTATTGCTGGGTCATAAGGGAGTTCTATTGTTAACTTTTTGAGGAATCTCCATACTGTTTTCCAGACGGCTGCACCAGTTTACATTTTCATCAAGTGTAGGAGGGTGCCCGTTTCTCCACATCCTCGCCAGCATCTATAGTCTCCTGATTTGTTCATTTTAGCCACTCTGATCAGCATGAGGTGGTATCTCAATGTGGTTTTGATTTGTGTTTCCCTGATGATGAGTGATGCTGAGCATTGTTTCATGTGTCTGTTGGCCATCTGGATGTCCTCTTTGGAGAATTGTCTGTTCATGTCTTCTGCCCATTTCTTCACTGGATTATTTGTTTTTTGGGTGTGGAGTTTGGTGAGTTCCTGGTAGGTTTTGGATACAAGCCCTTTATCCGAAATGTCATTTACAACTATCATTTCCCAGTCCATCAGTTGCCTCTTAGTTTTCTTGATTGTTTCCTTTGCAGTGCAGAAGCTTTTTATCTGGATAAGGTCCCCCAAAATAGTTTATTTTTGCTCTTGATTTCCTTGCTTTTGGGGATGTGTCGAGTAGGAAATTGCTGCAGTTGACGTCAAGGAGGCTAAAAAAATTCCAAGATCTCAGCACATGTTATTTTTGTCCACTTTCACCTCTTAAAATTACCAAATAGTCACATAGAACATGCCCATACTACCCTTGCTCCATTCCACTGAACTCTACTGTCTAGGAAAGCAATTCAATAGAAAGCAAGAAATATCTTGCTTTCTCCTCTAGGGTTTTGATGGTTTCCTGTCTCACATTCAGGTCCTTTATCCATTTTGAGTTTATTTTTGTGAATGGTGTAAGAAATTGGTCTAATTTCATTCTTCTACATGTTGCTGTCCAACTCTCCCAACACCACCTGTTGAAGAGGCCGTCTTTTTTTCATTGGTTGCTCTTTCCTTCTTTGTCAAAGATTAATTGGCCATACATTTGTGCATCCAATTCTGGGTTCTCTATTTTATTCTATTGGTCTATGTGTCTGTTTTTGTGCCAATAAGCATGGTTGAATTTCTATTGAATTGCTTTCCTAGGCAGTAGAGTTCAGTGGAGTGGAGCAAGGGTAGTATGGGCATGTTCTATGTGACTATTTGGTAATTTTAAGAGGTGAAAGTGGACAAAAATAACATGTGCTGAGATCTTGGAATTTTTTTTTCTCCATCCTATGATGTAGCTATTAATACTCGCACTTTTATTTTATTTTTGAGAAAGCAAGAGAGACAGACAGAGTGCAAGTGGAGGAGGGTCAGAGAGTGATGTAGACACAGAATCTGAAGCTGTTAGCACAGAGCCTGATGTAGGGCTAGAACCCACAAACTGTGAGATCATGATCTGAGCTGAAATCAGACACCTAACCAACTGAGCCACTCAGACACCCCTTTAATACTCTTATTTTTATTAATGAGGAAATTGAAACATCAGTCATTTGCCAAAGGTTATGATTCTGACCAATGACAAAGCTGAGATTTAAACTTGCATCTGTCTCCAAATATTTATATTATTCCAGACTAAGACCAATCACCAGAATTACCTTTAGAGATTTAAGAAAAAAAAACACATCCATATCTTTTTTGGGTTTGAAAATAGAGGGAGAAAACAACTGATAACATTTAATTATGGATTATGGATTAGATAACAGTAATCTGTCAATATTAAATTTTCTGATTTTGGTAATTATACTATGGTAATATAAAATAATGCCCTTGGTTTTAGGAAACACACACTTAAATATATGTCTTTATATATATATATACACATATAGAGAGAGAGAGAGAAAGTGAGATGTTCTATATCTATATCTATGTGTAGATAGATGAATAAAAAATGCTAGAGATAATGATAAAACAAATGGTGGAAAATATAAACAATTGGTGCTCCTGAGTGGGAAACACTGTATTTTACAAAAATACAATAGTACCTTTTATCTCATAGGTTTTTTTTACTAATATGAGGGGTTTATTTTCCCCTTCTGAATTTGGGTGGGTGTGTTTATGGAAGAAATGATGCAAGTGTCCCCTGAGTGACTTGGTCGGTCGGGCATCCAACTTGGAATCAGGTCATGATCTCATGATTCATGGGTTCGAGCCCCACATCAGGCTCTGTGCTGATAGCTAGCTCAGAGCCTGGAGCCTGCTTCAGATTCTGTGGCTCCCTCTCTCTCTGCCCCTCTCCGATTCACCCTCTGTGTCTCTTTCTCTCAAAAATAAACATGAAAAAAAGGGAAGTGATGCTATATGACTTTCCAGGCTAGATAATAAAAGACAGTATAGCTGCTATCTGCTTCTCTTGCGCACCCAGTCCTGGAACTCAACTGCTGGGCTCAGGCGAAGCTCAAGCAGCCCAGATAGAAGCCTGTGTGGAGAGGCCCACCTGGAAAGGAACTGGGGTCCAGAGCTCCTCAGCACTCGTTGAGCACTGAGCTCATAGCAGCACTGATTTGCCAGCTGAAGAAGGAGCTATGTTGGAATTAGAGGTACTTGAGCCAGGACCGCTGCTGATGCTGGACGGAGCAGAGACAATCATTCTCTCTGAGACCTACCAAAGCTGCAGATGTGTTAGCTAAAGCATAACTTTTTAAATAACTTTTTTACATTTATTTATTTTTGAGAGAGAGAGTGAGACAGAGCATGAGCAGGGGAGGGTCAGAGAGAGAGGGAGACACAGAATCCGAAGCAGGCTCCAGGCTCTGAGCTGTCAGCACTGAGCCTGAGGCAGGGCTCGGGCCCACAAACCATGAGATAGTGACCCGAGCTGAAGTTGTATGCTCAACCGACTGAGCCACCCAAGTGCCCCAATAACTGTTTTTTTTTAAGTGACTGCCTTTTGAAGTGTTTATGGTGTAGCAAGAGATAACAAGAGCTCTGAGTAAAGGATATATGGCAATTCTTTGTACTATTCTTGAAAATTCCTTATAAGTTTAAAATGATATCAAAATAAAAGTGAAAAGTATACACACTCAGACTCTACCTTCCGATATTTAGTGCATGTGGGGACATGTATTTTGAAACACCTAAACAGCCCGAAACCAAACAAAGAGACATCTCAGGAGATTCTGATAGATGTCTTTATTTACAAGTCACCAGTCCAGTTGGAAAGGAGCAAATTGATGATTTTTATTAAAAATTACATAAATTTCAATATTATGTCAGATGAAGTTATGCCAGAATACAAAGCTCCAATAATTTAATCATGCATATACATGGATGGCATTTTTCTTCAGGTATTATGTGAACTTTAAAAAAATATAATATTTCCTTTCTTATTTGAAGATTGAAGCCATCCTAATGAGAATTTTTAGGTTCTTTTTAGACTATGTCTTTTCCTATATGGCTGTCAGACTTTGAATTTTTTTCCATTTTATGTGCGAACTTGACATACTAAATAACTGTATGAAGACAGGGGTCATATTCTTGTTATAGACCTGGTCCCTAAGAAAGGTGACAAGTAGTCCAGATCATATTCAAGTGATGTTTCAAATTTTGAAATTTATACGGATTCATGTCAATATTCAAGGGGTTGGATGGCTTGAGTATATCATGATTAAGGAAGTTTTAAGGAGAAGGAAGGGCTGTATCGTTTTGCATCAACACAATACTTTCACACAGTGGCTAAGATAGAAAAACGAAGTCTTTTGCCCAAGAAACATGTTAGGATTCCAGATAAGCAGACTGAAACAGCATCTAGGGATGACGTGGACCTAGAGCAAAAACCGGAAGCTGCTATAAGAGCCTTTCATATTGACCAGGAAAGCAGACAAGAGTTGGGCAAGGTGGCCATGGCCTTAGTGGGTATGTTCACACCAAGCACTATGCATTTCACACTCCACCCATCAGTAGAGAATGGGATCTTAATATACTGTCAGATTTGTTTATCTCTGCCGTAGGGGCCTCTACTATTTTTTCTCTTTATGAATGGCACAAAAATCAACCCAGTACTTCAAGCCAAAATCGTAGAGAAAAACCTAGATTTCTCTTCTATCCTTTATTTCCAGATCAAATTTCCAGGTAATTTGGTCTCACCTAAAAACGCTTATTGTTTATCTCTGCTAATCTTATTCCTAACCCTGATGCTTTAGTTCAGGCCCTCAGGGTCTGTTACAAGTACTGTAGTACTTCCTGATTGGTCTCCTGACCCTCAAGTATTGATACTTTCTAATTCATCCATCTCTCTTTCCTGCCGTCATGTTTAACACATATAAACCATTACACATTACTCTTGACCAAAATTTTTCACTGTTTTTCATCATGTGCATATTCAATTTCTAGTCTTTTTAGGAATCACGTGGCCCTTTTCAGCATGGCTCTTGCCTCCCACTCTAATTTCATCTCTCTCCACTCTTTCTTTTGAATGGAATGCTTTATCCCTACAAATCTACCAATATTCCTGCATATACTATGCTCTCTCACACTCTTGTACCCTTGGGCAAACTCTTCTTTGCCAAGAATATCCTTTCTGTATTTGCATCCTGCCTATCTGGCAATTTCCTGTTAATGCTTCAAGTCTCAATCCAAATACCATCTTCTGGGTGCGGCTACTAGTATTACCTCCATTAAAGCAATGACCAAATTCACTCAACATCCAACACACGTTTTTTGAGCAGATACTGAATGCCTGGACAGTTTTAGACATTGGGGATAGAGAATTAAATAAAAATATAAAAAGTTTCTGCCCTTGAGAAATGAGTTATATGATGATTATTTATTTGCATTCTGTCTCCTCACTAGTTAGTATACAACTAGAAAGGGGACATTCATTTTAATTATCCTTTATCATCTGCCCCATAGCAGGAATTGAACAACATTTTACGATTATTTAATGAATCAGCTTAAACTAGTTTCCAAAGGAGAAGTTGAATCAAGGAGAAAAGTAGTAGATGTCATAGGACAGACTCCTTTTCAAAATCTTTGTTTCAAGTTTTCCTTTTAACATGAAAGGAATGAAACATTCCAGTGATCTTGTTGCCCTAAAGCAATCTCTATGTGATTTTTTTTAAATTTCTTTCTTTGCATTTATATTGCTTTATCTCCTTTCCTGAGCAGTCTGGTATCATGTTGTTGGTATTTTTAGGAAGGGCAACGTCATTATTTTTAAAAGTTTATTTGTTTATTTAAAGACAGAGAGAGAGAGAGAGAGAGAGAGAGAGAGAGAGAGTAAGGGGGAGGGGCAGAGAGAGAGAAGGAGAGAGTGAATTCCAAGAATTCTCCATGCTGTCAGTGCCAAGCCGAATCAGGGCTCAATCTCACATACCGTGAGATCATGACCTAAGTGGACCAAGAGTCTGATGCTCAACTAACTGAGCCATCCAGGTTCCCCTAAGAAGGGTAACTTCAAAGCAGAGATGATCCCAGGAAAGTCAGGAGGAAATAAAGATTCTCTCTCTCCTGTCCTTAAGCTTTCCTGTATTGCACGCAATACACCCACTTCCTCCATAGCTAAACTTCCTTTCTGATGTCATGACATTAGGTAATTATTTACCACTCAGTGAGACTATGTGAATATATGAAAGTATATCACCTCTTCCACTGAAATGTTCTTTATTCTAGTGGACAAATGGAAAGCTGTAATTCTAAGAGAGTTTCAACTAGTAAGATATGTTTTGATGATAAAAATTCTCCCTGCCCCCCTGAAGCACAAACGATAAATGCTTATGTACATATTCTTATAACCTTCCTGTTACTTGTTCTTTGGTGGTCACCCTTGGCAAATTCAAATATGAGCTGGTGGTACTTATAAAGAACTGGAAAAGCAAGCTCCATTTCTACCCTGAAACACACAGATACACATGTAAATTGGAGGTCTGGCTGGAGTCAGCACGTAGCCCCTGGAGGAGGAAGGCCAGGCCGTGGCCCTGGAAGTGGTAACAATAATGCTCTCTTTCTAGGAAGGCATACACAGGTTTGATTCACTCAAATGATTTTAAATATTTTTAGATCAGAAAGATTCTCTCCTTCAATAGAACTACTGTGGGTTGATTGTTTCAGAGTTTTAGGCTATAATGGTTCTCTCCAGGACAGAATTACTTGAAGGCAATGGCTGTAAAAACCTTTTAGTTTTTCTCTTTACTAGTGCAGTTTTAGACCGTTCAATCCACCAAACTGCAGCTTACAACAGAGACCATTATAGAACTCCTACTGTATAAGACAATGGCTATTGAAATTTGACATAATGAGCTCCTGATACTATTTTCTTTTTGTATTGAGAATATTTTTATTCTTTGGGTTCTCTATGCTTTATTAGAAACAAGTACACTGATTTTACATATTAAAAAATACATTGGGCTCAGTGGATACAAAGTTGGAGAAAAGTTGGGATAATGCCTGGAGCTGATTTACCTGGTACAATGATCTTATTATACTTACTACACGAAGAGGATTACTTCAGTATCCTGTAACTTTAAAAAGCATTGTAATAACCATTAAAAATTTTAATGTTTATTTATATTTTTAGAGGGGGATGAGGGACAGAGAGATGGAGACAAAATTTGAGGCAGGCTCCAAGTTCTAAGTTGTTAGCACAGAGCCCAATGTGGGGCTTGAACTCATGAGCCACGAGATCATGATTTGAGCTGAAGTCAGACACTTAACTGACTGAGCCACCCAGGCACCCCTGTAATAAATATTTAATGTTCAGTCATTCATTCTACCAGCATATATTGAGTCCTCCTCATGTATGTTGTAGGCTCTCTGTTAGCGTCTAGATATTCAATGGTAAACAAAGCAATGCCTTCCCTCCCCTGATAGAGTTTGCAAAGAGAAGGCAGAATAAAACAAAACAAAACAGGAAAGATAACAAACACAAACAGATAAACACTTGTTGTAATAATTTCTAGGAAGTCTACACAAGCCAAGAGATTATGGTTGATTCTAATTTACATTGAAGTCATATAAATACAAACAAGATCTTTTACTTAAAACCCCCAAATGACTTCCTGTCACATTAAAATCAAGTTTGAAGGGCTGACTGGCATGTGTAAGGCCCTGCCTGGTTTTGCTGTAGCCGTTTGTAACCACCTTCTCCCCTGCTCACATAATTTAGTCACAGAGCTCTTCTTTCTATTGTTCACTATTCTGAGCTTGATTCTGCTTCAGGGCCTATGCTCTTGTGCTTCCCTTTGCTTGGAATGCTTTTTTGTTGGATTTCCTCATGGCTGGTTTTTCCTGACAGGCCTCAGCACAATAACACCTCTATTGAAAGTCTTTCCTTGATTATCCAATTCAAACAGCCCCTTATTTCCACCTATCTTTTACCATCACATTACCTTAAACTATTGATCTTAGAGTTATTTGACATTCTTGTGTGTGTGTGTGTGTGTGTGTGTGTGTTCGTTTGTTTACTTGTTTATTTTTCTGTCTCTCTCGCTGGATGGTAAGCTCTGTGACTAGTGAGACCACAACACTAATGCCCGAACTTAGAAATTGGCATGTGGAAGTTTTTATTACTCTATCTATAACCACCTCTGAGTCATATATGCTAAGTGAAGCCAAATCCAGTCCAGTGCTTTCTAGACATTTGCTATCCTACTTGAATCAATAGTAAGGTAGGAGATTCAGCTTCTTATTGGTATTTATTGAGAAAATCTTGGCCAATAACACACACACGTTTCCAGAAGGTGAACTTTATTATAAAGTCATGGTACAGTTAACTTGCAAGTAAAATAATCTCCAAAACAATCAGCAGAATAAGAACTTGCTTGAGACATATGTTTAAATTGCATTTTTTCTTTCTTTCTTTTTATAATATAGTTTATTGTCAAGTTGGTTTCCATATAACACCCAGTGCTTATCCCAACAAGTGCCCTCCTCCATGCCCATCACCCATTTTCCCCTCTCCTACACCTCCATCAACCCTCAGTTTGTTCTCAGTATTTAAGAGTCCCTTATGATTTGCCTCCCTCCCTCTCCTTAACTATTTTTCCCCTTACCCTCCCCCCGGTCCTCTGCTAAGTTTCTCCTGTTACACTTATAAGTGAAAACATATGGTATCTGTCCTTCACTGCCTGACTTATTTCGCTTAGCATGACACCCTCGAGGTCCATCCATATTGCTATAAATTTGGCCAGATTTCATTCTTTCTCATGGCCATGTAGTCCTCCACCAAACTGCATTTTCCAAAGAGTGCATACATTCACTCTAAAACACCTGCAAATGGCTCGCTTTCAAGTTCTATTGTGTTTTACCCAGACGAAAGAAAGCAGTGACTTTGAAGTTTAATCTTAAGATACAGGAAAATATTTTATAGGAAAAAGACTGTGGTGTTCCACCCTCAGTCGGGACTATTTCCTCTAGTTACTCCTAAATTTTATATGTGATGGCCGATATGAACAACAACAACAGCAGCAACAACAACACATGTTTTCTTTTAACTACAAAGGCATTTGTGCTAATGGTGGCTTCCTTAATTTAGTATTATATAAAGGAGGCTAAACTACATTTACTGACATTTTTCTGGAATGTCAACACATCTATAGTGACTTTATAATTGATTAAAGTCAAAACGAAGAAACTGATTTAAAAAACTAAAGTTTGAGCATAGCTGATACACAATATTACGTTAGTTTTCAGGTTTACAAAATGTAGAGATTCCATTCCTCCATGCGTTATGCCTTGCTCACCACAAGTGTAGCTAACCGTCTATCACCATGTAACACTATTACATTCCATTAGCTAAATTCCCTATGATGAGTTTTTTATTTCCATGACTTATTAATTCCGTAATTGGAAGTCTGTATCTCACTCTCCCTTATGCCCATTTTGCCTGTACCCCTACACCTCTCCCTTCTGGCCACCATCAGTTTGTTCTCTGTATTTATAGGTCTGATTCTGCTCTTTGTTTGTTTGAAGAAACTAATTTTGGAAGTATAATCTCCAGTTTCCTTGGATACCTTTATAGTTTCATTGGATCCTAGCATTTTTTAAAAGACCAAAGGAGAGCTAGCGGGTTAAGTCTACAAAGAATGAAAACAACAACATTAAAACCAAATTAGAATAGAAAATGAAGGAGAAAAAGCCCTTTAGAATTCAAGGGTTTTTTGGCTATACACATAGATGATTAGCTGGTAGAAGGGATTCTTGGGCCTGTGAGAATCTTAACTTATTGACTCTTCCCTCTATTTAGAAGGAAACAAGTAATGTCCACCTGATGTCATGAAAGGTAGAGCTCCCATTGGTCCTTTTCTTTTGTTTCTGATACCACAGAGAAGTCTATGCTCAGCGGATATGGCTGTAAATCTCAGCTTCAGACAATGTAAACAGTGCCAGGCGAGTCTCAGTGCAGTTGGATGAGGCAGGCCAGTGGCCCCTGCAGTTGATACCCTGAGTCATGATGTACTATGGGTACCTGGCTTGTCTTGATCAGCTGCCATTTTGGGGCTGGACTGACAAGGTTCTGTGAAGAAGGAGCAGCTTCATATGGTGTCTTTTGTGTTGACTGAGGAGGGCAGAGGAGGCATAGGTGGAGCGCGGGTGTGGGACAGGGTGCTAAGAGGATTCTTCCTGTGAGAAATATATTTTCAACTTATTAGGGAATTCCAGCAACTGGGCTTATTCTTATTAACTTTTTGTTTATCAAAGACATTGGTTATATAATAAAAAGAAATTCATTTCTTTACCATAAGATAGACTCTAACATCTTTAGATGTTTGGTATAAACAGACTTTATTTCTACCCCTCAAATAAGATTTTTACCAGTAACAACTGAGGGTGTGTTAAGGGAAAATAAGGAAATAATGGGTATCTTTTTATTTCTCCAGGTAGTATCCATCTCTTGCCTACAAACTGACAAATTATTATCAACTAAAGACTGTATCTCATTGCTTGCTAGTTAAATAAATTAGCTTATTGCTTGTTCATTTGGCTTCACCAAGTTGCCAGAGGGAGGCCAATGCTGCCCTTCTATTTTCTTTGTAGGTGTATGAGGACCAACATCTTTGATAGAATACTTCCGATTGCTAAAACATCCTAAGCAGATATGGGAAATCCTTCTTAACTTTCAATATATAAAAATTACAAATCAAATATAACAACAGCAAAAATGGAAAACCCTTAAATATGTACTCTAGCTCCAAAGAAAGGGGATTTCTTGGTAAATGAATGAAGAGGGAAATGAAAGTCATGTCAGTGGGTTAGATGTCACATGGAGGCCTGACAAGGAAATTGGGACTAGAAGTGGGCTCTGTGGAGCTAAACTCCCCACCTGACCAAGAGAAAAATATGCACACAAAGTCGGTCCTAAACTTGTAACACCCATAGGGCTCGAAATTAAAAAATCAAAATTGCCCGGTAGGATTCTTCCACAACCCAGGGAACATCAGATAATAAACTTCTCCCCAATATCTAGCTAAAAACGACAAGCAATGAGCAGAAAAGAATGCCACGAAAAGTCAGAGAAGGCAGTATATGGGAGAGCCTGCCTGCACTAATACTGCAGACATAAAATATCTGAGAGACCATAGGGGTGATAGGTAGATACTATGTAAAACAGGTAACTTTGGAAAGAGGCCAGAAAAGAACATGTAGGAATAGTAAAATTTACAGAAACAGAGGTTTGAAACATACAGCTCATTAAGTGAACAGTGTGATTATTGAAAGGAAATAGTTAATGGAAAGACTGATAGAAAATGGAGAAAAACTTAAGGATAGAGAGATAAAGAGATGAAAAAATATGAGATACTAAGATCTGTAGAGGAGAGGATAAAAAGATCCATCCATGTATGCTGATAAAATTCTAGGGGAAAAAAAAGAGAATAGGGCAGAGGGTGGTATTAAAAGAGATAATGGCTCAGAGCCTCTTAGAATTGAAGACAGTTCTCAGGTTGAAGAAGTACACCAAGATCCAACAGGAGAGAGAAAAAATAAATTACACTCAGAAAAACCACAGCAAACTGCAGAATATCAAGAAGAGAAAAACTTCCTTTATCAGAGAGAAGAGCCAGCCAACTTTGAAAGAAACACTGATTAAATTGGCAACCGATTTCTCAGGAGCTGCAGTCAGAACTACAAAACAGTGAAATAATAGTTTCAATGTTCTGACGTAAAATCATTGTCGACCTAGACTTCTATACAGCAAAGCGATGACCTGAGAGTGAAGGCAAAACGAAGATATTTTGAGCCATGTAAAGAGGGAGAAGAGTTATTTCCTAAGGGCAGGGGCTAACCAGTTGTTGGTACTGATGCTCTTCTCTAAAAGTTTGGGTATGTTGAGGTAGATGCTGAGTCACGAGTGTGGACGGACAGTCATGGATTTGGTGGGCTGGTGCTTGGCCATCCCTTACTCCCCCCTATCAGGGTGCCTTCCAGGATGAGGAGGCTAACGTGGTATTCTTATACATAATCTATGTTTCCCAGGCTCCTTGCAATTAGACTCCAGCGGTGATTTATGTTGAGTCCGATGTACTCACACGGGATTTGCATATGCTGTTGGTGCTGCTGCCGTCAGCAAGCAGAGCTGTGACACTTTTGTCCCTGTGCTGGAGTGCTAGCAGAGGCCCCAGGGACCACGAGCTGCCTTTCTGTCCACATAGGCAGGAAGTGTGGAGAAGATCCACTTCTTCTGGATGTCGCTGAAGAAGTTTGGCTGGGATCTTGAGACCTACAGGGGTTTTGTGAGTTGCAGGGATTTTGTGTTTGTGGTGGCTGCTTGTGGAGAGTCTTCTCCTCAGAGAAGTGAAAGAGCGTGATTGGGAAAGGATAGTTCTGAATCAAGTGATTGTATGCGGAAAAGGTAGCAAGTCTTAGTGACTGTTCCGAAGTGTGGCCATGACGTGTGCTCACAGCGCCTTGCCCCTGCTCCTCTTTACTCACTAACACACCTGCGCCCCCGCGGCAGTGAGTGTTGCGTAGCCCCTCACAGCTGTCCTCTAAAGAAATGCCCGAGATGATGGTATCCAGGTTACCTGAAAATTTATGCACCATCCTCCAGGGGAAGTCCTCAGCCAATTCTGAATGGCAACAGGGTACAAAAGACCAGTCTTCTTATTGCAAGGGTGACCAGCTCTATGGGGATTTGTGCTCTGGAGCATTCCGGTGACATCAGGCTGAAATGAGCCTCCAGCTGAAACTGTATTTTCTCTTAGCTTCCCTTGCCCCTGCCTTAGTCTACCTCTGTCCTCTTCTGAGAATTCACTCAGTAAATCTTGAACAAGAATCCTTTTATTTGGGTCTCTTCTAGGGAACCATATCCAAGGCAGTTGGTGTTAGGAGCGGTCCTTTGAAACAGACCATGAGGATAGGATTTGCTTAGTCTCAACTGGGTTGCAAAAGAGATCCCACTATTGGTGGTGAGTGGAATGCTGATGCTTCTAGAATGCAGATACTTTTTCCTGTGGTGAATTGGGATCAGATACAGAGGAAAGAGGGCTCACAAGGAAGTGTAATTTCTTGAGCATTTGGAAGGGTTGGGAGGATTAGATACTATAAGGACTATGGAATTGGAGGTCTGCTGTTAACTGCAAATCATTTATTGCCAGAAAGAAATAGCAGACTTGATATGTTAATTAACAACTTTGAGTTCAATACGATGTTCAAAGAACCTTTTTTGGACAATATTTCAAGAGACTTTCATCTTCTGCAACCAGAGGGCCATGTAAACCACAATTTGGGCATAAGACTGAATTGTATAACGAGAGAAGATTTTAGATGGGGTTGAATTTTCAGCTCAGGTAAGTCTCCTATGTCAAGGTCAGGGCTGTGCTATGGGAGTAGTGGGACCCCAGAAGTTGAGATGGGTATAACTGAATAGAGGTACTTGAGAATTTCTTTGCACTCATAGGTTTCCTTGAGTCCTTTGCAGGAATGGCCTATTTCCTCATATGTGCGTATAAAGATTGCAAAATCAGTACTTGCTCTGAGCATCAGCCCTTATTTCTGGTCCTGACCACCAAGACAACTAGAGTCAAATCCCAGCATAGCTTGGAGAGAGGTGTTGGGCCTGCCTAAGAGGCAAAGAATATGGATCAAATGAACTGCAGAACTAGCTTAGCTTGTCCCACAGGAACCAGGAGAATATGAAGAATGTCTTGGAGGTCCCTGGCAGATAAGCAAGAGTTTGTCAATATGAGGCATTCTTCTCTGGCACAAGTTTCAACACTTGGCATGAGCAGTTATAATTCCTTCTAGATTGGCACCTGGAAAGCTATGACCTGTGCTAAAAGAAGTAAAAGGGCAGAGCTGCTGTGGCAGACTGGGGGTGGTGGTGGGAGATAGGTTCAGAGAATTAGGAATGCTAATATTTATCCTCAGGAAGACCTAGGAAATACTGTGCCCACCAAGTCAATAGGAAGTCCACTTAAAAAGGGGACACCAGCTTCACTGAGATCAGTGGTGCTTGTTTCCTCCAAGTGGGTGGTAGCATTATAGACTGGGTTTCTTAGTTTCTTTCTTTTAAAAAAAAGGTTTTTTTAACATTTATTTTTGAGAGAGAGAGAGAGAGAGAGAGAGAGACACAGAGTGTGAGTGGGGGAGGGTCAGAGAGAGAGGAAGATACAGAATCTGAAGCAGGCTCCAGGCTTTGAGCTGTCAGCACAGAGCCTGACACGGGGCTCAAACCGCGAACTGTGAGATCATGACCTGAGCTGAAGTCGGACACTTCACCGACTGAGCCACTCAGGTGCCCCTAATCTTCTTAGTTTCATTGGAAATAGTAGAATCTCAGAATAGCTGAGGTAAGACACAGCATTAAATCATCTGATGTGACATGGAGCTCCTGAAGTGTATTTCATCATTCCCTTGATAACTACTAAGTACAGTATAAAAATCACAAATCAAACTTTCCTATCAATTAAGACACAAACATTTAAACGTATTAGTAAAGTAAATCTAGCAATGTATGAGATATTGGGATGTTATATATAAATATATATATAGATTTAGAACCAAATTAAGTTTATCCCCCAAATAAAAGGTTAATTTAACATTAAGGAATTAAATTTCCACACTAAAAGAATAAAGAAGTAAAATCATATTATTGTCTTTGCTAAAGAAAAAGAGTTGGTAAAATACAAAAGCTATTCATAATTAAAAAGAAAAAAAGAAAACCTCAAAAAATTACATATAAGGTAAAACTCCTTTATCCGATCAGGATAGTTACAAAAAATAAAAATAATGGTGACATACAGAAATCATTCCTTTCAGTAGAAGGAACGAGACAACAGTACCTACTATTAGCATTTCATTCAGCATTGCATTGGAATTCCTACTGGGTGCAATAAAGAAAAAGAATAATAACAAAAATAAGGACTGGAAAGAAAGAATGTAAATTGCTATTATTAGGATATGACTGTGTAGTTAGAAAATCAGAAGAATTTATAGCTATATTTTAGAATTAATAAGAGAGTTGATCAATTTTCCTGGGTGTGAAATCAATGTACGAAGAGCAATTACATTTGTGTATAGCAGCAATGCACAGATGATAAGATAAAAGGCTTGTTTCCACAGTAGGGAGAAAGTGTAGGCAATCCCAGAAAGGTTTGAAAATTCTGCATACAGCCCTCAGGGGCCTTTCTCAGTTGTATAGTCCATTTCATCTTCAGATTATGGGCCATGAAAGTACGTATGGGCCATCTTAGTTCTTGGGGAGTTCAGGAATAAGGTTACAGAGACACTTTTATATAGCTCTGGACACAGCTAAAGCTGGCTAAAGCCAGCCTGTGTAATTGGTTAAACCGGGGGCAAACCATCTTTATATAGCCTTAAGCAAAGGAGGCAAGTTAGTACATCCAGGAGAGTTTCAGATCATTGGGATAGATAGAACATACCTCACCATCGTAACGGCAATATACAAAAGACCCACAGTTAATATCATCTTAATGGGAAAAAATTTACAGCTTTTCCTCATTGGTCAGGAACAAGACAGGGATGTCTACTCTCACCATCACTATTTAACATAGTAGTCCTAGCCTCAGCAATCAGACAGCAAAAAGAAATAAAAGGCACCCACGTCAGCAAAGAAGAAGTCAAACTTTCACTATTTGCATATAACTTGATACGCTATGCAGATTTTCACCAGAGCAGTGTATATCACCAGTAGAAAACCTGGTCAAGTTTGGGCCAAAAGTCAAGCCAGATGGCCATTTTGCCCTAGGCCAGCTGCAAGATAAACCTCTTCTTATACATTTGTACACAAGTATCCAAATTAAAAGTTTTATACAGTATTAATCTTTGCTAATTCTGTGTGTTAGTAGATGAATATGCATCACAATATTCTCCAACCTTGTCTGTATTTTTTAAACTTTTCATAGTAAAAAAGTGATCCTCAGGAGTTAATTGTGGTTGTCATTTGTGTGTGTTGAGGTTTATCTTTTTTACAAACAAAAATTTGTCTATTTTATATTTATAAAATGTGATCACTGTAAGTAAATGATAAACTTGGTCATGTTTGACCCTTTCATTATAGGCCAAGTACAATGAAGTCAATAGACTCCTCAGGGATTCCCCAGCTTGTACTTACTCCTCCTAATACATCTATTTTTCAATATATAATATCTTAGCAGGGGTCATAGTTACTACCAAGATTTTTGTTATAATTTAGACTCACCAGTTACCTGAAAAGATAAAAGTTTCTTGATAAGGCTGTTGAGATTGGCAATAGCTTCCATTTCCAGGAATATTTAAACTTCTTTCAAATAAATTAAAATTTCCCCCCAAAATCATAATGTTTTTATCATTTTAAACAATGAAATTGCTCTTGTTTATTTTCATTCATTGCATTATAAAAATGTAACCAAATAGTCGTTAGCTTAAATATTTGACTTTGTATCTCAAGAGAAATAAATTACTTAATTCTTAAAAAAATTTTAAAGATGGTCTCAAACTTAAGACATCACCTCAGGTTAGCCAAATCTATCTTTCCAAATATACAGAATGCCTTGTTTTTTTTTAAAGCTATCGATGAAGTGTTTTTGGAAAGAAAATTTCCTTAAAGTTTCAGATAAAGTTTAAAGATAAAAGTTTCCCTCATCTTTCCAAGGCATCTTCCTAGTGGTCCATAAGGAAATTACCTTTCATAATACTAGATTAGGAGGATTCTGTGGAACAATTCAAAGAGAACGTACCTTTCCTCAGGAAATTAGAGTTATATTTGGGGCACTGGCGGCAGTCATGTACTACTACTATTTTTTTTAAGGTAATGAAACGAGTAAGTGAAGCAAAGTGATCTGACCTGGTCCACTGGGCAGAGTGAGACACTGCCAGAGCTCACAGTACCACTTAACTCCTGGGACACACTGTCGCTTCTCTCCCGAGTACGGGGGCGGGGGTTGTATCCCATAACAACCGAGACAGTGCCTTTTACAGAGTAAGTAATCAACACGTGTGCTTTCTATTTAGTACAGAGAAATGTTCAGAGTGACATTGATCTCCAGGTCAATGTAGCTGACCATTTAGGTTTGGGACTTCCTTTCATTTTATTACAAGAATGCAGTAACATTGTGAAAATAAAGCATTATTTGCAATGTCTGGTTTGATTTGTGTATTTTAATCAGTTTTTAAAGCCATTGTTTTTTCTCTGTGTGGACAAGGTTTCAGAGTTTGCCATGCACAAAGATTCCTCTAAACACTGAATGTAATTTTAGACCTTAGAAATTTCAACATATGGAAATAAATTATGTATCTTTAATCCATGTGTGAAACCAAACTAAATTCACATCTAAATCGGTAGTGTTTTGACATCTTTCCCCTCCTTGATTGAATTAAAACTATTTATTATTAAGCCTAAAAAACCTGGGAGACTGGAAGTAGTGAGTGTGTACAATGGCTCTCTTGGTCCTGATTAGAACATATTTATTACCTAATAGTTACCTTACAATATAATAATGTAGAAATCTGAGTTATATGATAGAATATGAGGAACTTTAACAAAATGTTTATACTTACTATTATTATTTCACAATAAGTGCTTCTCTGAAAGTCAGCAAGAGCCTTCCTTCTCTGAAAACCATGCCACCACCACTGCCACCGCCACCACCGCCACCATCACCGCCACCATCACCGCCACCACCACCGCCACCACCACCACCATCACCACCGCCACCACCACCACCACCACCACCATCACCACCATTGCCAAAATGACAAAGCAAACCATTTACCTTGCTGATTGCACTATACCAGAGGAAACTGAAAGTAGAATATCCTTTAAACTACCTTCCTTATATTTTTGTTCTCTGAAAATTACCAGGGTGCTTGTTTTTCTAAGTTGTGTTTCATAAATGTTCAGAATCTGTGGGACAAAAACTGATTTCTTTGTTTAAAAAAAACACAAATAAAAACTAAAACAAAATACTCTTTTCATACAGAATCTTCAGCATATAGTATATTTCTTTAAATCCTACTCTAGATTGAAAACAAAACTCATATACTCTCCTTCTTAAGAAAAACCACAAACACCATTCCAAAATGAAGACCTTAACATGTTTCAACTTTATGAAACTTAGGACACCTGAACTTTTTAAATTAAAATGTTTGATTCCAATGATATCTATGAAAGGCACAAAAGGTAGAAATTTAGAGTGGCTGCAATACACTGTAAAACCATACCGTGAAAACTAGAAACCAACTTGGCCTTCCTTTACCAAACCATTTCTAGTTATCATAAGATTAGTCCACTTCAGAACTTACTCAGTATAAAAGTAATCCATATAGAGGAAACATATCTATTGATATGTTTGCATATCACACACACACACACACACACACACACACACACACACACACATTTCTTTAAAGGTAGAGATAAAAGGCCACACCATACCTTAACTACTTAGCCAGTGGCTGCAAGTGTCCAGCATATAAATGTATTTTTCCTCAGCAACGGAGTATGCTATCATCATGGTTGGATCTGGAAGGGGGTTGAGAAACTGTAGACAGAGACGTACCAGTGTCTAATCCCAGAGTTCCAGCCCTCAGCACAGAGGAGTGGAGGGACATGATGTGCCTCTGTGCTGGGATAAAATACCTTATGCAAATTTTACAGATAAATGGTCCTGTATTCTAATAAGCCTTTCAGTATTGGAGAAAATGAGGATGGAAACACTTGAAATATATATCTCTGCAGTGCCGGCTTCTGGTTATAGTTTTTCAAATGCTAACAAACTACCCTGAGTCGAAATTAAAATATACATGAGGGACCTGGTGGCTCCGTTGGTTAGGCATCTGACTTTGACTCAGGTCCTGATCTCACAGTTTGTGAGTTCAAGCCCCATGTCAGGTTCTGTCCCGAGAGTGCAGAACCTGCTTGGGATGTTCTCTCTCTCTCCCCAACCCTCT
>NC_043700.1:65409277-65410529 GCF_006229205.1 Suricata suricatta
TCACCACCACTGCCTCAGCCACCGCCTCGACCACCATCACCATCACCACCACCGCCATCACCACCACCGCCACCACCACCGCCATCACCACCACCACCACCACTGCCAAAACGACAAAGCAAACCATTTACCTTGCTGATTGCACTATACCAGAGGAAACTGAAAGTAGAATATCCTTTAAACTACCTTCCTTATGTTTTTGTTCTCTGAAAATTACCAGGGTGCTTGTTTTTCTAAGTTGTGTTTCATAAATGTTCAGAATCTGTGGGACAAGAACTGATTTCTTTGTTTAAAAAAAACACAAATAAAAACTAAAACAAAATACTCTTTTCATACAGAATCTTCAGCATATAGTATATTTCTTTAAACCCTACTCTAGATTGAAAACAAAACTCATATACTCTCCTTCTTAAGAAAAACCACAAACACCATTCCAAAATGAAGACCTTAACATGTTTCAACTTTATGAAACTTAGGACACCTGAACTTTTTAAATTAAAACGTTCGATTCCAATGATATCTATGAAAGGTACAAAAGGTAGAAATTTAGAGTGGCTGCAATACACTGTAAAACCATACCGTGAAAACTAGAAACCAACTTGGCCTTCCTTTACCAAACCATTTCTAGTTATCATAAGATTAGTCCACTTCAGAATTTACTCAGTATAAAAGTAATCGATATAGAGGAAACATATCTATTGATATGTTTGCATATCTCACACACACACACACACACACACACACACACATTTCTTTAAAGGTAGAGATAAAAGGCCACACCATACCTTAACTACTTAGCCAGTGGCTGCAGGTGTCCAGCATATAAATGTATTTTTCCTCAGCAATGGAGTATGCTATCATCATGGTTGGATCTGGAAGGGGGTTGAGAAACTGTAGACAGAGACGTACCAGTGTCTAATCCCAGAGTTCCAGCCCTCAGCACAGAGGAGTGGAGGGACATGATGTGCCTCTGTGCTGGGATAAAATACCTAATGCAAATTTTACAGATAAATGGTCCTGTATTCTAATAAGCCTTTCAGTATTGGAGAAAATGAGGATGGAAACACTTGAAATATATATATCTCTGCAGTGCGGGCTTCTGATTATAGTTTTTCAAATGCTAACAAACTACCCTGAGTCGAAATTAAAATATACATGAGGGACCTGGTGGCTCCGTTGGTTAGGCATCTGACTTTGACTCAGGTCCTGATCTCACAGTTTGTGAGTTCAAGCCCCATGTCAGGTTCTGTCC
>NC_043700.1:65410629-65506602 GCF_006229205.1 Suricata suricatta
CAGATGCCCATCCCAAACCTTGGTATTGCCTGTGCGTTTGGCCAACAAGCTGTAGACTGAAGGTTCCAAAACTCTTTCCTTGGGTTCAGTTCATTTGTTAGAGCAAAATACTTATATTTACCAGTTTATAAAAAACATGTGATAAAGTATACAGATGAACAGCCAGATGAAGAGATACATAGGGTAAGTCTCCGAGGGTCCCAAGCACAGAGCTTTTATCCCTGTGGAGGTGAACGATGTCCCCCTCCCAGTGCAGATGTGATCACCAGCCTGGAAGCTCCCTGAGCCCCCCACTATCGGACTTTTATGGAAGCTTTGTCACATAGGCATGATCAATTATTAACTCCATTTTTGGCCCCTCTCTTTTTTCTGGAGGAAGGGTTGGGGAGTAAGTGGAGCTGAAAATGCCAAGTTTCTAATCATGATTTGGTCTTTCTGGTGACCAGGTCCCATCTAGGAGTCATCCTGGGGCCCACTCAGAGTTGCTTCATTAGAACAAAAGATGCTTCTAGTTCTCTTATCACCTGGGAAATTGCAAGGGCTTTAAAAACTCTGTGCTAGGAACCACAAGCAGAGGCCAGTATATATATTTTCTATCATCTCCAGGAGTTCACAGATTTTTGGCTTCTAAGAATGGCAATGCAGAAGAGAACATTTGGCTGGTCTCTGTTTATGACTTAACATTATGATTTTACTCTCTTTTCTCAAGACAAATCTGCACTTTCCAGTCTTTTAAAAAGAAACTAGTTGGTCCGAGGGTTGTGGGTTATCGTTAAGCTAAAAAGAAACTTATCCTTCTGTTTCGACCAACCTACCTCATTTTCATTACATAGTTGCATCCTTAAAGGGGCAAATCACAACCCTTTTTTATGGAAACCGTAACAGATCTCCCAAAAGAAGAAAACAAGAAAGGTTTTTTTCATAAAGAATAAAGTTTCTTTCCATAGCTCCATTTTTTGGGTCTCCATAATATAAATATCTCCTCCCTCCTTATCTTCTCTCTTCAAATTTGAAATCATGAAAAACAAGATCTATGTGTTATTTGCATGGACTTTGACGCAGAGCCAGAGAACAAACTTTACCCATTAAAGGTGGTCCACAAAGGATTGGTAGATTAAGTGAAGGAAGGGCACACTGGAGCACATTAAAGAAAGGACAGTGTCTTCCCCCAACCACGAAAGTGTGCAGTGGCCCTCATTCTTCATTCAGTGTGTAGCCATTGGTCATTTCTTCCTGGCAAACCTTATTTTGAACCGAGAGCCTAGAATACTGTCTGGCTCTGTAAATAGCAAACATGCAACAGAAATTTATTGAATATTGAAAACAAATTAAGCTCTGGTCTTTTAGTTTTTCATCTTTACCAGACTTTAAAAACTATTTAAAAATTACTTTCTTCCTTTGAATTTCAAATATAGTTATAGGAAGTCTACAGAAATCCTGAATAAAACAAATTGAAGAATAAAACATAGTTAACAAGTAAAAATACTATATTGAGAGCTGGATTCATGGAGTCCGAAATAACGAGATTTTGAGTAACTTTAAAATTTTGATGCAGTGTTCCATTTGCAGGAAAGCTGGAAAATTGAGTGCCTAACAATCTATATATCCATTGTGTAAATTCCTTAATCGTTAGCATTCTATCACACTTGCCACTGTCATTCTTTCTCTTCCTCTATGTATGTGTGTGTATATATAACATATCCTGTTCATTAAAGTTTCACTCTTTGATGCTTCTTGCCTTGAATTAAGTGTTACTGTGATGGCTGCCAAATGGTAATTTTAAAATTTCATCATTCCTTCACTATTTATTAGTAAAGCTCTAAGGTAGTGCTTTTCCTTTGCTTCGAGTTGGATTCTTGTTTGACAAGCTCTTATTCATGTATGTCTTTATTTAATTCAATAAAATTTTATAAACTTGGCCAGGTAAAACCTCTTCACATTGTCTCCAGGGTCTTTTCACATGTTCTCATAATTCTTGAGAATTTCCTTATTCTCAGGCACAGGCTGGTCTAAGATCATCTTGTACTTTCCCTGTTCAGCCCCTGGATCAGCTGTTTCTTTAAGAATATCTGGTTCCTTTTAGTGAATAAGGATATTTAGAAAGTGCATTGTGGTTATTATTGGTTGGTTCAAAGGTGTTCATTTTATTGTAGAATTACTGTATGTGATTAATCTCACATGTGTCTTCCTTGCATGTTTCCAAATGTGAGAAACCTCTAAGAGAAACTTTAAAATAGTATTCGTAATTATTAATATTTAAAATAACACATAAGACTGCTTTACACTTTACAATCTTGTTTTGAATCCCTAGTTGGCTTAGTAATATGCATTCCTTTGGGCATCATAACTTATCAAGAAGAAAAAATGGCACAGCACACTTTTTTCCATCACTTAAAAAGTTCAGGTCATTGTGTATTTAGAAAATAAGTTAGTTACAAGGGCAGTTAAATAAAAACTTCTTTTTTTTTGCTTCTAAAGTAATTGCCTGTTCCAGTTTATTTTACATTAGTATGTGTAAAATTACCACTTTAATAATAAACATTTGATAATTAGAATTGACAAGCAAGATTTGTGAGTTCCATATATATTTGTTGCTGTACATCTATTTTCATAAGCATGTTTCTATGGGAGACTAGTACATTGAAATGTTCAAAAAATATAATTATGCTAATGTGGTTCAAGGCATCCTTGACATCTATCTGTTTACAAAGATATAGATTAGCTTTTCAGGTGAGTATTTTTGGCAAAAGTAAATCTCAGATTTTCCCAGAACGGATTTTCAAACTTTGCAAGCAAACCCCCGACTTTAATTGTGGTAAGTGGAGTACACGTGAACATTTTCTTGACTCTGTGCTGGTGGCCTCTTAACAGTGCAGGTCACTTCATTCTCTCTGACTTCAACTCAGCTGACTCTGGAATTATCAGAAGCTTCAAGAGTCCTGTAGGAGGGTCTCAGTGGCTCAATGCGTCTGCTTTTCTGCAGAGGTAGTTCTGACTAACCTCTGCCTTATGAATAGGAACCTGCTAGGTCTGTTATCTGGATACCTCTCTTGTCTCCGGTGCTGAATTTGTTTTGGTTCTTCCATCCCTATACTAACACAGATGTCAATAAACTTAGACCAAATATGTATTAAAAATATTTGGGAAGATTTCAGTGTAAAAAATTTATCTCAGAATTTCAGGGTAAATATGAAAGTTTGTATGTATAGAGGAGAAACATAAACTTTTCCTCTATCTTTCTAGGTTTAATAGTTGGTCATGTGAAATCAACTGACAACAGGTAGATTAACAGAAGAAAATGTATGCACATGTATAAATTCTTAATATTACATGCTTGGGATATTAAAGGAAAACAAAAGTGGATTAGCAAAATTCATATATATATATATGCATATATATATATATGTCTTTTTAGGGACAGGGGCAGAGGAATTATAGGCTACTGAGAGAGAGTAAATGAATTTTAGCAAAGAGGTAGGGCCTTTAGTGGAATAGATGGAAAGTAGGATCACTTGTACTGAAATTCATCTGGGTATGGTGTCAACTTCTAGTGTCCTTTCCTGTGATAAGAATTAGTCTTCTCTGGTTGGTGAAATTCCCAAGGAGGGGTTTATGACATTCGAGTTCCTATGGACGGTCTGTCTTTAGGCAACTAAAACAGAAATCTTTCTGCATTTGCTACAAAATTGAGCCTTCAGCTCAAAGTAATCAATATATCAAAGAGGCATATTTTGCGCTGGCATATCCTAAACATTTTTCACAAGCTGTGGATATACAAAAAAAAAACCCCACAAAAACCCAACTATCAATAAATAGTATGTTTTGTCAGGAGGGATTTAGATATAGTCATAGTGCAGTTTCTTCACATTGTAGATAAGGTGAAGAGGCAGCTTCGTTATGCAACTCACCAACACTGTGTATCTTTTTGGTAAAGTGTAAAGTAACCTCTAAACTCAAAATCAAAGTATTACTTGCCTTCTCTGAAGCCGGTTGATTTGCGGTGTAATATTTCACTGTGTAAGTATACATTTTCCATGGTTCTCTGTTCACTTCTCTTTTAATCAATTTCAATGACATTAATTAATTTCAATGGCATTCTTACTAATTTTGCTTTCCAGTACTTTCAGTCTTTTTCTGCATTTTGGAATTTTGCTTTATTCTATTATTCTTTATTATAATTTTTCTTTATGGTACTTCAACCTTTTAAACTTCTTGGAACTTAAGCATTGTGGGGTGGAGACGTTAAGCTTTACTTTCTTGCTTTCTTGATTGATTGATTACAAGTGAAGCAATGTTTAGGTTAATTAACAAATTTTAGAGTAGTTGCAATTCAACACATTAAAGCTCTGAAGACAATATGTCCACCTTTAAAAAAAAACTGAACTGATACCAACAACATTCTTCACAGAACTAGAACAATAATCCTAAATTTGTATGGAACCACAAAGGACCCAGAATTGCCAAAACAAACTTGAAAAAGAAAAACAAAGCTGGAGGTATCACAATTGTAGGAGTCAAAACAATATGGAACTAGCACAGGAATAGATATATAGAGCAATAGAACAGGATGTAGAATGGTAAAAAGACATTCTCTTCAACATATGGTGCTGGGAAACTAGACAGCTAAATGCAAAAGAATGAAACTGGACCACTTTCTTACACCATACACAAACATAAACTCATAATGGATTAAGGATTTAAATGTGAAACCTGAAGCTGTAACAATTCTAGAAGAGAGCGTAGGCAGTTATTTCTCTGACATTAGCTGTAGCAACATTTTTCTAGATATATCTAGCGAGGTGTGAAAAATAAAAGCAAAAATAAACTGCTGGGACTATATCAAAATAAAAATCTTCTGCACAGCAAAGGAAACAATCAATAAAATAAAGACAACATACCGAATGGGAAAAGACATTGGCAATAGACATATCTGATAAAGGGTTAATATCCAAAATCTATAAAGAACTTACTAAACTCAATATCCAAAAGCCAAATAATCCAATTAATAAATGGATAGAAGACATGAATAGACATTTTTCCAAAGAAGACATACAGATAGACAGCAGACACAGTAAAAGATGCTCAACATCACTCATCAGCAGGGAAATGTAAATCAAAACCACAGTGAGAAATCACTCACACCTGTCAGAATGGTGAAAAAAAAAGTGTTGGTGAGGATGTGGAGAAAAAGGAACCCTTGTGCAAGTGAAAATTCTCATTCCTCTCTCCAGTCCCTGTTTCTTCTACCGCTTCTAACAGTTGACGCACATCTTTGCAGATACTTTACAGTGTCTTTAGAGATTACATAAATATGTTTATAAAACATTAAAATGCACCTCTTGTTTTGCAATATACTTTATTTATTTGTTTATTTTTAAGTAATCTGTGCATGCGATGTGGGGCTTGAACTTAGAGCCCCATACACATGTGCACTATTGTGGGAATGCAAACTGGTGCAACCACTCTGGGAAGCAGTACTCAAAGGATTAAAAATGGAACTATCCTATAATCCAGTAATTGCACTACTGGGTATTTACCCAGAGAGTACAAAAACACTATTTTGAAAGGATATATGCACTCTTATGTTTATAGCAGCATTATTATAATAACCAAATTATGGAAGTAGCTTAAGTGTCCATTGATAGATGAATGGATAAAGGAGATGTGGGATGTACACATATATCCATATAAAAATATATGATATATTCATATATATGGATAGTCTATTAGTCTATTGGTTTTGAAATACATATATAAAATGGAATATTATTATGCTGTAAAAATGAGATCTTGCCATTTGTGACAATGTGGATGGAGAGAGAATAATGCTAAGCTAAATAAGTGAGTCAGGAAAACAAATACCAAATGATTTCACTTATATGTGGAATCTAAGAAACAAATCAAAGAAATAAAGGGGGGAAAAAGAGATAAATAAAAAAACACACTCTTAACTATAGGGAACAAACTAGTGGTTGTCACAGGGTAAGTGTGTGGGGGGAAGGGTGAAGAGGTGAAGGGGATGAAGATACACTTGTCATTTAACATGATGAACACTGAGTAATGTATAAAATTATTGAATCACTGTGGTGTACACCTGAAACTAACATAACACTGTATGTTAACTATACTGGAATTAAAATAAAAAGCTTACTAAAAAAATAAACTGAGCTGCACAGCAACACAAAAATTCTGGTAAGCTGTAAACTACTGTTTTTGAAAATCTGATGGAAACTAAAATAAATCACATGTTATGTTCTTTCAAACACTTCTTTTAATCTCAGTAACTTAGACCCTATTGAATAAATCAAAGTTGATGGAAACAATTGATGAAAATGTTTAAAATGAAAATGTAGCAGTTGTATATACTATTATTGACAAAACATTTAAAACTGCCAAGTTATTATTGGAGCAATGCAAATGATTTTTAATAAATTTGGTCTTAGAATAATGAAAAGGAATGACATAATTTGTTCTCATATCCAAAATTTCAGCAGGATTTTAAAGGAAATTTTTGATGGAGGTTTAAGATGTAGACTTCCTTTAGCCTTATTCCTCCCTCTGAATACTCAGCGTTGATATGTTTCCAGTTTCTAACCAGAGGACAACCGCTTATCTTCAGAATTGCTCCAACGTCAACTTAATTATATTCGTTATGAATATAATGAAGCATAACTTATTATCCATAATGTATTCCATTTTCTGGGAAGTGCTCCTAGACTGATACATGTGCTCCTAGTCTGTCTACATGTTGATGTACAACTTGCTTTTTTGTCCAAATTACTGAAAAGAATTTTTTAAAACGATCAGACGTCATTCTGTATAACTATGTCTTTTCCAACATTCCGCAAACATTAGAGATACTTCTGTGAACAGTTTAGTATTTATAATCAAGATGGTTTGCAGAAACTAAATTACTTGAGTTGGTTATAAGCATACAAATTTGAAAGGAAAATAATCTTTCACATCATACTAAACTAATCATGCGTTTTGCTGAAGTGAGCACTACATATTTGCCAGAGTCCAGCTCCGGCAGGTCCAGGGTCCCCTGAAGGACGGACGGTGTCGGTGAGAGAGAGAGATGAGAGAGCTGCACGTTTCTTTCCTGGTCACCAGGCAGGCATCTCTGTTCAGTCTGCGTTGGTGTCTTTCTTTATTGGTTAAGCAATAACATGACATCAGAAAATAGAAATTGTTTACAGTTTCTAACTCTTAGTGATAAGGTGTTTTAATCATCAAAGGTGTACAGAGACAAATTTTACAGAAGTACTTTTGTAGAACCATTCCAATTTATTTTTGGCATCAGTCCCCAAGGTTAAGAAAGCAACAAACCTATCTTATTTTGTACGGGTTGGGTTTTGGCCAATAATTATGACTTTTTTTTTAATTAACATGTTATAACTAAATCATGTAATGCACTTACAGTAAGGTAAATTTTACAATTAAGAGAATAACAAGATGTTTTTAGTAAAAAACAAGGATAATATACATATTATTTTAGTAAAGCTAAAACTAAAACTAAAACATAGGTTAAATTGTATAAAGATAGGCTGGGAGTTATTTTATCTAGCTCATAAACCACAAGAGAAAGAATGCTTGTTAACAAGTTGCTAGAGAAAGCCCTTCCCTTGATGTAAGCATAATGGGGGCCCTGTGTGTTGACCTTGCACCTGGGTTTCTAGTTTCTTATCCATCCTCATAGCTGAAGTCAGTACAAGGGAGGGTATTTGGACTTCAATAGCAAAAATATATGCAGCAACTGATGTCCGGTCCTTGTCTGTTTCTTATCTCTAAGTTAGGCTCTTCTTCTCCAGGCCAGAGTTAATTGTAACTCTTGTGGTCTTGGCCCCCCCTTATGTTTTGGTCTGCAAGCTCATTAGAAGAGCCTTTTAGCAAACATCTGCAGCACTTTGATCTAAAATCCCTTATGTAGAGGCAGAAATATGCCTTTTCTTATGGTGTAACTGTGTGGGGAATATCGGCCTGATTTGGAACATTGTGAGGCCTAATCAATACCAATAGGCTTAATTTCACATGAGCAGTAGTAACAGAAGGGGATACCAGTTCCGCCTCTCATGACAGGAGCCATGCAACGTCTGCCATTTCCTTACTGTGACCGTGTCATCCAGCAAGTCCGGTGTGGCTCCCAGCACAATTGTAATAAATTATGGATTAGTAGGCAATAGCTCTAGAAAAATACAGAGAAGCATAGAAAAATATCCTACAGGGAATATGGGGTGATAGCCTCATCAACGTCTAAGTCACTCCTAAAGAGAGCTATATTAATTTTTTCAGCAAATGCAATGCTCTGAATCAGGATTCAGCAATTGGTGGCTCTGAACATCAGAAGAGAGATGTTCTTCTCTATTACCAACCATCAAGACTCAGAGAAAGAAAGGAAAAAAACATGACATGCAAGACTATAATCATGAAGAGTATGTGGTGGAGGTAAGAAGAAAGGATATAGAACCTTGAGGAGCTGGCTAGAATGTTCCTGATATTGCCTAAGTTGCCACCACATGGCATGAATGGTATTGACTTCTTGTCTATAAATTAATTTGTACTTTTTTTACTTGCAAAGATTAACATATTTCCATATGTGTTTAATAGTGTGTTAGAGTATGTTTGCCAAGGGTAAAAATACAAATCCTAAAAAAAATTAATTTACACTTTTCAATGTTTACTTTATTATTATTATTATTATTTTGAAGGAGCGACAGTGGGGGCGGGGCGCGGGTACAGGGGTCTGAAGCGGGCTCTGAGCTGACAGCAGTGAGCTGGGGGTCGCGGGGAGCTCGAATGCGGGTGCTCAACCGACTGAACCACCCAGTTGCCCCTCTTTTACAATTTCCAAAAATCAACAAATGTTTATTAAATATCTGTTATATTCTGGTGAGTAAAAAAAAAAAAAAACCAGCAGAAGAAAGATGGTCCCTGTCCTGAAAGGCTTCCGGGTGTCTAGAAGGCTGTCATCTTTGCATAAAACTAATCTGTACCATGAGGTAAGTACTAGATTAGTGGATAAATAAAATATTACTGAGAGAGCAACTAATTTCTCTGTAGTGTCCAGGGATGGTTTTCTTCAGAAAATATTTCTATTTGAAATTGTCCTCAAAGACTGAATTGAGTTATGCCAAATAGGGAGGGAGCTCCAGGCCAAAATAATAGCAGTAAGGATAGTCTGTTGGTGCTAAAATATTGGTGCTCTTTTCCTTTTACATACATTAAACTGAGGATACCGCATTCAAATGCACACAGAATCTGCAATGTAACATTGTCAGAGACACCTATTCAAATCATTAAAAAATTTAATTCGGGGCCCCTGGATGGCTCAATTGGTTGAGTGTCTGCCTTTAGCTTAGGTCATGATCTCGTGGTTCGTGAGTTCAAGCCCCACATCAGGTTCTCTGCTGTCAGTATGGGGTCCACTTTAGATCCTCTGCCCCCTTTGTCTGCTCCTCCCCCACTCAATCCTGCATCTCAAAAATAAATAAATATTTAAGAAAATTTAATTCACTTATACATTAGGGAAAAATTATAGCCCTATCAGAAATGGAAAACTACTATCACCTGTTATAAGTAGAAAGTAACAGTAAAAATAAGCATAATGAAAACAAAACCAATTTAGATATATTTATATTTAAATAATATAGACTATAAGTAAGACTAAATCTAATAAATTCATGAAATAAATATTACAATTAAAATGGACATATTTAGTCTGTCACTAATAAGATGATACTCAGGTTAATGTTTCTTAAAAAAATTTTTTTTTCAATGTTTATTTTTTGACAGAGGGAGAGGGACAGAGACAGAGCATGAGTGCAGGAGGGGCAGAGAAAGAGGGAGACAGAATCCTAAGCAGGCTCCAGGCTCTGAGCAATCAGCACAGAGCCCGACATGGGGCTCGAACTCATGAACCATAAGATCATGACCTGAGCTGAAGTTGGCTGCTTAATTTACTGAGCCACCCAGGTGCCCTACTACTGTTTTCTATGTCATAGGCTACCTTTGAATAGTCATGACAAGTTGTTACCGAAAATTGCACATGCTCATACAACATGAATAAGGATATATTACCATTTTATACATTTATATTTGGCTGTATATTATCTAGATGTCTCTCCAACTAGATATACATGATATGTTTTTAATTTTTAAATTTATCCATATTGTGTATTTCTGAATCAAGCTAGATTATTATCACTTAGAGCAATAACTACCCACTTCCCTTTGCACCAGTTCTTTCCTTTCTGTAGCCATGTGAGGAAGAGCCCACGGGCAGACCTGTGTGTGCAAAGGAGTTTTTGTCATTATAGGAAGGGAACCTTAAATTAGGACCCTGGAAGCTTATATATGAGAAGTACGGCCTCTGGAGAGACCAAGAGAAGCCCAATTTCCCTAATGGAAAACAAATTCCATTTGGAAAGAAAAAGAAAGGTGCCTGGGTTCTTCTTGCCCATAGAAATCTAAATGCATGTCTCCTGAGGGGAGATAACCATTTCAGAGTTTACACTCCAGGGTTTTAGATTTATAAATAACCAAATGAAAATTTGACTTCTTTTTATTTTTCCAGAGAATCGTGACATGTTAAGCTAGGTGTTTAGAATTACCCTTGCTTACAAGTAGCCTCAAAGTTTGCCCACATGAGTGTGATGTCTAGTCATATTTCATAATGAGTATCTCTAGTGAATGCATGAGGAAGGACTTCATACTTATTTTTTAATTTTTTCTAATTTTTAAAAATATTTATTGAGTTTTGAGAGAGTAGGGGAGGGGTACAAAGAGAGAAGGGGTATAGAATCTGAAGCTGGCTCCAGGCTCCGTGCTGTCAGCCCAGAGTCCAATGCGGGGCTCAAACTCACAAACTGTGAGATCATGACCTGAGCTGAAGTTGGACACTTAATTGACTGAGCTACCCAGGTGCCCCAGGATTTCATATTTCTGCAGGTGGGAAATGGTTTTCTCTCTGCTGATTCCCACTTGTTTGGTTCCACTAAGGCCACCTACCTATTTGCCACCCGTCACTAGTGTGGCTGATTCAAACCTAGTAGATTTGGACAGAGTTCATCTGTCCTCTGCATCCCGGTCTAAAGTCCTCTGGCAGCGGCCTGAGCCATTTGCATCTTAAATATCTGCCCGGGAGACTGAAGCCTACTCAGTCGCGAGCTCTTCCAGCTACTCGCAAAGGTCTCGCTTCTTTTTCGGAGGCTTATTCCTTTGTTGATGAACCGGGTGTCCCCTGTTCACAGAATTTCTTGCCTCTATAGCAGCCTTTGGATTTCTTCTTAGTTAATTAATACATCACAGGCTAAAAAAGAAAATGCTCTCACTTAGAAGACTGAAAGAGTTGAAAGGCCTGGTGTGTGTGTAGGAGCAGGCGGCAAAGGTGGTAAAGCAGCTGTAGAAGGGGGTGGAAATTGTGATGGAGACCCTTATTAGTCACCGATCCGGAGAATGTTTCCAGAGGAAAATGGTAAATGTTTTTTACCTGTGATTTTGAAATTTTAAAAATGCCTTTCTCTTTGTGCCTCATCTTTTCCATGCCCCATTTTCTTTTTCTCTTTTTAATGTAGGTGGTGAAGGAGAAGAAACAAACTATTAAACAAATGCTGTAAGTATGGCTGCTCTTGATTTCTTTCCTGTTCTTCCTCTAAAACAAAACTCCTTTGCAAATACTCTTCTCCATGTTCCTAATCCTATGATCCTTGAAACTACAGGTATCCCTGCTTCTTTTAAAAATTTAAATCCATCTTAATTAACATATAGTTAATTATAATTCCAGGAATAGGATTTAGTGGTTCATCACTTACATACAATACCCAGTGCTCATCCCAATCAGTGTCCTCCTTAATGCTGGGCACCCATTTAGCCCATCCCCTTGCCCAACACCTCCCCCCCGTCAGCAGCCCTTAGCTTGTTCTCTGTATTTAAGAGTCTCTTATGGTTTGTCTTCTTCCCTGTTTTTATATTATTTTTGCTTCCCTTCCTCTATGTTCATTTATTTTGTTTCTTAAATTCCACATATGAGTGAAACCACATTTGTCTTTCTCTGCCTGAGTTAAATTTCACTTAGCATAATACAATCTAGTTCCATCCACATTGTTGCAAGTGACAAGATTTCATTCTTTTTTGAAAGTAATATTCCGTTGTATATATATATATGTATGTATATTTATCTTCTTTTTTTAAATTTTTTAATGTTTTATTTCTTTTTGATACAGAGAGTGACAGAGCATGAGAGGGGGAGGGGCAGAGAGAGAAGGAGACACAGAACCAGAAGCAGGCTCCAGGCTCTGAGCTGTTAGCACAGAGCCTGATGCGGGGCTCGAACCCACGAACTTGAGATCTGACCTGAGCTGAAGTCGGAGGCTTAACCGACTGCGCCACCCAGGTGACCCAGTATATTTGTCTTCTTTATCCATTTGTCAGTTGATAAACAGTTGAGGTCTTTCTGTAATTTGGTTATAACTGATATCCCTGCTATTAACATCAGAGTGCATATGCCCCTTCAAATCAGCACTTTTGTATTCTTTGGGTAAATATCTAGCAGTGCATTTGCTGGGTCTTAAGGCAGCTCTATTTTTTATTTTTTGAGGAAACTCCATACTGTTTTCCAGAGTGGCTGCACCAGTTTATTCCACCCTTTTTGGAAGGTCATGTTTCACCACTTCATTTTTACAAAAGACTTATATTACTAACCTGTTTTTGCTAACTAAAAGAAATCTGAAGACGATTTTCACTTTTACAAAGAAAAGACAAAAAGCGAAAATAAACTTCAGCATTGGTCTGGCAGCAAGCTCTACTGAGGCATCACGCACTTGGAGCGCCAGGCGGCCCTGCCAAGCTCCTTCCTCGGGAACTGCACTCTGCATCAAGCTGCCAGAGCTTTGAATTGTGTCTGCGGGCATCTGGGCTTTATCTCAATTTTATTTTGTGCATTTCTTAGCACAATGTGTCCTAAGGTATCAGAAAAGCATAAGAAAGTTTTCTTTGGATCTGACAATGCTCAAAAAATTTTCATGCACCTTAATGGTAATTTCTTCTTTACTTAGTAAGTGTTTGAATTTTTTTTATGTTCTTTATTTATTTTTGAGAGACAGAGAGAGACAGTGGGAACAGGAGAGGGTCAGAGAGAGAGGGAGACAGAATCCGAAGCAGGCTCCAGGCTCTGAGCTAGCTGTCAACACAGAGCCCCACGCGGGGCTCAAACCCAGGACCGTGAGATCATGACCTGAGCCGAAGCCGGACGCTTAACCGACTGAGCCACCCAGGCGCCCCAAGTAAGTGTTTGGATTTGCGGAAGTTTGCAGAGGAACATTCTACATTTAGATAGTAGTAGAGACCTGCATTTTACTCTGCTCTCAGCACTGAGGAGGTTTGCCTGACAGGTTGATTGAGTAGCAGCTGCAAAGCAGTTCAGGTAGTTTTGGTTTTTAACTAACATCAGATAAAAAAATATAGTGAGATGGTAGACAAATAAGACTGCAAACAGAATTTGAGTTCATTTCTTAGACATAAAGTATGGTTTTAAATGAAGATAAGCTCATGATGAGGAAAAATAAAAAACCCTAGCATTTATCAAATACTTACTAAATACCAGTTAATACGATGTAGGTATTTTAGTCCATGCTTGACCAGGAACTAAGGAATGCACAGAACACTATGAAGGGAGAAAAGTATGAGTGCCTTTTGAGGGCTTATCTACAAAATTTAAAAAATTATCCTAAAAGGAAAGAACTCTAGGACTAGAAGATTCAGTTATAAAATAACTGAAGGTTAATATGCCTTTCTTCATATACTGTTGTCAATCAAAAGGGAAGCTGATTAGTAATGGAGATTTAGAGAAGAAACAAAAAATGGAGGCAAATATTGAGAATGCCCAGCTACGTATGAGTCAGGAGCCCTCCAGACTGGACTATTATGACATTTCAAATATAGTTGTAGAGGAGGAAAGACTTTACCTAGACTCTATTAGGTTCTGTGTCTGAGCCTGACAATTTAACTGACAAAGGACAGATCAGTAGGAGAAACGCATGCACATAATACTTGATATTAATATTTGTACATGTACACAGAACTTCCACATGTAGGAAATGAAGCCCCAAAGAAGAAGATGGGCCAGAGAGCTTACATACCATTTTAACAAAGAACAGTAGCTTGTGGAGATGCCACAGGTAACAGGTGGGTATGGCTAGGGTGGTAAACTGTGGGGAAGTGACTGGCAAATGTAAGAGGGAGACTGATGGAAGGTAAGGGTTATTTTGGTAGGTTTGTTCATACAGATGTTGTTCATCTTGGTGTCAGCTCCCTATCTCCAGTGATAAAAATGGATAAGAGCATCCTCTTTGGGGAGAGGGAATATTTCTCACAAGAAGTTAATTCCCACTTCTAGGTAGAAAGGGGAGATCAGATACCCTTTTTGTATCTGCTTTTCTTCAATTGCCTTAGGCTCAAAATAACCAATATACCAAAGTGGCATTTTGGGGGGTGGTATGTTTCATCCCTTTTACAGACATATGGTGGAGAAAGATAAACTGGTTTTGTTACATGCCCAAATTGAATAACCCATTTTCCTCATTCTGATTCCTCATTCCGCAAGAACATTTCTGTTCAGTTGACTTTCCATGTTGCTCACTTCCAGGGACAGGATGCCACAGAGAGGTACACATGGCAGAGAGCTCTCATTAAATCTAGGGTACTAGGGTGCCTGGGTGGCTCAGTAGGTTAAGCGTCTCACTCCAGCTCAGGTCATGCTCTCACAGTTTGTGAGTTCGAGTCCCTCATCGGGCTCTGTGCTGGCAGCTCAAAGCCTACAGCCTGCTTTGGATTCTGTGTTTCCTTCTCTCTCTGCTCCACCCATGCTCATATTTTGTCTCTGTCTCTCTCAAAAATAATAAACATAAAAAAACTAGGGTACTAATGTACAACAATGTACATTACTTGTACATTTGTATACATTGTCTCTTCTGTATTTTGATAGGTTAACAGGATTGCTGAGGCCAGTCTCCCTAGGATCCCTATGACTTTGAGTTTTTGCAATTCCAGAACTGAAATCCAAAATCTAGAATCAAAGAGACCAACGCCATTTTTGGACACCTACAAGATGAGGCCACTCACGAGCACTGACCGAGTGATGACCTCTTTCTTTTATTTCATTCATTCTTTGAGCTTCTATAGGGATTATTCTCCCCATTTTCCAAACGAAGAAGAAACTGACACACAAAATGTGTAAAATGCCAAAATTTACCCAGATGAAAAGGGGCAGGACTGGAGTTTAACTCAGGTCTACAACATGTCAGAGCCTATCTTTACCAGTCACTACACTGTACACCGTTCCGTAAACAGTACTGAGGTGTCCAGAAACAATAAGCAGCTAAAAGTCACTATAAATTATTAGCCCATATTCAACTTTGTCATACACGATTGTAGACTTTCTGTCTTGTATAAAGAAAGCTGAGTTATTATGCATTATAAAATAAATAGAAGTAAATGTCCAAGAAAGTAGAATACATTTCCGAAACAATATACACTTAAGTGCATGATTTCACGTCTTTACCCTGTTTCACTTTTGCAGTAGAGATACTCCTAGAATAACTATTCATTTAATGACTACTTACATTTATATATTCTAAGATAATGATGTTGGTGAAGCCTTTCTCTTAAGTATACTTGATTAGAGCAATAAGAACCATAATAATAAGCTTTTAATGCTACAGCACGTTAGTTTACATAATAAGCTTTCATTTGCATTATTTCCCTTCTTCCTCTAAATGACCATGTGTTAGGGAGGGCTGATACTTGAAAGTTTTATTTTACATTGTGAAAACTGAGTTTTGGATTTTCAGAAATGTTTCTCAGACCCTCTTAAAAGTTCTGGATGTGGAATCTGGCACAAGGCAAACAATAAAAAATTGTTTTGAGTTCTGACAGGTACATTACCTTACTTCTATTGTGACTTTGACATGCATCTGACATTACTGTATCATCCTAACTGTGTATGCTTTTTGCTTTGTCCCTTGCAAACTTCTTAAACCAATTTGGGATTTGGCCGTTTTCCGAGTTCATCCTTGTTCTAATGACGGCTGGTACTTGTCTTCTAGGCTCCCAGATTAAATGTTCCTCTCACTGCCTTTTTGTGTGACAAATCTCTGGAACTTTGCCGCTCCCACTTCTGTCCTCTTCAGCCGTCAGGCAAATAGAGTATCTTCATAACAGATAAAGAAACCAAGGCGTGGAGGAGTTAGCTGAATATCTAGAACCACATGACTAGGAGGTGGCAGGATTGAGATTCTAACTTCCATCTCTCTGACGTCAAACTGTACGTTCTTCCTGTTAGTTATTAATTCTAATGCAAATTCTACCCTAAAATTCTAATTCAAAGCTCTTCTTCCTGAGATTAAGCAAAACATCCATTGTAGTTTGTCCACGTCTACGGGAACAGTAGAGTCCAGTGAATCTTCAGAGCAATGTTCTAAATCTGGTCTGAGGATCATTTGCATTCCCATTAGTTGTCCCTCATCAACTAGCCATTCCATCAACCAGAAGTTGAGTTATTATACATTAATAACTCATGGGCTGTCTTTAAGTTCTGCCTCTCACAGTTGTATGTCCAGGCGTATGGCACGGACAGTCCTGCTACTGAAGGAATATCTGATCACAGAGAAACAGGCTGCTTGCAAATCAATATTAATTTCCTCTGACACTATAAGTTTTGTTTTGCAAATCTTTTAAATTTTTAAAATGATGGCAGTGCCACTTTTGGAATTATATATCAAAGAAACGTAGACGTCTCTTCAAATAATTGTTCCACTCAAAGAAGTCTGACCTCTGTTCGAAGTTTGATTCTCTTTGTGGTTGGCTTCATGGTGAGGCAATTTAAGGTGGATTAATTTTGTGCTTTGGAAAACTGCAGATAAAAAGAGTCAGTTGATACATTATTCTAATCTCTAAACACACATTTCACATGAGAAAGGACATAACCTTAATAAAACAATCGCTTGAGAACAAAGCTTTTAAATGATTAACAATACAACTTTCATAAATCATGCAGAGCAGAATTCCTGAGCAGGACAGTAACACAGAACACTGTTTCTACTTGGCTCACCTAGTAGCGGCAAAACAAGCCCATTCTTTGGCCAAACTGTGAAGTCTTAGATTTGTTTTCTGTGAAGACAAATACTTTAGGAAATGATTTGATAGCCAGTTTGGTTCATGTATGGACTGACTGCTTTTTTTGTAGTGAAAGAGTTCTTGCACTCTTGTTCTTGTTTTTAGCCAGGGATTTGATTGTAAGCCTGTTAACTCTAAGTTGTGAAATAAAAGATTTACCTCTTATTAGAGGCGTTTCAGGCAATAGCATGCTTGATTTCATTAAGTACAATATACACTACGTATCCCTGGTGATTCTCTACCAACAGACAATATAAGGCAGTGGACGGATTAAAAGCATAGATTATGGATCCAGACTAGCTGAGCTTGACCTCTTGCTCTGACAGTTAATTAGCTCTGTTTCTAGGCAAGCTGACCTCTTTGTGCCTCAGTTGTTTAGTCTGTAAAATGGGGAAAAGTTGATAGTCACTATATTATAGACTTAGTGTGGGATTATGTATTAAGGTGTGAAAGCATTTGGGACACAGACTAGTCCATGGTGAGCACCATAATGGCTATGCTGGGTAGAAAGGCCACCTCAATTTAAAAAATCCATGGAAATGCATTGAATATTTAACTATACATACTGAGCTTGCCTCGCACTGTGCAGTTTGCTCCTTCGTCTTGTTTTTTTCCTCCTGTTTTTGGATTCAATAGGTCAAGTATGAAGCCTAGGCTGACCCATTCCCTGAGATGGGTAAATAGTTTAGGACAGTGATGTCAAATATGGTAACCATTAGCCATATGCAGCTATTACAATTAGAGTTGATATTAATTGAAATAAAATAAAATTTAAAAATTCAGTTGCTTAGTCACACTGACCACATTTTAAGTGCTCAACATTCAAGTGTGGCTAGTGGCTGCCACTATGTGGATAGTGCAGATACAGAACATTTCTAACTCTCCAGAAAGTTCTATGGGGTAGTGCTGACAGAGGGTTTGATAGTGCGTTGTCTTTCTTGTTCCATTCTAACATATAGCTAATATAGACAGCTTCTTATTTACAAATGAGATGTATTCTGAAAGTTCATTTGCAAGTTGGTGGGACCTTTGACTATAACTCCTTATGGGCCAATTACATTAAGATTATGGCAACAGACGGCGAAGAGAAAATGGCTAACAGACATAAGAAAATGTTCAAGCTTATTAGGAAAGGAAATTGAAACAATGAGCTTAGTTTTGATTACATGACTGGAAAGACTAAAATAATGATCAGGTACAATGCTGGTAAGTGTGCAGTGAGGCAAATGCTTATGGATCTGTTTTTTTTTTTCAAGTTCTCCACAGTGTGCATGTGTTCATTCTTACAGGAAAAAATAAGTGTACATCAAAACTATTTAGTGCAGATTATTGATAGTGAGTTTAATAGTACTATAAGCACAACTAATCAAACACAGTCATAAACTATTAGACACATCATCTGTAAATGCCCTGTGTGAGATGCTTAGATTGAAAAATAGAACAGTGAATAAAATTAATAAAGCATGATTAATGAATCTGATTAGGGTTTTTTAAATTTTTTTAATTTATTTTTGAGAGACAAGGAGAGACTGTGCGAGCAGGGGAGGGTCAGAGAGAGAAGGAGATACAGAAACTGAAGCAGGCACCAGGCTCTGAGCTAGCTGTCAGCACGAAGCCCGATGCAGGGCTTGAACCCATGAACTGTGAGATCATTCCCTGAGCAGGGGTCAGATGCTTAACTGACTGAGACACTCAGGTGCCCCTGATTAGGGTTTTCACATGAGATACAGACATATCCTACTAGGTTACACTGTGGAAACAAATGCACCCCAAAGCATAGCTACTTACAACAAACATTTTTTTTCTGTTCATGTCCATGTCCCTTTAGGGTGGCTGTGAACCATGCCTTCTTCATTTGAGGACCAAGGTTTATGAAGCAGCCCCTATTTGGAATGCTACTGATCTTCCTGGCATAGGGAGAAAAGCACTAATGGCTCTTAAAACTTCTTTTATCACAGAGCTTCACTCTATTTACATGAGGACAGAATGTTCCAGAAGGAAGCTGCCCCTTCAGCCTTGATTCTGTAATAAAAGAGGAGGTAGAACACCATACCTCAAAGCAAGACAGAGACCCCATTGAGTAAGCCACTGTGATGTGTCGGATTAGCGGGTGCTGCAACGTCTGAAATCGCTATACCAAAATGTCCTGTCTGGGCCAGAGGTACTGCTGTGGTAAAAGCTGAGTTGTAGTGGATACCTGCTGTTTTTGTTTGATGTGCCTCTTCCCTCCTTTGTGCTGGATGTGCTCTTTCTCTCTCTTCATTCATCTTCTCTTGGGGGTGCCACTCACAAAGTCTTCCCTCACATGAGAGTCAACAGTCCACACGTTCATGCTGGTCCATTCCCAGGCTAGCGATTGTTCCAAGGGTAAGCATGTGGCTGAAGTTCTCTTCCAGATGACGTAGAAGGTGCTTTTCTAAAGAGATGTTGGATCTACAATGGTAGGTAGCTGGAGATGCTTGGGAAATGTGGAGATAGCCTATATGAGAATAAAGAGGGTAAAAGCAAGCAAGGATATGACGGCTGAGAGAGAATTGTGGATAATTTAGGGGAGCAGATGTAGAAAGGAATGAGATGGCAGGAGGAAGAGAGAGAGCACCTGCCAATTCTGAACTGAGTCATGCCTGAATACCATTACACGTAGTCTCTTCCTACTTATACAAATGAATACATTTCTATTTATCTCAAGTTGGTTTGTATTGGGTTTTGTCCCTTGAATTCAAAAGAGACTTAACTAACACTTGAGCCGTGCTAGATTAAGCCGTGCAGAAGTTATCTTGTTGCTTCTGCTGAAATCCTTTATTAGAAAGACTGAGAAATGGAGTGAAAGTAGCCACAGGGAAAGCTGGTAATACATGGTGTTGGGGCCTCTTATTTGCTGCAGAAGAACAAGGAAAAGTCAGAGATGTCATCTTTAGTCTGATATAGAGTCTTACTCCAGAGAAGCAGGCTGCTAAATAAAGTTGGCAGAACAGAGAGATCAATAAACAGATGAAGACTTCTGAGCTACATGCTCTCTTTGAGCCATGTCCCTCTGTTGCTGGAGGCATCTTCTTCCTTCGAAGAGGAAACAACAGAAGTTGCAAGGAGATAACCCACTGGGGCAGGAACTCAGCAGACTTAAAAATTTCTCAAAGTGATTGCTGGAATTAAAGCTGTACTCTACTAGCTCCAGCCTCTCCTGCACAGTATCTTGAGCAAATTGCATATCCAAATATAATAGCCTCATTAAGACACATGATATTCAAAGAGGTCTAACTGTATTAGTCTGTGGTTCACACTTGTGGAAACACTACACCACGCCATAACAGGAAAGAGGGACCCTTACACTTTATAAGGACAGAAGGTCAGAAAACACAAATTATACAGAAAAAGATGGAAAAAGAGAAGTTATGAAAAATGAAAAGGTAATTTAAGATAGAAGAGTTGAAACTAAACACAGCGTTTATAGGGATAATGCTAAAAGAACAAACTCATTGCTTAAATGAACAGCCTCACACAGGGTCCAAAAGAAAGAGTCAGCTATATGCTGCTCACTAGAAGTCACCTAAAGTTAATCCAAAAAATGCATGTAAAAGACAGAACTTTATAAAGATGAATTTTACCTTTTGTAAAGAAGACCTAACTGGAATACATTTTTCTGAACCAAGTGGTATAACATCACAGAATTCAAGAGCAAACTATAGGAAATAAAAAAGGAAATGAATAGGAAAACAATCCTTTCAAGAAACATTGACAGATTAAATTTTAAAAATACTTGGTTTAAAGGATTTGAAAAAGATTATTATAGGAAGGTTGACTTAATTTGTAGATGCAGCATTTAAATACTTGGGAGTGGTCATGACATCGTATTTTCAAACTTCCACCAAGAATTTATAGAAACGGATCCTATTTTAGGGAATAAAAACTAATTCAATAAAAGATGACTGGGTGGCCCAGTTGGTTAAGTGTCTGACTCATGGTTAGGCATCATGTTGTCATGGCCTCAGGTCATGATTTCACGGTTTCTGGATTTCAGCCCTGTGTTCGGCTCTGTGCTGACAGTGCAGGCCTGCTTGGGGTTCCCTTTCTCCCTCTCTCTGCTCCTCCCCTGCTTGCTCTCTAACCCTCTTGCTCTCCCTCTCTCAAAATAAATAAATAAAAACATTGAAAAAACTAATTAAATAAAATTTAATAAATAGAAGGAATACAGATTACAGGAATTTTATGAAAAATAAAATTGTAAAAATTAAAATTTAAAAACTTTAACCACCTGGAAATTTTTAAATGCTATCTCAATTATTTTTGTGTAAAATGGAATATTGAAACTGGTAGTGCAGAATATCTCTAGAAAATGAAAATAAAAACTCTAGATATCAAAATTTAGGTGATTTGTCTAAAACTGTATTTATGAAAAAATTAATAGATATAAGTACTTATATTTACTAAAAGAGAATAAAATATTAAACACTTAAGTAAGATTTAAAATGAGGATTAAAATGATTAAAACAGAAATAAAAGTTAAATAGTAAAATAATAAAACCAAGAACTGTTTCTCTCCCCTTAAGAACTGGTATTTTAAACCAGTGATAATCAAATATAAAACCACGTAGTAACACAACTAAAATACTAAAGTACTTGAAAGATGTTAATTGTCCCTGAATTAAATTTACAGATTTAGATGGTATCCAATCAAAATATCAACAAATGTATTGTTGCTGTTGTGTTTGTTTGTTTGCCTGGGACATGATAGACTTATTCTAAGGTTATCCTGAAAAGTAAGCATATAAAGAATAACTAGAAATAAACTGAAAAAGAAAAGAAGAATAACAGTGAATATGCTAAACAATTTTAGGATGTATTATTAAGACATAGTAAGTACAACTCTTTGGTCTTAGCACAAAAAAATGACTATGTGTTCCGAAGACTGACTCAAGAAGCTATAAGAATTTGATATCCATTAAAAACATTTCAAAACATGGAAGAAAAGCAGCATTATTCAACAAATGGGGTTGAAATAACCAATGAAGTTTCTGGAAAAATGCAACAAGTAAATCTTCACCCCTTGCTCTATAATTAACTCCATATGAATTAACATTTTAAGTATAAAAACATAAAAGTAAAAGTGTTGGGAAAAACTCATAGAGATTTAAAAGAATTATTTTGATAGTGTGACCAAAGTTTATCATTAAAAAGGAACACTTGATACATTTTATCTTGTAAGACTTAAATGTACAGGTGGTAATTAACAACAAAACCAAAATAAAAAATAAGCTAGGAAAAGATTGTCAAAAATTATACTGCAGGCAAAGGGATTAATTCCCTTAATATACAAAAGGATCTTATAAATTATAATTTTAAGTCCCCAAACTCCCTAGAAAAAATTGTCAAGAGATATAAACAAGAAAGTTCACAAGAAAGGTAATAGAAAGAGCCTATATACGCAGAAAGAGATGATTAATTCTGCTCATAAACTAATACACACTTAGATTCACTTGGATGTTTAGATGCCATTTTAATCGAATCACACTGGGAAATAATTAAGAAACTTATAAAAATCATTTTGGCAGCGTATAGAGAAGCTGTTAGCAGGGTTAAAATACAGTTACAACTTTTGCTGAGAATTATGGCAATGTCTATCAAGATTTAAAATGTGTATCTATCTTAATGATACAACAATTCTAGGAACAAACATATATACAAAAAAGCACAAAATATGTATGCAAAGACATTAATGGCAGCATTTATTTTTTTTAGTAACAAATATGAGATAATGTTTAAGACCCTGTGTGTATGTGTGTGTGCACGTGCGTGTGCATGTGTGTGTGTGTGTGTTTGTTTTTAAGTTTATTTATTCTGAGAGAGAGAGACAGAGAGACAGAGACAGAGATGAGAGAGAGAGAGAGAGAATCCCAATCCCCAATGCCAGCACAGAGCCTGATGTAAGGCTCGAACTCACTAATGGTGAGTGAGGTCATGACCTGAGTCAAAATCAAGAGTTGGACACTCAACCAGCTGAGCCACCCAGGCATCCCTAAAGAATTTTCTTTTAATGTAGTTTAAACTTCAACCAATATGAATTATAATTTATGTTGATGAGTTTCTTGCTCTTTCTCTCTCTCTCTCTCTCTCTCTCTCTCTCTCTCTCTCTCTCTCTCTGTCACACACACACACACACACACACACACACACACACACAACTAAACTGCATAAGAATGGGCCATTTTGGCCCTTTGGGTTTCTGAGAGACTTTTCTGAAAAGTTTGCCCGAATGAAAAGTAAGTCACACAGCCGGGGGTGCAGAACCCAGTAAAACCACATAAAAGCTGAGAGAAATTACGTTTTCTTCCTTGGATTTCGGATTTTGAAACATCTTCCATCCCACAACGCACTAAAGTTAAGAAATAATTAGGCATTTTGAATTTTTGCAACAGCCACAGAAAAGAGATCCACATTTACATAAAATAGCGCAGCAGGTAGAGAGAGCCGGGTTTCTGCAGAAAAGCCCTCCTATATGGAAGAACTCAGTTCCCAACTGCCTTCCGATTGCTCCCCCACCTCCAAATAAAATGCACAAAAGTCTATTGGAATATATTGTGAGATTTAGATTTTATATATTTTCTTACCACTTATTTGAGAATATGTCACATCCCCATATTAAAGTTGACAGTTTTATTACCAACACAACACATATATGTGATTCCTAATTTCAGACTTGAGGTCCTCAATAAAAAACATCACAATTAAGATTATGCAAGTGAATAGACAGGATTCTAAATGACTTTTGCTGTGTAAACGAAGAGAAATGAAGAAGGTTCTGGAAAATATCTCAGCTTATGATTTGAGTATTTTAGACATGTCCAACTTTCCTATCTCTATGGAATTTGCTTCTGGTAATTTTCCACCAAGCACTTCAGTGCTGAAATAAACAGGATCATCTGGTACCGCCCCTTACATCAGACATTTACCTTAGTAAAACATCATTCTGAACCCAGGAAATAGGAACTGAGGACACACGTTTCTTTAGCCAGTCGATCCAGCGATGGTAAGAACCCACAAGAATCCATATTCAGAATCTATCCAATTACAGCAAATGATTACTTAATAGCCTATTGGGAAAACATTTCCGCCTCTGGGTTGTAAAAAGGTCTTCAAAAATAGCAGGGCAATAGTCCCAGGTCTCTGTGACCTAAAATGTCTAATGAAGCTGAAGAATTATTAGAGCATCTTAGAGAAACCTGAAGCTATTCAGCGTGATGATTTAGTAATGATGTCTCTGTCATTTGGGTAGAGAATAATGTGGTTTCTAGCTTAGTATTTATTCAGCCACATTTACCAGTGCCAGGAGTACTGGCTTTGAGAATTTTCTATGCCCTGGATTTTCTCAGGAAACACATCTTCTGATTAAATAACTCAAAAAATGGATTTATTTTGTGATAGGTTCCACTTCTAGGAAATTAAGTGATAACGTCAAAGTAATAAAGTCAAATGTAATAAAAATCCAAGACTGAAAAGCAGAAAATATCACACTGAATATTTGACTTCTACACATAAAGTAGAAAATAGAAAATAGTTTTTTCTTAGTTCAAATTTTAAAAATCCATAAATGGAAAAGGACAGTCACTTGAGAGGAAAGATGCAGGAAAGGGAAGAAAAAGAAAGGAAGCCCGAACTTAAAAAAAAAAAAAAATTACATTATTTCTTTAAACATAAAGACCATAACAGTTAGACCTATACTGGCCCCTGGTGGTCAAAATTGAAAATGTATGTGTACCCATGAATTAAATGAATGCTTGTTTGATATACATTAATAACTAAAAGTGAGAAACCGTTGGCTTCACTTTGAGTGAATACTCCATTTTAGCCAACTCACTTGTCTACAACATTTCACCTAATTATTTAAATCGCATGATTCCTCTTTGGAGAGCTCTCAGTTCTAAACTTTCCAACCTTAATGCAGGTGTAGTAAGTTGTGTTGGCTGACACCACTCATATCGTTGGGGTTTAGGTATTCACGTGTGTTACAATTTGTGTAGAAATAATAGGAAAGAATATTTTCCTGGATTTCTTAGGCAACTTCATTTTAGGAAAGTAGACCATGAATTATTTAATGCCTTATTTTATCATGCACACTAAAATGGCAATATTAGGAATATAGACCCATACATGATTGTCAGGATATAGATTCTTACCTCAGCAACTAAACTTAGTGCTTTTTAGTGGTTACTGCATGTAAGATTAGACACAGTTTAGAGTACTGATTCTTTTTTAAAAAATTTTTTAAAACTATTTTTTATGTTTTTTATTTATTTTCTGAGAGACAGAGAGAGACAGTGTGAGCAGGGCAGGGTCAGAGAGAGAGGGAGACATAGAATCCAAAACAGGCTCCAGGCTCTGAGCTGTCCGCACAGAGCCTGACATGGGGCTTGAACCCACAAACTGTGAGATCATGACCTGAGCAGAAGCCAGACGCTTAACTGACTGAGCCACCCTAGAGTACTGATTCTTAAGCAAAATAAACAAGCAAACAAACAAATGAAATAAAACGATGTATAATTCATTTGGCTTTAAGAAATATAAGATTTTTAATTCTAAGATTATTTGGAATATTAATTTTTCTGTTTCAAGAAAATTAAAGCCTGTGTTTTCTTGGCTGTTTATTTTAACATCTTTTTGGATAATTTCATGTGGAAGCCATTAGAATTTTTTACTAATGTATTCCTTGAGCTTCAAAAAACCCCACCAAAATGTATAAATGATTTTATTCGGCTCTTGTCTTAATTTAATCATAAGATACGGTTTTCTGAAGGAAGATATGACAGAAACTATGTTTTATTTCTGCTCTCTCCAATAATTAGAAGATTTAAAATGGTTTTCTGTTAATCTTTGTAAATTGTATCTAATGTATTCATTGGATATGAGCTATTATTAAAAGATTGTAACACAGTGAAATTATAAATGGTTTTGAATTTTAATATCTTCACTTTTTCTCAAATAAACTTCTTTCAATATAAAACCTAAACACATGATAGAAGATAATTTTAGCACCAAACAAGACCTTTGGGATTTAACTTATTTTAACTCACACAATAAACATTCATTGTGTACCTATTTTATAAAAAGTATGTGTTGGCTACTTAAATCAGTGAGGGGAAACTACAAAGATAAATAAAAATTGTATCTTGAGATTAAGACGCTTGTAGTTTTTAAGTTTGTTTATTTATTTTTTTGGGGAAAGAGAGAGCCAGTGGGGTAGGGACAGAGAGAGAGGGAGGGGGAGAGAATCCACCACTATTAGCAGGGAGCCCGACATGGGGCTGAATGTCACAAACCCCGAGATCATGACCTGAGTTGAAAACAAGAGTCGGACATTTAACCAACGGAGCCACCCAGACACCCCTGAGGCTTAAAGCTTTGAGGAAAGAGAAGCAGGTTAAGGAAAGTGAGACTGTGCAGTGGAATGTGACGACATGCCTTGTATCCAAGGAATGACACACAGAACACCTAAGCTGAAAAAAAAGCTCCTTTGAGGAGATGGGAAGATGGTGAACTAGAAAGCAGAGCATGTTTTTTACATTTTTAAAAATATTTATTTTAGAGAGACACAGAGAGGAGCATTAAAAAAATATGGAATGGGGCACCTGGGTGGCTCAGCTAGTTAAGCGCCGGACTTCAGCTCAGATTATGAACTCATGGTTCATGGGTTTGAGCCTCGTGTTGGGCTTTGTGCTGACAGCTCAGAGCCTGGAGCCTGCTTAGGATTCTGGGTCCCCCACTCTTTCTCTGCCCCTCCTCTACTTGTGTGCCCTCTCTCTAACATAAATAAATAATTAAAAAAGTAAAAAAAATATGGTATACATTCAAACCCAGAAGAAAAAATTAACATTTTAATAGATCAAAGGATAGTGGCACAAAACATCAAGTCATTGAAGAGAAAACTTGAACTGGAAAATATTAAGACAAGCAATCAAAGAAAGGCATATTAAACAAACAGTATACTAGAGGTCCCTGGGTGGCTCAGTCGGTTAAGCATCCGGCTTTGGCTCAGGTCATGGTCTCACGGTTTGTGGGTTCGAGTCCTTAGTCGGGCTCTGTGCTGACAGCTCAGAGCCTGGAGCCTGCTTCGGATTCTGTGTCTCCCTCTCTCTCTCTGATTCTCTCCTGCTCGCACTGTCTCTCTTTCTCTCAAAAATAAATAAAAATATAAAAAAATTAGAAAAGAACAATATACTATATTTAGTCTACTGTGTGTTCTTTAAATTAAAAAAAAAATTTTTATTAGAAAAAAGTTCAAACCTATACAAATGTGCAAATGATAATGTCGTGCATTCCCAAGTACCCATCAACCACTTTCTGCAACTATCAATGAGTGTATAACTTTATTGTTAAAAGTCCCCATACTTGACCTGTATCATTTTGTAACAAAACTCAGATTTCACTTGATTTCATTCATAAATAATTCAGTTTGAATTTCTAAAAGAGGACTTTTATTTCTTATTTTTATTTTTTAAAAAAAGGACACTTTTAAAAAGCAACTGAAATACCATTATCAAATCTAAACCTACTTAAAGATAACATTTTTTAGCTAGTTTTCAAATTCCCAATAGTTTTATTGTTGAAATAATGATTGAGATAAGGCTTAGATATTGCTTTTGGGCCACATGTTTTAAATCTACAGACCTTTCTCTTTCTCTTTCTCGCTCTCTCTGAATGTATGCTTTTATACACACATATAAATAGCTGAATTTATATAATAAAGATGTACAGTAATACATATGTACATACGTATACATACATATTTATTGAAGGAATCAATCAGATCATCATTTGTCCTCTACAGTTTCCCACACTTGGTATTTTGCTGATTTGATTCCTGTGGTGTCGACTAACATCTTCCTCCTTTCCCTATTTTGTGTATACTGGTAATTACAGGGTGTTTGAAGAGACAGTTTAGGATTGAGGCTTGTTAGGTAGTTTCGGAGAGGGTGTAAGGAAGTGCGGCTTTGCTCTGGATTGGATGATGTCCGGAAGTGAGTAATTCTATGACTGGGCATCTTTATAAATCTTATCAAGGAGGAGGGAAGACTAGAGAAAGGCCGAAGCTGTCGTTGGTAAAGCAGTCAGTCCCTCATCTCGGCCAGAAGGAGTATTTTGTGGCTTGGACAGTATGTTTTGTCTGTGTTCAGATGTGATTGTGAGTTTTTCTCTGGATGCATCCTGGTCACAGGACAGCCTTGTCTGATGCTGATGTTCTGTGAAGACATTTGTGCTCAACAGGACACTGAGCTCTCCCTGAGAGTCCTGGGCCAACTCCCAGATATCAGCGCTGCATTTCTCAACATTTACTCACCTCAACCCAGAAGTTCCTCTTCTCAGGGTAAGTCTAAAAGAAATGGATGCATATAGCCACAGAAAGTCTAGTGCAGGAGTGTTCATAGTCTATGAACAGAAGAATGGATAAAGAAATTGTGGCCTCTTCAGAAAACACAATGGAATACTACCATTAGCCAAACCAAACTATTGGTATATACAACAAAACATTTGAATCTCAAAACATTGTGCAGAGAGACCATAACCAAACACTGATTGCATGATTCCATTATATATATTATAAGGACAAGCAACACTTACAGTGATGGAAGAACAGTGTTTGCCTAGAATTATGTGTGCAGGGTGTGGGGTGGGGTAGCAGGTGTAGGCCTGAGGAACTGACCAAAAAGAGTCATGAGCGAAACTTCGTGGGTGATAGAAGCAAGGCTTTGAAACTTGATTTGTGTGATGGCAGGTCAAATATACAACTTTGTAAAACTTTATCAGCATGTGCATTTATTGTACATATATTGTGCCTAAAAAAAGTAAGTGTCATGTTCAATTAAAATGTTTCTATTTGTTGGGCTCTTATTGTTGTCTCTTCAGCTCTTCTTACCCATGTTCTATCAATTTGCAAATTTCATAAATTGTTTCAATAAGAGTAATCCTTGAAGTTCTCCCCAAACTTCTCTTACTAAATCATATTTTGATCCAAATATAAACATTGTTTTTGAACATGGTCTTAACATGTTTCTTCCCTCAAAAATTAGACAACTTTATCACATAAGAAAATATTTTATGTATTTTAAAAACTTATCGTGAATGAATTGACCACCAACCTCATAACGCCATGCCCAGTCAAGTAAATGACAACTTACTTTACTTTGATTTTTAAAAGCTATAGACTGGGTTTTAATTTAGAGATACATTATATATGTGGAAAGAATATATTGAGTTTCCTTCCTCAGAGTGCACATAATGTATTTATGTATTTATTTAATATTTACTTAAGGGAGAACACAAATGGGGGAGGGGCAGAGACGAGGGGACAGAGGATCTGGCGCGGGCTCAGCACTGACAGGCTGACAGCAGCGAGCAGGATGTGGAGCTCTGGCTCACAAGCCTGGAGATCATGACCCTACCCAAAGTCTGACGCTCATCTGACTGAGCCACCCAGATGCTCCTATGTATAATGTTTTTAAAAGTTGAAACCATATTTTTATTAGGCTCCTTGATGCCACAATGCTCCCCACCCATGCTTTTACTTAATTTGACTAGAGTTTAATTTGACTTCAGTAGAAGTGAGTGAAACTCTTAATGTCAGACTCGGTAGGACCCTTGGGAAGTTTTCCCAAGAATTGCATGTTCTTTTGCGTGTTTGTAATAAACAAGGCTTTACTATAGTCTCAGACACATTCTAAAGCAATTTCCACAAATAATACCAAGCAGTGTATTTAAGGGTTTAAACTCAAATTCTTTTTTATGGTTGAAGAGCTAATTTCCACAAAATGGCCTACCATACATGTGATTGTTGACTATGCGTCAACTTGAATGGGTCACAGGGCGCCCTGATATTTGGTTAAACATTATTTCTGGTGTGTGTGTGTGTGAGAGTGTTTTGGGAAGAGGATAACGTTTGAATTGGTAGACTGAGTCCAACAGATTGCCATCCCCGATGTCAGAGGCCTCGTCCAATTCATTAAAGTCTGAGTAAGAGGGGATTCACTCTCTCAGCCTGACTGTCTTTGAGCTGAAATGTGGGTTTTCTCCTGCCTTTGGGGGACTTGGACTCTGAGTAGAACTTAGAGCATTGGTTCTCCTGGTTCTTAGGCCTTCAAATTCAGACAGGAATTTACAGCATCAAGCTCTCCTTCTCAGGTTTTTGACTCAGTCGGTAGCTATATCATGAGTTCTCCCAGGGCTCCTGACTGCCAAGTGCAGATCTCAAGACTTCTTAACCCCCATAATGATGTAAGCCAATTATTTATAACAATTTTTCTCATATATATATATATATATATATATATATATATAAAGGCTACTATAGCATCAGTGTAAATAACTGATAAGTAAGTCACAGCACACATAAAAAAATTCTCTGTTCAATTTTATTTTTCATTTTCCTCAGGGTGCTTTAAAGATAGGAGTTTAACTGTTGTCCAGAGAAATAGTTCGTCTTCAACAGGAGAAAAATGAGATGCACTCCCACATCAGGAGTCCAATAGCTAAAAAACAACTGAGTTAGCTCTGAGGTCCTCTGTTTCCTAGAAGAATCTTACTGTCAATATCAAGAAACTTTAAAAAAATCCTACTCTTTCTCTTATCTAACTTTTATCACAGCTTTTTCTATACAGATATGTGTGCCTAAAATGCTTTATACAACATTTCAGGCCACATGGTTTATTTCTTTCTTAAAAATAAAAAGCAAGCAAAAATCATTTGACATATTTTACTCCGTTGGGGAGAGAGGTATGCCCCATTTTATACTATCTAAAGATGAAATGCTCAACTCTGTTGAGGCAGAAAAGCCACTTTTTGAGAACTTTATAACATGCAATTGTTCTATTTATTCTATGTCTGCTTCATAACTTAGCCAACATCTTTATCTGAGCAGTACTATTGCCAGGACTAAAGGTTTTGAGTTGCATTTGTGCATCTTATTCTGTACAGTGTCCTGTAGGCTCATTGGATTAGTTTTCTAGGGATGGGTCAACAAATTGCCACAAACTTGGTAGCTTAAAACAACAGAAACTTTTTCTCTCACCCTTACAGTGCCTAAAAAGTCTGGCAAGGTTGGTTCCTTCTAGAGGGTCTGAAGGAGAACCCCTTTCTAGGCTGTCTCCCAGCTTCTAGTGGCTTCCTGCAATTCTTGGCAGTTCTTGGCTTGTAGTGCCATCACTCCAATCTCTGCCTTCATCTTCATGTGGCCCTTTTCTCTGTGTCTCTGTGTCAAATATCTCTTTCCTTTCTCTTACAAAGGTACTGGTCATTGGATTTAGAGTCTATCCAAGATGATATAGAGATTAATTACATCTGCAAAGACCCTATTTCCAAATAAGGTCATATTTACAGGTACTGGAAATTAGGACTTAGACATATTTATTGAGAAGCTATATTCATCCAAGGATAATATTTAATTTCTTTGGTGTGGTGTTGTTGTACATGAAAATGTGACAAAAGAGAAATTGAAATTAAACGGTAACAAAATGTTAATCAGAGGATTTATGCTTCTTGCAAAGATGGGGTAATAAGAATCAGGTTAATCCCCTACATTAAAGGAACTGCAAAATGGGTAAAATATATGAAACACTGGACCACATAAGCAGGACAGGACTGTGATCCCTGTCAGAAGGGGAAGCGAGTTGAGTCCTATAATGTTTCAATTTTACTGCCGAGGTAGAGTTTGCAGGCTGCAGTGCAGTAAGGGGAATGCAAATAGAGCCCAGAAGCCTTCCTGAGTTGAATAAATAGAAATGAGAATTTGGGAAGATCAAGGCAGGTAGATTATAAATATATATAGTTGGAGATTTAGAAAAAGAGGGAGGTGGTGGAGAAGCAAAGCAAGTAAAAACTTATAAGAAATAGAATAAATAATAGAGAAGAACACAAATAATGAAATAGAAAAGAAAAACATATTAGAGAAAACAACTAAATCTGGAGCTAATTTGTTGAGCAGATTAATAAAACCGATGAACTTTTAGTTAGAATGTTCATAAATAGAAAAGAAGAAAAAAATTATTAATATCAGGAATGAGAGAGGCGCCTGGGTGGCTCAGTAGGTTAAGTGTCTGGCTTCGGCTCAGGTCATGATCTCACAGTTGGTGGGTTCGAGCCTTGAGTCGGGCTCTGTGCTGACAGCTTGCTCAGAGCCTGGAGGCTGCTTCAGATTCTGTGTCTCCCTCTGTCTCTGACCCTCCCCTGATCACGCTGTCTCTCTCTGTCTCTCAAAAATAAATAAAAAACATTAAATAAAAAAAAGAGGAATGAGAAAAGAACATCACTACAGATCCTATAGATATATAAAGAAGAATAAAGAAATATTATAGGGGCTCCTGGGTGGCTCAGTCAGGTAAGCATCCAACTCTTGATTTCAGCTCAAGTCATGATCTCATGGTTTGTGAGATTGAATCCCACATTGGACTCTGCACTGACAGTGTGGAGGGTGCTTGGGATTCTTTCTACCACTCTCTTTCTGCCCCTTCCCTGCTCGTTCTCTCTCTTTCTCTCAAAATAAATAAATAAACATTAAAAAATATTATAAACAATATTGTGCCAATAATGTCTCAATATTCACAAAATAAGTAAGTTCCCTGGAAGACATAAATTAAGAAAATTCACTGAAGAAGAAATAGATGACCTCAATCACCTTACATACACTAAAGAAAGCAAGACCTAGATAGTTTTGAATTCTACCAAACATTTAAGAAGAACAGCATCAATTCTTAGCGAACTTTTTAAAGCTACTACTATGATATTACAGACCAATATCCCTCCTGAACACAAAAGCAAATTAAACCCAGCAATATTTAGAAAAGCTAATAAACACATCATGACCTAGTAGTGTTTACCACAGGATTGCAAAATTGGTTTATTACTTGCAAATTAATCAATATAATTCACCATATTAACAGAGTAAAAAAAATCATGATCATCTCAAAAGAAGGATTTTTTACCCCACAAAATATAGTATCCTTCCTTGATAAAAAATGCTCAGGAAACTACAAACAGAAGGTAATTTCCACAACCTGATAAAGAGAATCTGGGAAAAAACATACAGCTTATATTATATTTAATGGTGAAAGAGTAAACGTTTTTCCCCTAACACTGGGAGTCAGAGTAGCTTGTTCTATCAAAACCTTATGGTATGAGTGAAAGACAGATTTATAAACCCTTTTATTAATGTGAGGTATGAATGAATTAGAAACAGTCTTTACAAGACCCTGTTGGTAAGAGAAAAGTAAAATACAGTCAGAGTTAGAAGGACCTATTAGGTTTTTTCAGAAGATCATATGAATGCTTTACGTTAGGCTCTAGCTCACCTACTGTCTCTATCCAGGAAACTGTTCCTACCTACCTCTCCTCTTCATTTCAGTGATTTGTTTCATTAGGTCTTGTTGGAAATTCTCCATTTGGAAATTGGGATTTTGTCATCATGAATTATGGTAGAGGTTTTGTTATTGGAGAAAGTTATAATTAACCTGCAGAATCTGAGTGAAAACAGACTGGGACACTAACATCAGAGATAATTTATGTGGAAGTTAAGTGGTTTGACCCAAAAAAGAAATATAATATAATGCTCAGTTACTATTACCATTTTTTTGGCCAAATAATTCCATTTAAACAGATTGGTTTTATGCATTTCATTTTTTCTCCTAAAATTTTTCATAAAATTAAATGGATGACTATTTTTAATTTTCTTTCTTTAGAAGGGGAAGACAGAATTTTGTTTTATATTTTAATAGCCCAGTTCTTTGAAATCTTTTAGATAAGAAGGTATAAGTCACAAATTAAAAAATTTTGGAGCACAAGTGTGGTAAGAATCACCAGGAGTATTTGTAAAACTGCAATTTCACACTTTCCAGCCCCAGAGTTTATAATCCATTTGGTAGTTGTAAGAAATCCAAGATACACTTTTTTCAACATGTAGAAAATGTAGGTGATCTAGTGTAAGGAGCTTAATATTTTGCGTCCCCTCAAAAGGAAACATTATAGACTGAAGACGGATTCAAGAGCAACTGAGAATCTTTCTTAACTACACTATTAATTTAAAACTGAATTTCTGGAACAAGACACATCACATTTTTAAATATAACAATTCCAAATGTTAATCATTTTTGCTTTAGTTGCTATTTTGAATACACATATATGCTTTCTTCCACCTAGGAAAATAATTGAAAATGAACTATAATTGTTTTACATCATAAAAATAGTTTAAAAATGGCTGTAAGATAAAAGAAATCAGACAAAGAAGTGCATATACTATGTAATCCCATTTATATGAAGTTTTATTTATTTATTAAAAAATTTTTTAATGTTTTATTTATTTTTGAGACAGAGAGCGAACATGAGCGGGGAGGGGCAGAGAGAGAGAGGGAGACACAGAATCGGAAACAGGCTCCAGGCTCTGAGCTGTCAGCACGGAGCCGACACGGGGCTCGAACCCACGGACAGTGAGATCATGACCTGAGCTGAAGTTGGAGCCTCAACCGACTGAGCTACCCAGGCGCCCCTATATGAAGTTTTATAACAGGAAAAAGTAATCGAGAATGACAGAAAAGAAACTACTGGTAGCCTGGGGCATGGGGTTAACTACAAAGTGGCATAAGGGAACTTCATGGGTTGCTGGAAAAGTTCTGTATCTAGGTTGTAGTAGTGATTTCATAAGAATATATATTTGCTCATAACACCGTCCACTTAAGAATTTTATTGGATACAAAGTAGACCTTATTAAAGTTGATTAAAATAAGCTATCCTTGTGAGGTTATTTTTTTTAATGAGGCTAAATTTCTAAAGCAAGTGTTTTAGGTAGCTCACAGAATCTCCAGCAGGACCACGGGATTGACCTTGGATGCTACGTAATCAGGAATGGCATATCCTACTGCAAGGGAGGCTAGAAAAGTGAGTTTTTGGATTCGACCTTTAGAAGGTGGGACTTTGAGGTTGGATAGTTTCCCAACTTTGTCTGGATCCCTGTCTTCTTTATTTGTGTGCATGTGTGTGTGTGCGTGCTTGCTTTGAAGTTAAAAAGTACTAAAAAAGTTAAAGGGGAAAATGACAGTCATCCATATTCTCTTTACCTAGACCTAATTACTTTATTTAGACACATGTCCTGAGCTCTTTTGCTGGTGATTCTTTAGCACATATTTAAAAAATGTATGAAGTCATTGTCATAAAAATTAGGGAATTACAGATAATGCTGCAGCTGACATTAACCCCAGTGTTGCCATTTGGATCTCATTTCCCCCCACCAGAAGCAAACATTATTATGAGTTTTGTATATGTATTTTTTCTAACTTTTTGCATATATGGGCACGCATAGAAAATGCATACATTACTTTGATTTTAAAAAATTTACCTAAAAGGTATCATGCTGCCCACGGTTCGACAACCTGCCATTTTAATTCAATGTGTTTTTTCAGCTCTACCAATATTGGTACATACAGGTTTAAGTACACATAAATGAGTACAACAGGAATAAATGGAGATTTGGTAGCTCAGGAGAAATACTGTACTGTAAACTCCATAAAACCCATTAGAAATTTTTGGGAATTAGGAGTTTTATTCTGATAATAAAAAATTTTAATAATCTGGATGCCAGTCTCACTGGGCTGCTTCTTCCCTACTTAAGGTGGGGCCTTCTCTGTACACAGAGACAGACAGCCAAGCAGGAAAAAGTTAAAATGCAACAATCTGACCATATTAGACAGGGAAATAGAAAGCTGCAAAATTTGTAGAGAGGCATTAACTTCCTAAGTGGGGCAAAGAAAACACAGAATGGGCAATTGCTTGTTTATTTATTATTATTTTAAATGTTTGTTTATTATTTATTATTTTTAATATTTATTTATTATTTAATGTTTATTATTTATTTATTTTAATGGTGATTTGTTTATTTTATTTTTTATGTTTATTAAGTAATTTAATGTTTATTTAATTCTAAATGTTTATTTATTTGGGGGGTCATAAGCAGCGGAGGGGCAGAGAGGAGGGAGAGAGAGACGCCCGAGCAGGCTCCGTGCTTAGCACGAGGCCCCACAGCAGGGCTCGATCGCACCACCATGAGATCATTGTCTGAGCCTAAATCAAGGGTTGAACACCTAACCAACTGAGCCACCGAGGAGCTCCGGCAGTTGCCTATTTAGACTAACGTGTAGACCGTGAGTTTTCTTATAGTAACTATTTTGAAAAGCTTGTTTTTCCCCCCACACCACTCTTACTAACACTAAAGGCATGTGTGGTAGCAGAAACTGTATAGTGATAATAAGATTAAAAATTTTTTTCTTCTGCAATTGCTTGATTTCTCATTTAAAACTTTGCATATAAATTAGCAGTCTCAACTAAAGAATAATTAAAGGCCGTCAATACGAAATTTGAAAATATATTTAAATAAGAAAAATGTTAATGTATTTCAAGATGTCAATATGATTAACGGCATTTCAGGTTAAAGTTAAAGTTAAAATGAGTTTTGGTAAGGTGTGACAATAAGATAGTTCAATAATGAGATAAAGACTCCAGTATCATTTTAAAAATCACACTCACAGAGAGGAGTAAGTAGCTGTTTGGACGGGCTGGTCGTGAGGGCAATAGCTCTTATAAAATATTCTCTAATTCAATAATCTCTTTCTCAAAGAGTACATGATAATAATAGCTAAGAGTTACATAATGTTTGCTAAGTGCCAGACACTCAGGAACACATGGCGCAGATTTTAATTAATTTGAACCTTGAAATAACCATCATTATCACGATTTCCATTTTATAGATGAGAAATCTGAGACAGGAAGCTCAAGGACTTGTACAAAGTCATACAACTAAGACGAAGCACAGGTGAGATTTAAACCCGTCTGGGTGAGCTCCAGAGTGTACACGCTTAGACAGTGCTCTGCTGTCTCTTCTTAATATGTGTGTGTGTGTGTACATGTACATACATATACATATGTGCACACATATATAAATATATATAGAAGTAACATGTCTGTTACTTCCTTTTACCCAATGGAAACCACCAGTTAAAACAGGAAGAAAGCCTCCAGTTTAAAGAGGATTTTAGAGAAGTATGTCAGAAAAATATAATACATTATACATACAAAGAGGTGTTTGGTCCCTCTAAATTCTCACTCTGATCAGCTAGACCCTCATTACAGCAGCTGTAGAATTCCCTCTACATACATACATATATGTGTGTGTGTGTGTATTTATGTATGTGCACTTGTACATGTTTGAATAGGTATTATACATTCATTCTCAATGGTGGGAAATTTTTGTTCTCTGAGGATGGATTTTATCTGGAGATGATCAAGAGCGTTTTGAGCTAAGATGAGTGGGTGATGCAGAGTTGGGCAATATTAATTTGATGTAAAAATAAGCTTGGGCTAAAAATAATAAAATGGCCTTTTTAACATTCAGTTACCAACGATGACATTTACTTTTTCTAGCAAAGGATCTAGATATCTTTGGAATTCCATTATAAGGTAGGTCTTCTCCCAATTCTCTCCCCAACATTTTTCTGCCTCTCTTCATCAATGAGGGTAATATGTTGGAAACTTGGGCAAAACCAAAATTCTTTGGGTGTATGAACTCCACACTGTTTTGTAGCTTGTGCAACACTGAGTACCTCCTGTGGTAAAAGGAACCCTCTCGGCTGTAATACTCTAAGAATACAGACATATTAGTCACCCAGGAAAGTCCTACCTCATAAATAGTTCATTTTTGTACTTGGCTGAAACTTAGTTTTTCTTTATTTTGACATGTGTGGAAAAAAACTCATTTACCCAGTCCAAGAAAGGTTGAAATCCATTTGCTGTGTGAAAACGCACTCTGTCCTTGGCATAGTCACCCAGTCCTGTATCAGCGTTCTTTTACCCACTGCTGCCATCTGCTGGCCTCATGATTGTTAGATTTTAGAGAAAGCTGTACATAATGCTCCAGTCAAGATGATGCAAAATGCAAAAATCATCAATAGGTAGTTTTGTAGACCCTGAATAATAGAAAAAGTAACTGTAATTAAGAAAATTTGAATCAAAGATGCAGAAAGCACAGACTCTCAAGATTACTAGGGACCTTGCTAACTCTCCGCTCCAGCCACCTGCGTGCCTTTTGCTATTCCTCCAATAATCGTCCAGATTCTCTTGAAAACCCACAAGAGCCTTACCAAGTCACCCATTCAGTAAATACACTTGGGCACCCACTTTGCATCAACATGTGCTGGAGTTAACATGGTGGGCAAAATGTTCCCTTATTCAGATAATTATATAATATGGGAGATAGAAGTTAATAATCACAGAAAAGAATGCTACAAAGTGACAGGGATGTTAACAAGTAAACAAGAATGATTGTTTCTGAGGCACGTTACAAAGTAATCTCAATGAGGCTGGTTTGGACAGCAGGGAATTAAGCTTCTAATTGTAAGTACCAATTACTTGGGCAGGGAAACAGGTAGGAATTCTAGATAGAAGGTATTTTATGTGCAAAGTTCTGTTGTGTGAGAAGGTATGATACTTTCCAGGGATTGAAATAAAGTGTGGCCCATGCAATGGGGTAAGTGGATCAAACCCAGGTTGGAGGGGTATGGCCCAAGCATACATGGGGCCCATAGGCCATGTGCACTTTGGGGTTTTATTTTTCCAAGTAAGGGGAAACTGGATATGGTGAAAAGACAGGATTCACATTTTATAAAGCCTACACTTTTTTTGCAGATGGTGAACAGATTAGAGAGGTCCAGAATGGATGCAGGGAGATCATTAAGGAGGCAACTACAGTCTTCTTGGGGGCAGATGATGGGGTGCAGGTGGAGAGATAGAGCTTGATGTGAAGGGCACGAAAGAAACAGAGAGACTAAGTTGGCCTTGCCCAGCTACGGGTAGGTCCACTTAACTTAAAGATGGGAAATACTGAGAACCCCTTCCCAATGTGGCCAGTCCATCTCTGATTAACAAATATCTCTCTGTGTTAAGTAGAAATATTTTATTTCATAAGTTCTATCTATCTCCAGGGGTACAGATAGATCGATTCTAATCTCTCTCCCACCAGATAAACCCTCAAACATTAAAAAATAACTATCTTATGTTCCTGAAGCAATTTTTTTTCCTGATCAGTTTTTCGGTTCCTTTGACCATTTTTCATAAGAAATAGCTTCAAGCTCCTAGGCTATTCCCATCTGAATGGGTGCCAGGCTGTCTATATCCAACTTTAAATATAAACCCTGGTGCCAGAAGGTAAGGTTTGAACATCACGAAGTAAAAAGGGCCAGCACCTCCCTAACTTTAGATTTTATGTCTATGTTTAGACTTTATGTCTAAAAGTGCATTGAGGTCTCCTGACAGTCAAATCACCTAATAACATTATTAGCTCTTATTAGGAAAAATGCCAATTACTACGTAGCCAAAATTCCAAAAAGCATATAGCCTCTTTCCTCTGGGATAGAATGGATTAATTAACCTGTATTTGATGACCAGAGAGAGGTCTTTGTACGTCGGGTTGGGGACAGCTGAATTTTCTGATTTATCGTGAGTATAAACACTACCAACAGTCCCTCTAATACAAGTTCCACAAACGAAAACAGCAGCACAAAGCTCTGCCAAGTTAGAGGGGCTTATTTACACACACGCGCGTGCACGCGCACACACACACACACACACACACACACACACACTTGCTAAGGCTTTAAGGTTGTGTGACATCTTGTCAGTGTTGAAGACTGCAACCTTTACCTAGAAACCTCTACTGGCAGAAAGCAGGCACCCAATACCTATTTGTTCAAAGAGTCAGTACAGCCAGGTGATTTCCAAATGTCCTTTGTGAATTAAACAGTTGACACAATTATTTATATAACAATAGCAACATACGGGTCCTCACATATCCGCATTTTACAACCTAATTATGTGACTATTTTGCTAAGTGCTCTCCGTTACTGTCTCTGTAGACAGAAGAATAATGTTCTCAGAGAGTAAAATATTTTTCCCTTTAAGATGAAGAATCTGTCCAGTCTGCCCAGTCTCCTGAAAAAAAAGATCAAATAAATTTGGGAAACAGCAATAGTTTCCCTTCATCAAAGGTGAATATTAAACGCTTAGAAAGATCATACTAACATTCTCCCCAAAGCAAAAAGTTTTTAACTTGGATTTCTGAAACAGTTACTAAGATGACAATTCCTCTCACGCTTTATCTGAGATTACCTACAGACCTATTAATTGTTGTGGTGATAATTCCCTGCATTGGTATTTCTGTAGACATTGTGGCTAATGTGTGTTTCTAAAAATAATATTTTATGTCTAGCTTAAAATAGCGAAATATGACATTCTAAAACAAACTTCCCAAAGAGGAACAGACAGCAGATATAAAAGAACACTGAAAGTGAACACATCCAACGGGGCCCTGATGGCATTAAGACTAAATTAAATCATTAAACCCTGTAGCACAAAAAGTGCTTGGATCTCAGATTACGTTCTTACTGTTCCAGGTTGTAGACTTTCTAAAATATGTCTTTCTAAAATGTGTCTTCGAGTACTGCTTCAAGACAGAATCGGTAGGGCCTAAAAGTCATGGCGATACATGTGTTGCCATTGTTTTCCTCTAGGGTTTTAACTTGTTTCAAAAAAAAAAATTTTTTTTTAATTCTGATAGGATTTTGGTTTCAGTGTTCAGCCCACAGCTCTGTCTTAAACTCGATGGCATGTAAAGTATTTAAAACTTGCCCTGAAGCCACCTGTTAAGAGGCAAGTAGGCACCTGCACCAAATGATAAGTCTCACTGGATACTTAAGTTTTGTTTGTAGACAGATTTGTAAGTTCTTTTTTTTTTTTTTTTTTAGTTCAGAAGGTCAGTAAAAGTCACTCTGTTTTCAGCTTGGCCCTCTCTCTCTTTATTTTTACATACATATTTGGCCAAACTCACTCTCAAAATTCCAGAGACAACTGCATTGGGATTTTGTAGGAATCACGCTGAATGTGAATTGGAAGTAACTGCCTGCTAACAGTGAGTTGCTCCCTCAGGAACACGGGTGAGCCTCCCCATTTGTTCTGATATTTTCTTACGTTCTATAGCAAGCTTTTGTGGTGAAGTGAATGAGTTTATAAATCTAGCACGTTTCTTGCTGATTATTTTTGTATCTTTTGATAATTTTTATAGTTTTCAATATTTATTTTCCTTTTTAATTGGTTATTAGTATTAGAAAGCTATTAATTTTAAAGTTATTCTGTATTTCAGCACCTTACCAAATGACTCATTGGATCTCAAGATATTCAGCTGACTTAAATTTTAACGAAGAGAATGTTATGAGCAAATGACAATTTTCTCATTTTCTCTTCTACATCTATGCTGCCTCTTTCTTAATTTCATTTTATCACACTGGCTGGGATTTCCAGAAAGTATTGAACAATAACAGTGATGGAGAAATCTTTGACTTCCAACTTACAGAGAATGCCATTTTTTTTTCAACTTTATTGAGATGTAATTGAGAGAGAACTTTTATGTTTCACCTCAAGTTATGTGTTTGCTATTGTTTTTTGACAGACAGCTTTCTCCTACTGGAGCATTTCTAAGAATTATTTCTTAATTAAAAACTGAGTTTTAATTCCAGCACATACCTTTTGAATATATATCATCACATAGATTTTCTCTGTTTACCTAACATTAAATTACAGTGATTAATTTGCATATTATAAACTATCCTTGCACTCCTGAATTAAGCCCTACTTGGCCATTGCTTACCATTAAAAAAAAATTCTTTATTTGGTCTGAGCTGTCTTTTTAAAGGTGTCCATAAACAACAAAAACAGCTTTCTTTGAATGCCTTTTAGTGTCTTTTTAGAGGACTGAGGAATTAACAGTAGGCTCAGTGGTTAGGGATTCTCTCTCCCAAGGAGAGCTTGTTATTAGAAAAGAGGATTTTTAATTCAGTTACATTATTACAGCAGTAAAAACTAAGATAATTTTAAAATCATTTATTTTAAAGGATTTGCGTTTCTTTTTAACTATAATTCCAAATTAGCTATGCTCACTTGTGATTTTCTGAGGCTTCAGCAATGTTATACTAGATAATAAACACCCAGTTTTTAAATAGAAATCATTACCTTTTGAAGGGCAGATTAAATATTTGCAAAGAGATTACGACATGTTCTGGACACAGAATTAATTTTTGTGGAAAGCAACTCTAACTAAAATAAATGAGAAATGTGTATGAAAGTAATTTATGGGTCTATAAACGTTTTAAGTTGCCTTGTGCATTAAAAAAAATTAAGATCTTGGTGCATATCTTTCAAACAAATTTATTATTTTCTAAATCTGAGAATCTTGGACTGTCAAATTGTGGTTTTCTAGATCAAAATTTTTCACTTAAAATAAATGGAATGATATTTTATATCTAATATTAAATAATCATATTAAGGATCATTAGGTATATGGGTCGTGTTTTTGCTCCCAGAGATTGGTAACATCAGATTGTCTTAGAACCAGAAATTCTTTGTTATAACAGCTGCATATTAAGATAGAAAATATTAAGTCTATGATGTCTTGACAGTGTTTCTTATATATATGTATATATATATAGTAAAAACTATTACAACATACTATTCACATATATTCCTCAAATAAAGGTAAATGGGAAAAAATTTAAAAACAATCAAAAAAATTGTTTTAACGTTTTATTTTTAAGCAATCTCTACACTCAACATGGGGCTTGAACTCATAAGTCCAACATCAAGAGTCGCGTGCTCCACAGACTAAGCTAAGCAGGTGCTCCTACAATAATTTTTAATGAAAACACACACACACACACACACACACACACACACACACACACACACACACACGAAATTTAATAAATGTAATTGTAAATCGCCATCATTTACACTTGAAAGGGAAGTGGGAATAGTCACTTGCTACCCCACTATTTTCTTCTAAAGTTGCTGGTTTGCAATGGAGGCTCTTGAGTGGCATAAGAACCAACAGAAAACTCTATTTCCAAAGTTCATTTGCCTTGGGGATATTGTAATCTTAGGATAAAAAAATCTTTCATCTTGTTTGTCTGCCATATTTTACATTACGTAAAATTTCCTTCTTTTGTTGGTTATTTAACCAAAATCTCTTAAGGGAAAATAAAATCAACTAAAGCATTTTCAGATTGGGGCCTGAGGTGGAGAGAAACATGCTTCATAATAGTTATCATGGCATTAGTATCTTCTTTCCTTGCTAGGGATGATAACATTTTGAACAACTTGACTTGTTAAATTGTTTCATGTGTTTTCTGCCCTGGGCTTAGGAGTCACATACAGTTTTCAGAAAAATAACACAAACATAGTATTAAATACCTTTCTCACTTGGACCAACCCTTGTTTTCAAAATCTGCCCTTTCTTGTACATACCTGTATTTCCTTAAACTTGAAGACACCCCACATTGCAGCTATAAATCCTGGACCCTTAAATAAAAAGAAAAACTCTAATTAAATTAGTTATTTTTCTGTGGCTTGTTCTCTACGTATAGTAAATTGGAGAGCTGACCTAATACTTTAATTGAATAAATTTTTATGAAAATAACATAACAATATTGCCAACTTAAACTATTCATAATCTAAGCTCTAATTTAACATTAAGCAAGGTTGCATTAGGTTAAATATAAAGATTTTTTTGTTTATGATTTTCATATTAATTGTACTGATGATGCTGTTAATACTTTGTGCCACAGAATACTTTTTAAAAATGTGATCTACTAATAATATTTTAATAAGCAAGTGGTTTATGTTTTCCTAATGAATTTAGGACACTAGAAATAGGATTAATAGGAGAAAGTGTAGGAACAACTTGTAACTTTTTTTGGCATGAGGCAATCTCATAATGGAAGAAACGTTAGTATGTTCTTGGGGACCTGGCAAATAACATACTTTAATCAGCTTAACGATAACCCACAACCCTCGGACCAACTACAAATAATGTACTTTAAAAAAAATTCTTAAACAGATACTATTGCACAGTGATGAACTATGTCTAACCTCAAAGCCCAATGAATGCTAAAGACAGTATTATGAGAAGATAGAAAAGCCGTGTAAAGAAAAGTAGGCAATGGGTTTATTCAGACTAAATAATAAAATAATATAAGAAAAGGAAATGAGAAGAAGTGAAGTAGAAAGAAAGAATGATTCTGCAGTTTGAAACTTTCAGCTATTAAAGTTTATTAGCTTTTTTTAGCTGAGAAGGAAAAAAATTGGAATTTGGATTAATCGTGGTCTTTGTGGAGAAGGTATATCAGCATTTTTAGGATTCCTTTTCAAGCCCTGCACAAACTCTGGAAGACTTTCACATAAACAATTCCAAAACCCCCTCCACTACTCCAACCATCTACATGGCTGGGTCAACAAAGTTGAACTCTACTCTGGCATGTAAGTGAAGCAATAAAAATATATTACTCCATTTATCAGCATCTGGGAGATTGAACATCAAAAGAGTCAGTGAAATAGGTCAAAGGAACTGTCTTTTACCAATGACGTAGGGCCCTAAGCCTCAAAATCCAGATCAAACAAGAAGCATCTGGGTCCTTTGGGCAATTCCATACTGACTTTGGACAGGAAAGGAGGAAACAACAGAACAGGAGATATAATATTAATGTTATCAAGCCAATTGCTCGAGAATTTTATCCTCTCTAATCTGAAAATTTATATCCATTCAGAGAACATAATAGATGATAATGCCAAAAGGTATCATTGCCCTTCGAGGCTTTTTGGGCGATGATTTCTTAAATATTTAGTTTAGACATGGTTTAGGGTTATCGTAGGAAGTGATGTGGTCATAGGAATGGGCTTTGCTAAAAGTAATGCAAGCCCAAGTCAAAGTGTGTACACCCTCTCGGATTCAGGCAGCGGACAGCCAGATAGGAAGGACATTTTAGATAAGAAATATAGCTGTATTTTTTTTTTGGCAATTGGGATTGCATGTTTTCTTTCCATAAAATGAATATAAATTTCACATTTGTAAATCAGCCTTTGAAAACAAGGTGAGCTTGAACTATCTTGAGAAGCTGAACTTCTGTATATACTGTAAATATTTTTGAGGAATATTATTTATTGTTACTCAGTGTCCTCTGTAAAAAGTCCCATATGATACATTCTATTAAGAGTTTAGTGCCAGGGGCGCCTGGGTGGCTCAGTCAGTTAAGGATCTGACTTCGGCTCAGGTCATGATCTCATGGTTTGTGAGTTCGAGCCCCGCGTTGTGCTCTGTGCTGACTGACAGCTTAGAGCCTGGAGCCAGATTCGGATTCTGTATCTCCTTCTCTCTCTGCCCCTCCCCAACTTCTGCTCTGTCTCTCTCTCTCTCTCTCAAAAATATGAAAAAATAATTTAGTGCAAGAAAATAGATGATTTCCTCTGAGAAAATAATATGTTAAAAAGAATTAGGCACCCCACTGTATTACTCCCTTTTGTAAGCATGAGCAAAACTTAAAGTTTAATTACATAATTCATCCAGACAGCAGTTTGCACTTCCTGAAAGCCTTCTTTAAAAAGTACCATATGAGGATTCTGAGGTACTTTCTGTCTCACGAGGTTTTCATGAGCTTCAAGTGTCAGAATATACACAAAAGCATTTTTTAATTTATAAACTGTTAGCACACTGTTATCTAGAGATAAATATTGTTATAAACAGCAAATTACAATGTATCCAAAATAACATTGGGTAAAATGACCAGACAAAAACTGCAAGGATATCAAAGATTAGTAAACCTGCTAAAAGGAGGTTAGGAATCGAGGCCTTGAGATGAGAGGGTGCTGGAGAATCCACATGAACTTATTATTCACATTGAACTCTTAAAGAAATTAAACTCCATGACAATCCTCAGCGTTTCACTAAGGATGCTTCAGAAAAATCATATTTACATAAGAACAAAACTGTGGAACAATGAGTTAGCTACTTACAGCAGTGATTATTGGAAAACTGACCACAGCACTGAGAGAGTGGTTAGCTACGAACCAACAGCACGTAGCTATGGCCCAAAGAGCTCCTGACAGGAAACCTGAAACACACACACAGTGCACACTTACAAGCCGTCTTCCTCTCCTGAAAACTCGACGCTCTAGACAGAGCAGGCATATTAAGCTGCTCATGTCAGTGCATTCCTACCGACATTGTTGGCCAACATGGATTTTTGAGCTGTGTTTTATGATCATTTTGGAAACCAAATCATTTTTTTTTCTTTACGACTGTGGGTATAATTATCAATCTTTTCACTTTATTGACATTAGATAAAATACTTAATGTTGTGGTTGAGGTAAAGATTGGGCAGTGGAGAAGGACCAAGGGAAGATATTAAATCTGACCATGCTCTGTAAACGCCATTCACTCTAAACTATGAACATAAAGATGCTTAGAGCTAAGGGGGAAAAAAAACCTCCTAGAATTTGAAAAGAAAATGCCAGATATAAATTTCAGGATAGTTTAGGTAGGTGTTCAGTACATACCTTATCAGTTTTATAATGGTACATCAGCACATTTTGACTTTACTGAATCAGGTATTCAAAATGAATCTCTGACATATGTTTTATTTTGTTCTTAAAAAATTTTGTTGTGGGCTTATGTTCCAAATTGCATTATGGCAAACTCTGAAGTAAGTGAGAAATTATATGTATTTCTTGCCACCAATGCCGAATGGATCAAGCCCAAAGCATGTGCATTCAATGTATGCCTTTTTCAAACTCTAAAACTGCTTCTCCTTATTTTTCAGAGAAAATGTTTGTTGACCTAAGTGACTACAAATTTCTTTTTGTTGGCACTTTAAAAAAATAGTCATAGGACTCTGACTTTTAATAAGCATCCTTAGATAATGAAGAAGAAATAATAAAGTCTGATGGTAAATTTACAAGATATTTTGGCGTAGAAAACCAGTGAATCCTAGCTTCACTGTTCAAATTTCAGGTTCTGGAATTGCTGTATTTCATATCCAGTTCCATGGCTTTTAAATCCTTCATATTTATCAATGAGTTGGGCCAAAGCAATTAGGGACTGAACATACACACAGATGGCTTGGTTTCCAGGTGACAATTATTCAAGCTAAGTGAGTATATACTCACAGAGTAAGAAGATTTCTTGTAGTGTATTTCTTACCTGGCAACACTGCTTCAGGATATAGCTTAGGGTTATTTTTCATGGCTATACAGTAGGCGAGAAAGTAGACTGTGCTTGTAAGAAAGATGCCGCTGAAGTGTGCAAAAACATAGTCTAAATCTGAAAATACATATTATAAAACTCTCAAATGTATCATTTTATTCATTTAAAATATATTTAAAGTTCAAATAATAAAACAAATCCACCAAAATTAACCTTAAAAGTAAAGAGCCGTTAATTGTGTATTTTTTTCTTTCATAGTTTATTGTCAAGTTGGTTTCCATATAACACCCAGTGCTCATCCCCACGAGTGCCCTCCTGCATGCCCATCACCCCTTCCCCACTTCCCCTCCCCCATCAGCCCTCAGTTTGTTTTCAGTATTCAAGAGTCTCTTATGGTTTGCCTCCTTTAATTATATTTTATTATCATAGTTTTCTACATGCCGTTTATATGGAATTTAAATTAACATACTCAAAACTTAGAAATATGAAGTGGTAAATTAGTTACTATAACCAAGTCTGAAAGACTGTTTTTTATGATTATCTTGGAAAGATAAATAAGAAACTATAAACATTATATGAATACAATCTTCTTTTTAAGAATTGTATTTAGACTAGGGTGCTGATGTGGCTCAGTTTGTTAAGCGTCTGACTCTTGATTTTGGCTCAGGTCATGACCTCATGGTACCTGAAACTGAGCCCTGCATTGGGCTCTAGGTTGACAGTGTGGAGTCTGCTTGGGATTCTCTCTCTCCCTCTCTCTCTGCCCTTCCCCTGCTGATGCATGTGCTCTCTTTCTCTCTCTTTCAAAATAAATAAATACACATTAAAAAAAGAATAGTATTCAGACTTAATTTTATTTATGGCTATAGCAATTGTTGCAAATCTCCAGGCAGACTGTATTTGGGGGGGGTGTGTGTGAAAAAACTATGGGAATGCTAATTTTATATGGTGACCAATTTGGAGACCAGTATCTCTGTTGCAGATGATGGTCATATGGAAGGATATTCAGGAAGTTATCCTAAAGAGAGTTTTATTCAATTGTTTACTATAAATCTCATTACATGAAGGTGGTCCACTATCTGAGGAACCCCAGCTCCAATGATTGTTTGATTAGATTGCACTTTAATCACATGGATGAGTGTGCTACAATTTCTTGGCTGGGAAGGCCACATTTGATGTTTCTCTCAACTAAAATTTTGACAAAGATGAGTGGCTGTGTTTAAGAAGTAAAGCTTGAACATCAAAGAGTTGGTCTATTCTTCTAAAATCTTAAACCCTACTTCTGGATCAACACATCTATGGGCCAGCACAAGAGGCACATAACATAGTTATTAAAAGCACAGACCACCTGGGTGGGATATTCAGTCCACTACTTGCTAACTTTGAGACTTAGGCAAATTACCTAATCTTTCTCTGTTTTAATTTCTCAACTGTAAAACAAGGATAATAATGGTATATAACCAAAAAGGTGGCTCTGAGGGTCAACTGAGCTAATATTGTAATGTACTTAGAAAAACGTCTAGCACAGTGCATGTACTACTTATGTGTTTGTTAAATAAATGAAATATAAAAGTATAACTCCCTAGATTATTTTGAATAAATTAGAATAAAGTATATTCCTACAAGACTACATTAAAATTGTCATAAGATAAATACCTAAGAATTGACTGTACTATTTACATAAGGAGATTGTTGAGGACATTGTTTATTATGTCCCAGGACCAAGAACAACTGTACTGCTGAGTAATCAGTTCATTTTATCTTGCGTTCACTGAGTTGTGGGACTGATCTGATTTTCCTTGTGTCTATAAGAAATCTTAGAGCCAAATTTATGGCTCATTTCTAGCCAGTGTACAGATGTGTCACAAATTTTAGACTCACTCCTGGTTCCATTTTATTTTTTCACTCTTTTTTTCGCTTTCTCTTTTAATTTATCCTATGTTATTCTATTTTTATTGGAGTCTGTCCTTTACAAATGAAAATAATAAAAACACAAAAAATATTTTTAGAAAGTCTTATAAGAAAGACAGAAGTTAGGAAAAGGTTTGAGTGGTGTTCATGGGGCCGAATATAAAAAGGCAAGAAGAAACAACGGCCTTCCTTCTTTACTCTATCCACTCAGTAAGTTGTTCAAATCCCAGCCTTATCAGTCTCTCCCTCATGACTTTTGCCCTCCGAATTCTCCCCTTATCTGAACATAGATCAAATTAACTTTCAAAACTATCTAACTTAGAACTTGATTAACCACAATCTCATTCTTTTGTGATTTCATGGATGGAAACCATGCCTCAGCATAATGATAGGACTCCTGCAGTAGACAGTCTTTCATTTCCTGATGAGGCTGCACACAGCTATTTCATATAGTGTTGAATTTACACCAGAAAGACTAATTCTATCACTAGAAACTGAGATAATTTGGGAGCCTATGTTGGGCTTTTCAATGCACTACTTTATGCTTTAAAAACAGTATCCTCTAGCTAGTCTATACTTTGATCTTTATTTGATTTTAAAGTGATGTTTACTGTACTTTAGATGTTTTTTTAAAGAGAAGAATACATATTTTCCCAGAAATTAACAAACTGGAAAATAATCTCCAAATCTTACTATAAAGCCAGGAACCATGTGTTAAGATCCAAGTAGCTGATATAAATCCTGACTAAAGCTGATTATATTTATATTTTGATGATTATGTGAGAATACTCAAACAGTCCTTTATTACTTTTATTCTTCACTGACTTTCTAATTCACCACGTACAATGAAAAAGACCAAATCTGTGTGCCAGGATTTACTATGTACTCACCTTTTTAAAAAATATTTTTTAGTAGAAAAACAGGTATTGAGTGTATTTATAAAGTAAAATAATGTTTTACTCTTACCATACTGGCTTGCCCCTGCATATATACTGCCATTTCTTTTGCTGTGGTCCTTGATATAAATGATTGGCACAAACGTTGACCCGTAGAGTATTCCAGATATCACTGCAAGACAGCAGCCCCTTAAAAAACAAATACATCACTGTTAATCTTGGCCCACAGCAATATTTCTGACAAACACAAAAATGGAATCATAATGAAAGCATGCTTCAGAGTATAAATCACAAGCAGTTATGCAGAAATCACTCATCTATCTCAAGCGCCGTGACTGTCAAAAGTCAAAGAAATACCCTGCAGGGTCAGAGCAGCATCAGAACACAGACTGCAGCTTCAGTACCCCACGGTCTGATACTGGAAGTACACAATTTACAGAAGTTATAATGGATCATGATTGTAAATTGTCATTACATATATAGGACCATTACTGTCACTATACAGTCTGCATAATAAACTTGGCTCTCTAGACATGAACTATTTGTGAACTGACGCTATGTCCTCTGCTTCTTTTTTAAACAGTAATACCCAGCACAGGCCTAGGAGAGACAAAATACTAAATGCATCCTTCTTCACAACAACTATTGAAATCCACAGACTTGCCTTTGCCTCAGTTGACTAGGGTATGGTCAAGAATAATCAAATAATTATTTGGATATTTCCAGTAAGACATTACTTTTGATAAAAAGAAAATATTAAGAGCATGGGGGTCATGTTGACTCCTCAGACTTGGGACTTATTTGCGTGAAGCAAGTATACCTAATAATTTTGGGGAGAGATGATTAATATTGTGGAACAATCCCTTTAAGTTACTACAAAAGACAATGTCACAAAACAGGAAAGTTTTAAGAAAACAAACAAACAAACAACCCCCCTCCCTCCCATTTCTTTCCAAGCTTAAACACATGTTCTTAAAGACTATTTTAAAAGGAGCTCACAGGGCCGATCAGCTCTCCACACTGGAAATCCCTGTATCACAGTGAAGCCTGGACTTCATAGTCCAGAAAGAGGTATCCCAGACACAGACTGAACTAATGGACCATCTCTGGCCAATCATGAGACAATAAAAATGGTCAGAGAAAGATATATTATCACATGATTTCACTCTATGTGGAATTTGAGAAACTTAACAGATGTATCATAGGGGAAGGAAAGGAAAAACAGAGAGAGAGGCAAACGATGAGAGACTCTTATTAAATAAAGGGTTGCTGGAGGGTGGGGTAAATGGATGATGGCCATTACGGAGGCCACTTGTTGGGATATGCACGGGGTGTCATATCTTAAGTAATGAATCGCTAGATTCAACCCCTGAAGACAAGACTATACTGTATGTTAAATAACTTGAGAATTAAAAAATAAATTTATATTAAAGAATGGTTTACTTAGCTAATCTTTTAGAAGGGAGAAACTCTATGAAAAAGTGTGTTTGTTTTGAGAGACCTGTTTTACTTTGAAGCCAAAATGGCAACATATTCATCTTCCAAAGTTTATTTGTGAGCTCTTTCATTCACTCAATTGATTCAAACATTTATTGAGCATTTATTATGCACCAGGCACTGCATCTTTCACTGTGAGGATAGTGTACATACTAACAGGAAATGCTTTACATTCTTAAAATGCTTATGTGTGTCACCACATAAGGTCCAAAACAGTCATTGACTGTAAATCGCAAGCTATATACTTACATATTTTCACATTTTCTGCTAATTCTCCCATGAGAAACTCTAAAATATAGGGGGTGATGGTGAGCCAAACTCTCTCAGCCTTTATGACGGTGGGGGGTAAAACACACGGACTTTTACCAAGTGGCATTTCTACAATGTTTGGAAATGAATATCTTGAGATTATAAAATCATCTAGCACATGAGTGTAGGGACTTCTGGGGGAGGGCAGGCATCCTGGGCAGTGCAGTATTAGAGAAGTATATTGCCTAATTTGACTGTGATTGCTGAGATCATGTTGGCCCTTTGAGTGTTGTGGCCTATATTACCTCTTTTTACTTTAGGTACAAAATTGCTGCAAAATGAGATTGCTTTTGTCAGCTTATTGTTGGCTAGAAATACTTCAGTGGCTTAAGAATTCCTGGAAACACTGAGATCAAGGCCCTTTGTATCTAAAAATTCAGCAGAGGACAAGAAATCTCTTTACCATGAAACCACAGGAGTCAAAGTTTATGTTACCATTTTCTTTTGAACTCAGATGAACTCACTCTGGTAATCCTTGCTTTAACCAAATATGAAAGAGAATAACAGAACCTCTTCTTACACTATGCGCTGTTGCACTGTGGAGAGTTTATCCACCCAGGAATAATCACGACAGGGATCTTGAATTTTGTTGATCGCCTATTGAAAATATTGGCACAAACCAAAACACAAACAGCATTCATTGATAGTCACATTGGTGACAAAAAGGTTTTCAGTGTTTTTCTCTTTTTGTTAAAAATACTTTAAAATATGAACATGTGACACGCATTTTGATTCCGTGGATATCTCCAGACTCAAATGTTTCTGATATTGTTCCTCTTTCATTCAGAATGGTTTGACAGTTGGCAACTTCTCTGTTTAAAATATTTCAGTCTAATACATGGTTATTCTGATACACCTATCAAAAGTAACAGACGTTAACAATGCTTGTGCTTCCCTTGCATATTTTAATAATTTGTAAAAAAAAAAATTAGACCCAAGGAAAACTCAGACTCTTCGAAGGAATACCTAAGATTGATAGGCACTTTTCTTAGCTTTTTTTTTAACTGAATTAGTTAGTAAAACATGTCCAGCCATGTTTCATGATTAGGTTAATATCCTGAGTCTAGAATAATTATGACAAAACTTATAATATTTATAATATTAAATGTGATCATCCTTGCCTCTTGGCTGAAGTTTCCTGGAGGTAATACTCCCACTGCTTTTGTAAGAGATAAGAAACTAAATTTGAATTCTGTGTCACGTGATAAGTCACGTCTTCCTTTGGCAATAATGCTTTCTTTTGTGATGAGGATCTCAATGTGTGGGTGGGTAATACCCTGTCATGCTGCTTCTGTATCTTTACACTTGCTTCGTTCACATCCTTCCATGGTGCTTAGGAAAATCTAAGGCAGTTAGCCTAAATGTATCTTTTACTAAGTGGCATTTCTTTTCTCTCTCTCTCCTTGGTTTGAAGAGCGGTTGGTCAGGAGGTATCTGAATCCCTAGGATTGGCAAGGAACATGGGAAGGCACCTTCACTGCCTTCACTCAGTCACAATTTGTCCATTCGCTCTGTGACATTTTTCAGAATAGGGATGTCTGTGGGTTAACACATCTCTTTCCCTTACACTTAAGCTAATTATTAGTTAATTTTGTCAACTTAATAAGGGTTCAGTCACCTTATTTGACGAGGGTTTTGATAGGAGAAGAAGGAAGGGAGCAGAAAATGTTAATTTTGAAGTAAGGAGTACAGGCCCCAGCCCCTCAGGGAGGCAGTACCTCAGTGGGGGCATGGGACTCTGGTTTCAGAGGGCAACTGGAAAGCACTGGAGCCATGGCAGATAGGAGAGATACTTGAGATAGAAAGGACTAGAGTCTGGGCTCATGGCAATGGGGGTTTACCCTGAAGTCATTTCTGTGTACGTGGCCACCAGCACCTGTGTTCTGTGCTCTTGCAAGTGTGTCCCTATTTAATCTAGATTTGCTACTCCAGACTCATTTAAGTTCTTCAAAGTCAACCAGTGATTTGTTACATATTTCTTGCCTTTATCTTGAGTGTCAAGAATGTGGTGAAAAGAGAAACAGGAAGAAAATCAAGTCCTACTCCAATTTTCCTATGACTTGACTTGTCCTTTCATTGGCCACCTCTGATCTATTGGCCACTGCTTTCCCAGGATCGTACTTTCAGACCTCCACTTTCCCTTTTTCTAAAGTAACTTTCACATTCTTTTTCAGCATTTGGGGTCCTCCTAGTGCAGAAATCCTTAAGCCATTCCAAAATACGGGCTTGTATATACATCTCCTAGTTGGGATCTACCAATAACAGACAGAAGTAGGCCTCTGTGATTGGTGAGAGGCTTTCCTGTGGCAATCTTGATGGATTGCTACATAGGCCTAACTATAATACATATGCAGTGTGCAAACATATTTTAGACAGCCCGGATGAAGAAAAAAAAAGAACTACCTTCCCATCTGTGTTTCAAATCTATGCACTTTCCTTTTACCTTAATTTTATGTTTCAAATCATGTGGTTCTTATACTCTACTCACATGCTCTGTCATTAACGGCGTGGTGTCCACAGAACTCGTGTTACTTGGTATTTCACTTCTGATGAACAAAAATATGAAAGCACTGTAACAAAAATAAATTTTAGTGATGGAAAAGTGGTATTTCACTTTTGATGAACAAAAAATGAAAGCACAGTAACAAAAATAAACTTTAAGCCTGGTCCATATCAAGCTGCCTGAATTTTATGAGAAAACAGCTTAAATCTAGTCCTGATGATATGATTACTTCCAAAGTGCCTCTTCAGTGGCCCTGTCATTTCTCTAGGATGGCCATTCGCTCTGACATATCTCACCCTTAATTGCAACAAGTTAGAGGCTTAACTTATAAGATTTCCCCTTAAATCAGATTTTTCCCTTGATTTTATTGTTTCAGCCTATAGCTGTATCTTTCTTTTAATTCTTAACTCTGGAATCACATGGTAAAAAATTACACATGAAAACCACCTTGAATGACTCTTTTTCACCTATTATACTGACAAAACCCTATTAACAGCATCCTCAGGTGGACGAACTATAGAAGACAGGTACCACTGATGTGAGGGCAGACCTGTGCAACCTCCACGGAGGAGACGCTGGGGCCCTAGAACACAGTACACCCACACACAGGTGAGCAGCCTTCATGGTCACACAGTGGAATGCTACACGGCTGTAAAAGAAGAAAGGAGGATGCCTTCTGTGCTCTGATATGGAAATATCTCCAGTGTATATTTTAAGAGATAAAGCACACACACATAAGCCTGATAATCTCTTCCCCTTTAACGTTCTTTCATAATGCATTGTTTACTCATGTCAAGTATCTTTGTAACAAAGCTTTCACTTAACATTGACTTTTCAGCCATGCAAGTAGGTTAAAAAGGTGTTGAAACACTGAATTAACTTAAGGAAACTAACAGCTGTGGTATACTTTTGGCATTCTTTAAAAATTTTTTATGTGTTTTTTTATGGTATTTATTTATTTATTTGTTTTGAGAGAGAGACAGCGTGAGAGCAGAAGAGGGACTAAGAGAGGGGGAGACACAGAATCTGAAGCAGCTCCAGGCTCTGAGCTGTTGACACAGAGTCTGACAGGGCACCTGAGCTCACGGACCGTGAGATCATGACCTGAGCTGAAGTCGGATGCTTAACCGACTGAGCCACCCAGGTGCCCCTTGGCATTCCTTTTAAAAATACATTTGCATGGTTCAAAAGTTAAGGCAAGGTAAGTTTTCATAGTATATATGACACTGAAATATCATAGGTAGCTAAGTGCTGAATACTGTATATAATGTATTATTTTTTTAATACAAATTAAAATTTCTTAGTTTCCTTAGGTTAGTCTCTTACATGCTTTAAAAACTTGAATGGTTCCATATTCCCCTCTATAGCAAATTTAACTTTCCTTTTTGAATTTTGTTACTCTCTGCATTATGTTCCTCACAACCTACTCGACATAGTTCTTCACATGGACTTTCATCCTGGACCAGTCCCTGCTTCAGCTTCTCCGTCACCCTCTCCAACCGCCTGCTCCTGCTTGTGTTTCTTCCTTAGCTGGACACACCACGAACTCCCCTTTTCTTACCCAAACTAAAGAGGAACTGAAGTGCTGAATGTGAGAAGACCCCTCCCCCTCCAGGCTCAGAATCTTCTCTGAATTCCCACAACACTAAGGATAGTCATCATATAATCCAGACCATTTATCACAAGTCTTTCTAAACCTTTTTCTCTACAAGTTTTCTAATTCAATGGAAGGTAAAATCTCCTTCAAATTTATCAAAGGAATTAACATTCAGTAGAAATGAATGCATATAACCTAATTACATGTGTATGTCTTAAACATGTGCTTACATACTTGTTAATTTGCAAAGCTGTTGTTAGACATTTCAACTGCATTTCCCTCACAAACTTACAGTGAAAACCCTCTACTTTGTGTCAACCAGTGTGTCTTCCTAATCACAATACAAGATGGTACATTAGAAATACTTGAACGGTACCAATGAAAGTCTTTGAGTGTTTCTTCAAACAACTGTATGACCCTCCTACAAATCACTCAGCCTCTCTGACCCTAAGTTTTTTTCATTTAAGGAAATGAGGATGTACCCACTTAACACTTTATAGAAAAGAATTTATAAAATTCTCAGTGTGCTTTTTGGAACATGGTAAAATCTCAAAACATGTTAGTAAATAACAGGCGAAGGGGATTTTCAGCATGAGAAAAAAATCAGGACTAAGCAAGCAGTGGTTCTTAGCTTGTGTGAGTAATGTTTGTCACACAAGATAAGTCAGGTCAATTAGATCAAGAGGGGATACAGGGCACTAAATTAAGACAAGATAATGGCATTTATCTTATGTATATGTACATAAAACCAAATAGATCACAAGGTCTTTTGGGCCACAGACTTATAGAACTTGGTACAGTGTGTCAGACACAAAGTTTCATGATAAAGTCTATGATTATTGTCAAAAGCATGGGAAAAAAATCAATATGTTTTACCCAGGGGTGCTTCTCTAAATTTTCAACCTTTCCAGTTCCCCTAGATTTGTGACCCTATATATCTTACTATTAGTAGAGCTGGGGTTAACGTGTTTCCACTGACAACAGAATTCAATAAGCCCTTATTGAGCAGTTATTAAGTATCAAACACTGTAGCAAAGTCTAGTAGTGATGGTGGGAGAGCTGTTATACAAAGAAAATAACAGACGTTGCCCTTCAGGATCTCATAGTTTAAGGATAAAGGAATTGTATGAATAATATAAAAGAGACTCTGAAAATGCCCATTCTAGAAGAAATACAAAATGTTAGGAACAACTCATTCTAATTAAGAAGAAATCAAGGAAACAACAAATAAGATGGAAAATCTCCACTGATATGTAAGGGTGGCCAAGGAGGATGAGGAAAGGGTCTTTGGGCTGAGGGGAATGTCTGTAGTATGCTGTGATAAAGAATACTGACTCAGTGAATTGACAACACAGGCAGGAGGCTGATCTGGGAAGAAGGGTTGAATCTATAACTGTGGAGGACATGCCAGATTAAGGAGACAGATTTATTCTGAATCCAGTGGAGTCTTCCAAGGTTTTTAACTAGAAGAATGATGACTGATTTCATAGCAGATACAAGCACGTTAATTTGGCAATTGGAAAAAATAGAACTAGGGAAAGTATATGTGAGAGGTTTTTATACTCATATACAGATGGATATATAGTAGGGAATTGGCGGAAAAGAGAGGAAGAGCCTGTAAAATATGAAGAAAAAAATTCTTCAGGATTAGATATAGGAGGGGGTATGAAAGGAAATAAAAACTCAAGATGACTAAGGCTTTGAATTTGAATAACTATGGCCAATAACATTCTATAAGAGGGGAAACACAGAAGAGAAACCAGTTTGCAGGGAAGGGTAGAAAAAGAAAAGTAATTCTGACTGTGAAATCCTGAAGGCAGAGAGAAAAGAACTAAAAGTCTAGTGTTTGTGGCATGCTGACCATGTGCCTGGCCCAACAGGGTCCTCTTCCGGACTTTATCTCACTTCAGATCGGATAGGAGGTGCCTGGAGGTATCTGTGTAGAGAGAGAGATGTACAGCTTGGTCTGTAGTTAATGGGCTGTGGTGCTGAAGAGAGTAATGGCTAGAAACAAAGACTGGATTTCCTCACAACATAACTCTCAAAGATAAGCAAGTTAAGTGAGAAAAAACTGGGGAGCAGACTCAAGGATAATCCAAAGCATTTTTAAATTGGAAAGGAATTCTGCTTTTTTATGAACTCTTGACTTCTGGATCTTCATTAAAGTTTAAGAAAACATTGTTTCTTAGTTTCAGCTCGAATCCCATCACCCACCCTTATATATTCTCTCCTGAGCGATGGAGACTGGAAGGCTGAAAAGTATATCTTCCCAAACTGTATTAGCAGCTAAGTTTGTCAATGGGAGGCATACAGACAGGCTTAAAGGTTGGGGGAAGCCATTTTGTTTTGATGATTGTAAATGGGGGCAGAGGTAACCGTATTGGTTGGAGGGTTAGCCCCAGGGCGTTGGGCAGAGCCCCTTCCTCCTTTTGCTTCACTGGGCCTTATCACAATTTTGTAAAAATTCCCTGTGTGAATTCCTCGGCTGTTTAAAATACCTAGAGTGGTTGGTTGCAGAGCTGGATTGATACTTACCTTATACATAGGAAAAATGTAAGACTAGAAATATTCTAATCAATCCTTTAAAAACTAGACTGTATAGATGATAGGAGCAATGGTTTCAATTTTAAAAAGAAAAGCAATATCCCAAACAAATGTGACCACATTCCAAATTTCCTTATACTGGCCATGAAACTCCAGGCTTATTCAGTGGATGCCCTTTGAACAAACTGATTTAACTGGGTTAAAATAATGAAAGTTTCCAGAAGGCTTGCTTGGTGAAGAAACATAGGGAGCCAGAATGCTTTGCAAGAAGAGATCATTACATTTCTGTGCCACACATCAAGCTTTCTACCAAGCTGCGTGATTCCCCAGGTGCACTGACTAGTTTACCACAGAGTTAAACAACACATGTCCAAAGGGGAAACAGGATTGAACATGAACTAGTTATTAATAAAAGTAATGATTCTTACACTAAAAGTTACCCAATTTAGAGAGTATTAGCCATATGCCTAGCAATGTACGAAGCACGTAACATATTTCTACTCATTTCATCTTCAAAATATCTGGCAAAGCTGGCACAATTATTATCCCCACTTTAACTCCAGATGAAAACACCAAGTCTCGGAGAAATTAAGAGATTTGCCCAAGGACATATAGGTAGAAGCGGTAGAACATGAATAATTTGCAATTTTAGAGAATGTACACTTTGTAAAGAAAGAAGAAATATGGAGAGAAACAGTGTCAGGTGGACTGAGTAAATTGGCCTTAATTTACCATTAAGTCAAACCCAAGGTACGCTAAAATTACAAGTTGGGGTGTAAAGAAGTTGTTTTTGAGAGACCTATTCAAAGCTAGTATGCCGTATGAATTGTACAAAATACATAAAATTGCCTCTAACCAAAAATGTCAGGAATCTGCTATGTTAGAATAATCTATGTTATTTCTTCTCCAATTGGCCTGGAACCACTCTTTTAGGCAACATTTCAATGACAAAGAGATTGTTCTGAATGCGGCTGGGGAAAAGCCATCATTGCAAGAGGAAGAGAAATACAGTGTTCTTTCCCTGAAGAATAAAAAAGTACTCAAATCTTTCCAGGCAGTGCCATCCATTATGTGGAGCACTGACAGGGAATATAAATGGAGCCGAGAAAGGAAAGGGGACTGAATCTAAGGTGACCTAATTCCTGTTAGAGTTTTATTGATCGACCACTGCCATATAGAGATTTAAAGTCCTTTTCATCCTCATTCATATAGTGCATGCCACTGGATACAGATACATCTGAAAATACATACTTAAATGAATATGTGTTTTCATACATGAGAGAGTAGTTACCTAACTGTGTTAAGAAGAGATTAGGCGGCAGGGATGTGGGAACTTGGTGGCGAGGAGTAAGTAATGGTGAGAGGAGAGAATCAATGGTTCGTCCGAGGGCATCAGCGAACCAGCATAATTTATTTATATTATTTTTAGTTTGCAAAATACTGTGCCATTTGGGTCTAATTCATGAGCTGTGTACTATGATTTTTTCTTAAAATTCACAGATAATGAAAATGAGCTTTGGCGTAGCTACCTGATTTTCCTGGGGTCTCAGAGCTTTTGGGAACCAAAGTTGGGCCTATGACCCCAGACCTGGCCCTTTTAGTCCTTGAAGGTCAAATCTGTGGATGTAGATAATCTGAGGACAAATCACGTCGCTTTTATGAAATGCAGGTTAAAAATATGTAAACACATTGGGATCTCTGAAAGATATTCTAGATGTTTGGAAGAACGGTTGATTAGAAAGGACTGTGTACCTTACTACCGATAATCCAGCTCCAATGTAATTTAGCACCGGTTTTGATACTTCTTCTGCATCCATTCCAAACCAGCCAAACCTGGAATCGAAAAAGTTACATCACAGGAGGTATTTTTGAAAATATGTTCATCATAGTGTTTAAGAACATGGGCTCAGGGTCAGATTTCTGGATTCAAATCCTAAATCCCTCTCTTACTAACTGTGACTTGAATAACTTAACTACCTTATGTGCTCAGGGCCCCGTGTTTAAAATGTGGTACCTATATGGTCAGTATGATTATGACATATACACCTTCTTTCTTATGAAGATTAAATGAGTTAGTATACGTAAAAGTAAGTGTCCCTTTCGTATTAAGACTAAGGAAGAAGGAAGACAAATGATTAAGTGGCTAATTGAATGCTAACTCATTGGCTGCAATTCTGTACAGGATTTACTGAAATAGACTTTAAGTAACTGCTTGGTTAAAGATCACTCCTTTTTGGCATCACCTTAATTTTTTTTTTTTTTTTTTTTTTGTGCCTTGACTTTATAGCAACGATTACCAACAGTCACTGTGAACCATTCAGGTCAAGAGTGAAAGAGGCAACAAGAAAATGCAAAAGAAAATAGCATCTGTAAGGTCGGAGATCAGTTTGTTGTTATCACCGAGGTTGTCATAATGCTTTGAGAAGGAAGAGAAGCTCAAAAAGTAAGGTAAGGGTGACAGCTTCCCTTCTTTTTTTTTTTTTTTATAAGTATATTTATTTATTTTGAGAAAGAAAGAGGGAGAACAGGAGGGGCAGAGAGAGAGGGGGAGAGAGAGAATCCCAAGCAGGCTCTGCACTAACAGCACAGAGCCCAATGTGGGGCTCGAACTCACAAACCATGAGAGTTTGAACTGAGTCAGAACCAAGAGGGATGCTTAACCAACTGAGCCACCCAGGCACCCTGACATCCTCCCTTCTACTTTTCTTCCCAAACTCAACTTAAATGCTAATTTTAATGCTTAACAAAGGCAGCGCAAATAGAACTTTCTGTGATGATGGGGCACTTATACCAGTGCACTACATACCAGGGTAATTTCTAGCCACATATGGCTATTGAGCACATGGTATATGGACAGTGTGGCTGTGAAACTGAATGTTTAATTTTATCAAATTTTAATTAATTTAACCTTAAATATAAATGGACATATGTGGCTTATGGTGACCCTGTTGGACCTCTCAAAAGCTGGGGTTGGCACACTTTTCGTTAAAGGTTCAGAGAGGAAATATTTTAGGCTTTGTGATCCAAATTGTCTCTTGTGAGCCAGACTGTCTACTCAACTCTATCACTGTAGTGTAAAAGCAGCCATAGACAAAATGTGAATGGATGGGTTTGGCTGTGTTCCCATAAAACTTTATTTATAAAAATGGCTGGTTTGGTGACCCTGGCCCAGCCTCTAGAAAGAAGATGTGCTTTAGAACTAGGAGACCTGAATTTGAAGCCTATCTTATTAGTTCTGTGATATTCAGCAAGTCATTCAACCTCTTTGTCTTGTAGGTCTGTAATAAGGTAGTGTTTACCTCATATTTGTGAAAATGAGATGAGAATGATGCATATAACATGTCCAGCAAATTGTCACACAATAAAAAGGGAAAATAAACACCAGTTCCCTTCCTCTCTTCCTTCTTCTGTTCCAAGGAGATAATTCTTTACTGTATCTTAACCAAATATCCAGACCAGACATTAAGCAAATAATAATCAGAGGTAAAATATTTCATGTGTATGTCTTACCAGCTGGATTATCTGTGAAGGTAAGAACCATGCTATTCCTCTCAGCGGGCCCAATCCCTAGGACTTGCCTTACCTGAATGTAGAGAATCTGAGTTGAAATTGTTTTGTGTTACCTTGAACTTGCCCAGCCAGTTAAGGAATTAAAAGATCCCCAGATTAATATTCCAAGGCCTAAACCAATGGTTTTGATAATTGGGACAACAGCAATGTTCCCTGCAGATTTAACATACAGAAAGACAATATGTTACTTCTAATAGAAAAAATACATTTATAAATTGAATCAGTTCTTAACTTCTACTGGAGCTTAGGAGATGACAAATTTAGCAAAGTACGATTCTTCATTTTTGAAATAAAATAACTACATTTTTGGCAGTGAACTCACATTTATGATTGCTAAAAGAAAGAGACATAAGACGAAATCTTACAAAGAAAAATACTTTGTCTAGTTGCACCAATGCTTTTTATCCTTAATAGGTCTCTATTCTATAACTTTTTGCAGAAGGTGTCAACGATAAAATTAGTAATGACTCTCTTCTTAGACTTGAACCAGGGCCAACCACTGGTAGAAGTTTCTGCCCCAATATGGCCCCAGACTTTGCTCTTCCATGCTCACTGACTTGCCTTTGGAATCCTGCATTCATTGCTTTGTGCTCTGGAAGGTCACTCAAGGCCAAATGCATGATTGCTTTTTTACAATTCTTAACCTTTCAGCAGTCTGGCTTCAGTCCTGCAATCTTCTCTTAAAAGGTTTCCTCTGGTAGCTTCCAGATGCCTTCATTTCCTGATTCCCTCCTGTCTCTCTTTAGCTCTTTCACTGGTTGCTCTCTCTTGGCATACTTTCTGGATTTAGAAGCCCCCTAAACATTTCCCCCTGAACACATTCTTCTTTTGCTAAATTCTTCTTTGGGTACTTGATCTAATTTCAGGATTTCAACTGTCAATTAGAGACACATGGTCCCAGTGGTATTGTTCTAGCCTGGACTTTCTCCAGAGTTTTAGTGCTATGCTCCCAACCACTATCAGAGGCCTCCAACCAGAAGTCCCCCACTGTGGGAACGTCAGGAACTTCAGTCTCCAAAGGTCCCAAGCTGAAGTATCCTTTTTCTTTTCAGACACGTACCTCTCTCTGTTTTCTTCACTCATGTCAATGGTACCACCACCCTCATCATCACCTAAAATAAAACCCCTACATCATCACTCACTGCTCCCTTTCCTCTATACTCCATATCCATTCAATTACTATGACCTATTTTGTCCACATCTGCAGCATTTCTCAAATTACAGCCCTCCCCACTGAATCCCAAAGGAATCTGCTGGGTGATTATAAGTACTATAGCTGTGGTAAAGATCGGCAGGATAATGGATGCTTTCTCTGTTCCCCTCTCTCCATTAAACGTGATAAACACGATCACACTAATGGAAATGTAAAAATGAACTCTTTTGTCCTCCAATGCATGAACTTCACTAAATCATTTAATTCTGCAGAGACTCAAAATAAGTGGGTCCCCGTACACTCTTGCCGTTCTAAAACTTATTTGCTTTTAATCAAATTAACCCCTGAAGAGCCTTGTTACTGCGAATTCTTTTTGCTGAATAGAATAGAAATCTCCTGGGATGTATTTATATTAATAGAAGGAAAACCGTGCTGACTGTCCAAGCAAAGGTCTACATTCTAGCCATATAGTTTCAAGTATTCAGAAAGCAACAGAGGGAAGATTTTTGCTTTTATTATTTTTTTGCCAGTGCTTTAGAAATGCTAATGTGTGTCTGTATGCCTACATTTAAGGACAAGTCTTAAAGACTATTAGTAGTCTAGACTGCTAATTGTAGTCTTAGACACTACTATCTAAAAATATTTTCTGGTAAACATAGGGAAAAATGGTTGGAGCCCTGAAACTAGTATATGAGTTATGCTTGAATAGATGGAGAACATGTGAAATGTTTTTGCTGTAATTCTCTACCAGGAACTAAGAAAGAAATCATTAATAGGAGAAAAGAAATGCACCTTAAATATTTATGGAGCATCTAAATGAAAGAAACAAAATGAATTTCTAGTATCTATGACTAAGGATTACTCAGAATTGCTGTTGCTGATATTTCCTTTTATTATGAATCAGAGTCATTTTGATCAGTATTAAAGGATTAAAGAATAAATTATATCATACATTACCTGTTGCCCAAATACAGCCACCAACCATTGCAAAAGGCCAAAATTTAGGGCAATGTAATATCAGATTGACCACCAGGGCAACCAACCATACAGCAGCACAAAGTACCCACTGGAGAAACATTCCTGGAAATGAAAGAAATTGGTTTTCGTCGTCCAAACCGATTTGAATAAATTCAATGCTTAGGAATATCAAAGAGATCTTACTATAGGAATAGGCACAACTTATTGAATGCCTGTATGTAGGTACTTCTCACATTTAATTTTTGCAACTACTAAGCATCATAGTTAACCCTAGTTTGAAGATGGAGAAAATGAATGTGAGATGAAACAACGTGTCTAAAGAGCTTATGGCTTGTAGACCTTGAATTTAAACCGAGGCTGTTGACTGTGAAGCTTACCTAATACAGTGCATTCCTGCTTGATGTTTGCTTGTTTGATTTCTTAGACAAATTAAGAATTTTCTCCCAGAGAGTACTGGCAAGACCAGACCAAGTCTCTATATCTTTATTAGATGCTGCACCTACTGCCACCTCTCACCCAAACACAGCGTTAAGAATAGCAGAATAGCATATCAGTAATTTAAACATTTGGAGATCATTTACGTCACCCTTGGGATAAAAATAAAGCCATTTATGGCCACCCATAGATCTCCTACAGTTAGAGTTGAATGCTTGTGATAAACCAGACATTACAAACTTGAGAATTAGCATTCTGGGTCAGGGAATTCTCTTTCTGGGCTTTGGATTGCCCTTTGCCAGTTACTGGAAGATGACATGGTGACATGAGGTATATCTGTACCTGACGATTCTATAACCATCAAGGGTTAAGGGATTAAGAGGTTAAAGGAAAAGTCTATACCGGAAGAAAGGCTAGAGCCTTTATAACTCAGTGTAGCTCTTCTGACTCTAACTGGGGAAGACTTTTGCCTAGTGCCATTCAATTTCATGTTGGGGGAGAGAAAAAAAATGGCTGTTAACCTCTAAGACAAAAAAGGAAGATCACAGAGACGAAAGGGAACTTAATTTTACAAGTTCTTCATTTCATTGAGAACAAAAGAGCTGTGAGCCTTGCCCAGGATCACACAGTTGTTGAGAGACACCTAAAAGCCAGTTCCTCTACCCCTTCATATACATTTTGTTCTTCTTTTAACAGTTTCCATTTCCATCCTAACTCCAAAGAAAAAGAGAAGAAAGGCTCTGGAAGAAAAAGATTTGTGATTCTATTGTTTAATTAAGTAGCAAGGCATAAGGAACTGAGGGGAAAACACAACTGCTTCCCCCCAGCTGTTCAGTGTAACACCCCCAGTTCTTTCTCCTGGCTACAATATGGGGCCTCTGGCAAATATGGGGTGCGTGGGTGGCTCAGTCCGTTAAGCCTCCAACTTTGGCTCAGGTCATGACCTCATGTTTCGGTTGATGGGTTCCAACCCCTCGTAGGGCTCTGCACTGACAGCTTAGGGCCCGGAGGCTGCTTCAGATTCTGTCTCCCTCTCTCTCTCTGCTACTCCCTGGCTTTCGCTGTCTCACTCTCAAAAATAAGTAAATAAATATTTAAAAAATAATAAAGGTAAGTCGATTTTTAAAAAAGGAAAAAAAAACCCCTCTTGCTTCTCTTTCCCTGAAGTTCACATTACAGTCAAGTTAACTGTAGTGTGCTTTGTCTAAAAACACTGCACAATGCAAAATTACATAATAAAAACTTGAGAGTTTTTATGGGGAGAAAGGGAGCAACACTCAAAAATTTCATCAACACAAATGAAAAAAAAAGACTAGAACCTAATAAAAATGGCAGTACAGTTTTACATTGGCTAAGTGGTCAAGAAATTCACAAGTATTATAATAAATATGGCACATTAACTTGAAAAAGACTTGAAGTTTGCTTAGAAGTGGGCATTGGAAGTGTGGCAGCTTGTGAGGTTCTGTGAGGTTGGTGGGTGGGGGTGTCTTAACGCCAGATGTGAATGGGTGTGGTGCTGACGCAGCTTCAGGATGTTGAGGGGTGCATGCACAAGCATATTTTGTGCCTTAATTAAGTAGCAAGGCATCTTTATTCATCTGGGGGGAGTTTTCTGTGTTCACCTAGTGTTGTAGCAGACTGAAAATCATATCTAAGCACAAAATTCATTTTGTGCTCAAACTGTGCTCAAACAAAGCTTGTTTGAAATTTGTGTTTTCAAAACAAGTGTATATTAGTAAAAATGACTAACTTCCTTCTTATGTAAACGTAAGAGATATGGCTAAAACGTCTTCCCGATGGTCTCCCTCTTAGTTTTACCATGACACACAATCTTAAGATTACCCTATACTAACTAAATATCAGATAAACTGACATGAACATTATCAAATGATGTATCTTAAGCTCTATTCATCTGGCACCAGGCACAAGAAAATTGGTAGCCATCATTAAAAAAAACATCAAAAAAAGAGAACTTCACATTTAAAAATAATATAAAGTTAGTGAATGAAGGAAAAATAATTACCATCACCAGTCTCATATTTTTTAAGTGGCACAAAGTTTGAGCCAAACAAAAGGACGGCCACAGAAGAGGAGACAAAACCAGTGGTTAAGTCTGTTCCATTATTGCTCATGGTTCCAGTGCTGCCGGAGAGTGAGCTGTTCACTTTAGACTTGATATGCTTCCCAAGAGCTTCTGAAATAAAATAAAAATAAAACAAGAAGTTGTGAATCTGTGAACAAATTGTGACTTCTACGTGATATTTATTGAACCTTTCCAAAGTATGCTAAGATTCTTTCCTGCAGGTAAAAATTTAGGACATGAAATTACATATGATGTTCATGCTCCATTTTATCTGTTGCTTTGTTTATTTTTACCAACAAATCCTTTCTGATCACTAATCTACAATTAAAAAATACTTTTGGGGGCACCTGAGTGGCTCTCGGTAGGTTAAGCATCTGAATCTTTATGTCAGATCAGGTCATGATCTCACGGTTGTGAGCTTGAGCCCCGAGTCGGGCTCTGCAATGGGCATGGAGCCTGCTTAAGATGCTCTCTCTCTCCCTCTGCCCCTTCCTGTTCATGTTCTCTCTCTCTTTCTCTCTCTCTCTCTCTCTCTCTCTCTCTCTCAAAAACAAAACCCAAAAGAAAAACTTTGTCTTGAGAGCTTAAAAATCTTACTTCTTCCAAGATCTGAAGACAATTTTTATTATATTATAAAAAAAAATTCTCTCGTGTAGGGTGACTAGTATAATGAAAGCATTTGTGGGCCAGGACTCAGTTTACTTCAATTAGTTGTGTGACAATCAAGTGACAGAGCACATGTGAAGACTTTCAGAACTACCAATGCCTCAAAAGCAAATAGCAGCTTAAGGACACATTTAGGTTGTGTTGGTGCTACATACGCAGGATCACCTCGAGGCAAAGACATTTTTCATATCAGTAGTGCCCCATGGTCCGTATTTAAGTAGTTCATGAAACTTTGTATCTTTATGACTTTAAAAAAATGAACAGATAGAAGAATCCCGTAAAGATCTCTTCAAGAATTTCTTAAGTCTCTTCAAGGTTTAGATCTTTTCAGATCCCCTACAGTATAAGATCAACAGTGGTGTGATGCAAAGTAGCTTCACCTGGTCAGCAAGGACTCTGTGAAGCAGCTAGTCAGCTATCTGTGCAATATGGTAGCTGCTAGCCACATGTAGATAACTAAATTTCCATTAAAAGTAAGTAAAAAACATTCAGTTTCTTAGCCAAACTAACTAAATATCTAGTGTTTGATGGCCACATATAGCCGTAGTTACCACTCTGGGCAATGCAGATTTTAGAACATTTCCACCATTGCAGAAAGTTCTCTTGGGCTGCACTGCTAAGCTTATTAAAAAGTTCTGGTTGCCTGTGATGAAAAGGACCAAAGCCACAAATAGCCAAGAATCAGACATTTTTCAAAACATTTGGAAAAGGCTATTGTAGATAATTCACCCTTTTAGTTGTAGAGGTTACAAAAGAAAAAAATAACACAAAAGGGTCATTTTATCACAGGAGGTAATCAGTCTCTCCACAATACCATTTTGAAATCATATTTTGCACATTGACCTTTTGGTTCACATCACCTCTTTAAGCCCTCAGGAATAGAATTTAAGATAATTCAGTCTTTCATCTCCTCCAAACTTAATGTTGTGATGACTTCTTGTAGATATTTATTGACTAAAGTATATTTGAAATCAACTTTCCTTGTTATTTTACTTTATAATGACAATATTTACTTTAAAGGCATTTCATTTTTCCATCTCTTGTTCCTTATGTATTCTTGCAGAGAATATTAAATAAAAAAATATCTACAACATATAGTCTTTGGCATCATTCTGGATAATTTAACTGAAAACAGGGATAACCAAGATTTCTTGATAAATCTTAGTAGGAAAAACATTTGTTTGAAATTGTATGTGCTTTTTAAAAACAAATCCAAACAAATGCTAGTAAGACAACATCTTCTGTGAGGATGTCGTTGAGGAAGAGACGTTGAGACCTACAGAAACACTGACATAGTAACACTACTTCAATAAAGATAATAGTCTTACTGTGAAGTGCAAAGAAAGTTAGCTCTGCAATGGCTTCCACAGGCTACTGCTCAAGAGTCAAACAGGTGGATGCTACTAAGATATCAGATTGCTAGTAAGATAAGTAATAGGTCAGAGGAACTGGATATCAGTGGACTGAAAAGACATAATTTGGTGTTAGCTAAGAAATTAGTTTTTTTTCCACTTGAATGGAAACAAGCAAAGCAAAACAAAACCTTTACAAGCACACTGATAAGAAGATGTCTACCTTTCAAAAGTGGCAAATTATTTCAATGAAAAGATGGCTTTATGAAAGACTATGAACAGCCCTAACCTCTTGGATTTAACTCCAATTGAAGAAATAATTTTAAGTGCTAATCAGAGTGCATGAACTGCATTTTGACTGCTGAATAAACATTATCAATGTTAATTTAAAGTTATTACTTGCTGATAAGTGAAATTTCTTGCATACAGCTCTGGTATGTTTCAGAAAGCAAGTGATCTAATTTCTTTTTTTTTAAGAATTTTTTATTTTTATTTTTTACATTTATTTATTTTTTGAGAGATAGAGTGAGACAGAGCGTGAGAGGGCAGGGTCAGAGAGAGGAGACACAGAATCCAAAGCAGGCTCCAGGCTCTGCGCTATCAGCACAGAGCCAGATGTGGGACTTGAACCCACCACCCATGAGATCATGACCTGAGCAGAAGTCAGACGCTTAACCGACTGAGCCACTCAGGCACCCCAACAAGTGATCTAATTTCAAGGAAGATTGACAATATGCACTATCTTTATCTAAATCAATGAAATTCATGTGAAAAAGCAAAGCGATATCACGTTTAGCACATTATTCCCAATTCTTTTTAATGCAGACATGTTGAGTGTGGAGTTAACAAATCTCAGACCAGTTTTAAACAAAAGTAGTTTTTAAATGTTTATTTTTCAAGTGTCCTCTGATTTTTTTTTTATTAAACTGCATTCATTCGTTTGTACTTTGGTTTCTCTTCGTTTCTCCTATCCATTTAAACTTCTATTGTTAGTGTTGGGCACGTTCTGATCAATAATGCTTCAACTAAGATTTCAGTTTTAGTTTCATGTTAATTTCCTCAACTCCTGGCAGGCTCTGCCGGCCTCCGGCTTACATTCGCAATGTCTGAAAGTACATATTCAGAGCTCTGATTTTTTTTCTTTTAAATCATCAGCGCATTCTGAAAAACCAGGAGACCCTCCTCTGCAAAGCTCCAGGGTTTCCTTTGACTGCGTGTACTCACTGCGCTCGGGCTGGCGCGGAAACTCCTCGAGCACAGAACCCACCCACCGAAGCCTCCACCGCGCGGCTGCCGAGCCTGCACCCGCCGGTTCTCTCTGCTGCTGGGCCAGCGTGGCCAGCCTTTGCTTCCTGCTTGGACAATTACCTGTGACTGGGCGGGAGAAGGGAGGGGTCTAGCACCTGTGACCCACAGGTCTGTGGCCTCGGTTCGACCTGACTGCCTGGCCAGCCATTCCTTCCTGCGGGGAAGATTACAGACAGACCGACGGGTGGGGGAGGAAGCGCTCTAATAAAAGAGACCCAGACAGCAGGTTGGGAAACACTTTCCTCCAGCGCCGCAGTGCAAGGTCTTGTGACTCACGTGGCTCTGAGAAGGAGTCCTCAGACCATCTGTCAATCAGCCAGCAAACTACAAAGGCTTTTGTGTATTTTAGGAGGTGATTGTTCAGGGAGCTCTTTGCCTGTCACCCTTTAAATGTCACAGAGCTTGGTAGGATCTGTATCGTTCATGGATGAAACAAAAGGCCAAGGAATTTCACACAATCGAAAAACGCTTTGTGAAAACTGAGTTTGTTATCACAATCAAGAAATTCATCTGAACCGCTAATGTCGTGAACACCTCTTGTGACATCACAAGCTATCACTTGTTAACAGCAATTCTTCATAAATGCACCCATACCACTTACCTGCACGTTTATCTAGTAGGTAGTGAGTACCATGTAAGGATGTAAGGTCTACATCTCTTAAACTTGATTGCGCATTACAATCACTGAGGAGGTTTTTTCTGTTTGTTTAGTTTTTTAAAATACTAATACCTGGACCCCATAGCAGACCAGCTGAAATAGAATCTCTGGGTATGTGGCTTAAGGATTAGTTTCTCCTTCAGGTGATTCTGTTGTGAAGCCAGCCTCGAGAATCATATTTTAGATCAATAGTTGTCAAATTTTATTTCTGGGAACAATTACCTGGAGAATGAGTTAAAATACAGATTCCTGACATCTCAATTTAGAGTTTGAGAAAGATAACTCTAGTCCTCCACTGTCTGATATGTAGCCATTAACTGTATATGGCTATTTGAATTTAAATTAGAATTAAAAAATCAGTATTTTTTTTGTATTGGACACTTCTTTTTTTTTTAAATTTTAATGTTTTATTTTATTTTTTAAGAGAGAGACAGAGCACAAGTTGGGGAGAATCAGGGAAAGGGAGACACAGAATCCGAAGCAGGCTCCAGGCTCTGGGCTGACAGCACAGAGCCCGATGCAGGGCTCAAAAACCACTGACCTCGAGATCATGACCTGAGCCCCTGTATTGGACACTTAAGTGCTCAGTAGCCACATGTGCAGGTAGTAGAACATTTCTATCATTGCAGAAAGTTCTGCTGGACAGGACTGTTCTGGACTCAAAAGCCCTGGGGGTTGAGCAGTGACCTAGAGAAAGTCTTTCCTTTATATAGATTTCAGAACAGTAAGGGACACAGATATGAACAAATAAGTTCAGCAAAGGGAAAGGAGAAGTACTGGGTTCTGTCCCAGTCTAAGAGATCAAGGAAGTCCTCTGGGAGGAAGTGACATTTAATTGAGATAACTCAGATGATTGCAGAGTTACAAGAGGGAAAAGGCGTTAGGACTGCCCAGAGAGGAGGTATCTTGGAAGGAAACTCTGCCCTAAACATTACTCACATTTATAAATGGTAGTGTAAGAAGCAGTGTGAAGGAAAAGCATCACGTCACTTAAAGAATTAAGAAAGCTGAGGCTTCTTACCTAAGGGAAGGGATTAATTTGGCAGTTCGAAAAATTTTGAGGAAGGAAGTTCCCCTTTCCTGACAAACGCTCTTCCCCACAGAACATAGGGCCGAAATCCAACCTAGAATTGTTTCACTTCATGATTACAAGAGACCTCAATGATCATGCGCTTTATTCTTGCCTCGGATTCGCATTGAGAAACTGAAACTCACGTTGTTGAGAATTCTGTAAAATCTTTAAGTGAGTTGGGGGCTGAGTCAGGCTTGAGGACATTTATTATAGGATGTCCCAGGTCCGGTGCTTTTCACATGATGCCACAGATCCAACCCAAACGTGGACGATCCTCTATTTAAATTCAAATTTTTTTTTGAGGTATGCACTAATGTCTAAACATAAAGGTCTGTGTTGGAAGAGCTTGGGAGGTACTAAGAGATCCAAGTTAGCCTCATCCTCTAGCCATTTATCTCTGGAAAAGTCATGTAATCTCTTTAAACCTGTTTCCTTGTATATATTGTTATTGACACAATGAGAGTGTATCGCACCCTTTTATGTGGTTAAAAGATAAAATGGATAAAATTATTATTAAGACCTCTGTTTTCTGCCATGGCATTTGAAGATCTTGGGTGTTGGCACTTGCATCATCAGGACAAGGAGAAGGCCGAATACACTGAAAATCAAGTCTTCTTAGATCTACCAGGTCACTGAGATCACAAGGTAAATCACCTCCCTGAAAACTGTGGAGGGAGGTGTATGCAGAGAATTGCAGCTTACAAGCCACAGAGCCAGGAGAGGGTGAGGGCTCTTCCACAGTGTCAGGGGAGCACCCACACTTAACGAGTTTACCTTCGGGAGTCCTGCCAGATTCTCACAGTGCTGATCAGAGAAAAATTCCTTCTTGATTCTGGCAAGGGGAGGGAAAAAGTAACCATTATGAAGCACGCCCAGAGCCTTTTGCTCTCTGAAATAGAAACTAGCCTTTTAGGCAAACTTCTTTATCAGAACTTTACCTGACTTGGAAGAAGAGCAATAGGGTGATTTGAGCCCCTTTTAGCCTCCCTATCTATCATCAGGGGAAGGGAAAAAGGGGATCAGGGATTCTGGCTCATTAAAATTAAGAAGCACATAAGATTACAGTGTGTGATAACACAGACACTGTTTAAGAAGGAGTTTCTGGGGTGCCTGGGTGGCTCAGTTGGTTGGGCGTCCAACTTTGTCTCAGGTCATGATCTTGCGGTTCCTGGGTTTGAGCCCTGAGACCGGCTCTGTGCTGACAGCTCAGAGCCTGGAGCCTGCTTCAGATTTTGTGTCTCCCTCGCTCTCTGCACCTCCCTCTCCCCCCCATCTCAAAAATAAATACACATTTTAAAAAATGAGAAAAAGGAGTTTCTAAGAAAACGCAAAGACAAAAGAAGAGAAGGGAGTACGTTAAGGGGAATTGAAACCTATGACACCTACAGCAGTAGCAAATTTTAAACTCAGCCTAACTCCTGGTTAGGTAAAAAGAAAATCTCACACTAAAGACCTGTTTACAACAGTGTCTATTATTTGATACATTATATCTGGCTTGTAAAAAAGCAATTGCAAAAAATACTAAAAGGCAAGAAAAAACAGTCTAAAGAGATAAAGCAGTCCTCAGAACCAGACTCAGATACGGTAGACATTTTGGAATTTTCAGACTTCAGATTTAAAATACCTATTATAAATATACTAAGAGCTCAATTGAAAGAAGTTAACATACAAGAAAAGATGTGTGATATGAGAGATGAAAACTTTACAAATAAAAAAAAAATGCCAAAAAAGCAGAAACACTTCAGCTGAAACAAAGAATGCTTTTTTTTTTTAACAGCTGAGAAAGTCAGGGAGCTTGGAGATATATCAATAGGAAGTTTGCAAACTTAAATGTGAAGAGAACACAGAATTAAAATAAAACACAACAGAATATCCACAGAATATCCAAAATCTGTGGGCAAATTATGAAAATGTATGAAATATAGCTAATGAGAATAACAGAAAGAAAAAGAGAAATATTTGAAGTAATAATGGCTGAAAATTTTTCAAAATTAATGATAGATGATACCAATTCACAGATCCAAGAAGCTCAAACATCAAATAGAATAAAAGCAGAAAAGATCTGCATGTAGGCACATCATACGCAAGCTGCAAAAAATCAGGCAAAGAAAAAATATTGAAAAGAGCCACAGGAAAAAATACATACCTTATCTATAGAGGATCAAAAATAAGAATTTTATCAGGCTTTTCTTTAGAAACCATGCAAGCAAGAAGAGAGCTTAGTGAAATATTTTATATTAAAAGAAAAGTCCACATACTTAGATGTCTGTATCAAGGGTAATTGTTTTTATAAAAGTGAAAAGGAAATAAGGACTTTCTGAGACAAAACTGAATGAATATTTTTGTTTTTTAATCAGTAAATCAATCTTGGAAGAAATGTTCCAAGAAGTTTTTCATAGAGAAGGAAAAGGATATAGTTCAGAAACTTGGATTCAGATAAAGGAAGGACATTAGAAAAAAATAAAATGAAGGCAAAATAAGACCTTTTAATTTCATTCTCAATGGAGCGAATAGATAACGGCAAAACAACAAAATCAACAGTGTATTAGGTGGTTACACCTTATTGCTATAGCGTATACGTTGTAAATGTATACTGCAAACTCTAAGGCGATTCCTAAGAAACTGGTAAGAAGTATAGCTGATATGCTAAGAGAGAAGAGAAAGTGAAATCATACAAAATGCTTATTTGAAAGAAATTAGAATGAAAAAGGGAAAAAGACAAAGGAAACAAAGAACAGACCAACAAATAGAAAATAGCGTATGGTAGGTATTATTCCCACTGTATAAATAATCACTTTAAATGTGAATAGTCTGAATAGAGCAATTAAAAGGTAGAGCAAATAAACACAGAACCCAACTACATGTGTTTATAGGAAAGCCACTTCAATTACAAAGACACAGATTAAACGGGGAGAAAGATACACCATGCTAACACTAATCAAAATGAAGCTGGGATAGCTATTTTAATTTCAGACAAAGAATACTTCAGAACAAGGAAATATCAGGGACAAAAAGAGGCATAACATAATGATAAAGGGGTTAGCTCTCCAAGAAGACATGACATTCTTATCTATGCACATCACAGCAGAATATCAGAATATATGAGTCAAAACCAGTTAAAATTACAAGAAGAAATTGACACAAATTCTCTGTTATAGTTGGAGTCTTCAACACTCCTCTGTAGTAATTGACAGACCAAACAGGCAAAAAAAAAAAAAAATCAATAAAGATATAGTTGAACTGAATAGCAGTATCATCCTCTGTATCTAACTGACAGTTATATAATATTTCATCCAACCACAGTAGACTACACATTCTCCTGAAGCTCACATAGAGCATGGACTAAGAGACACTACATTCTGGGATATTTAATATATCTTAACAAATTTAAAAAATAAATATCATAGAAAATATGCTTTCAGACCACAATGAAGTTGCACTAGAAATAAATAATGGAAAGATAGCTGGACGATTCCAAAATATTGGAGTGTAAAAACACATCTAAATAAGTCATGAATCAAAGAAGAGCTCTCACAATAAAATATACTTCAGACTAAATGAAAATGAAAATATTATTTATGAAATTCATCAGATGCAGTCAAATCAGTGCTTAGAGGGATAGAATTCATATATTAGAGAAGAAAGTTTTGAAATTAATAATCTATGTGTATACAATAGAAAACTGGAAACAGAAAAACAAATTAAATCCAAAGAAAGGAAAAGAAAAAAAAGGCTAGAGTATAGATCAATAAAATTGAAAACCAGAAATCAATAAAGAAAATAAAATGAAATAAAAAGCTTGGTTATTTGAAAAGATCAGTAAAATTAAGAAACCTTTAGCCAGGCCAATTAAAAAAAGAAAAAGAAGACACAAATTACTGTTACTAGAAGTGGAAAAGGTGCCATCACTACTGATCTTCTGGATGTTAAAAGATAAGGAACATTATGAACAACTTTATGCCCACATATTTGATAACATAGATGAAACAGGTTAATTCCTTGAAAGACACATCTGCCAAAACGCCCTCAAGGAGAATAGATAATCTGAATAAGCCTGTATCTATTAAGGAAATTGTATCAATAATTAGTAGCCTTGTAAACAGAAAGCATCAGGCCTAGAAAAGTTCACTGGTGAATCAAACATTTAAAGAAGAACTTATACTAATTATCTACAATGTTTTCCAGAAAACAGCAACAGAAACACTTCCATTCTGAGACCAGCATTGTCTTTATACCAAAGTCAGATAAGGAAATTACAAGAAAAGAAAATTACCGACCCAAATCTCTCATGAACATAGATGCAAAAATCTTCAACAAAATATTAGCAAATACAAGCCAACAAAGTATAAAAAGAGTTATATGCCATGACTAATTGGGATTTATCCCAGCTATGTAAAACTGGTTGAACAATCAAAAATCAGTTTCTGTAATCTATCGTATCAACAGTTTAACAAGAAAGTCACAGGATCCTACCAATAGATACAGCAAAAACATTTGACAAAATCCAATACCCATTTATAATAAAAATACTCAGCAAACTAGGAATAGAGAAGGAACTTCCTCAACTTGATAAAGAACATCTACAAAAACCCTGCAGCAAACATATTTAATGGCAAGAAACTAGAACAAAATTCTGGTGAACAAAATCAAAGAACTAAATAAATGGAGAGATATCTTGGTCACCAGTAGACTTAGTAATGTTAAGATGTCACTTCTTCCCAAGTGGATCTTGATTCAGTGCAATCCCAATCAAAATCCTAGCAAGTTATTTTGTGAATGTTGACAAACTGATTCTAGAGTTTATATGGAGACTCAAAATACCCAGGCTAACTAACACAGTACAGAAGAAGAACAAAGTTGGAAAAATGACACTACCCAACTTCAAGGCTTATTATCCAGTACTACAATGAAGGCAATGTGGTATTGGTGAAGCAATAGACACATGGATCAGTGGAATAGAATAAAGAGCCCAGAAATAGATTCAAACATATATAATCATTTGTTCCTTGGCATAGGAGCAAAGGCAATTCAGTGGAGAAAGTATAGAGTTTTCAACAAATGGTGCTGAAGGTATTGGATATCCACATGCAAAACAATGCTAGATGCAGACCTTATACTTCCCACAACTTAATATGTACCATACACCTAAATGTAAAGCACAAAACTTAAATGCTGGAGTCTAGCTCCAGCAGGTCCAGGGTTTCCTGAAGGATGGATGGTTTCGGCCAGAGAGAATAAGAGAGCCTCGAATTTCTTTCTGATCACCAGGCAGCCATCTCTGCTCTGTCTGATTCTCTAGCTTTATTTGTGGTGAAATAAATGCAAGGAGCAGAAAAATCAGTAAATGATTTCTCATAATTTTTACAATTTTCCAGGCCATGGATTCTGCAGAAGTTACAATTTTAGTAGTAATGATTGTCATAAAAAAAAAACTTAGCTACTGGGGCACCTGGGTGGCTCAGTCGGTTGAGTGTCCAACTTTGGCTCTGGTCATGATCTCACAGTTTGTCGGTTTGAGCCCTGAATCAGGCTCTGCGCTGACAGCTAGCTCAGAGCCTGGAGCTTGTCTTCCGATTCTGTGTCTCCCTCTCTCTCTTTGACCCTCCCCTGCTCGCACTGTCTCTCTCTCTCAAAAATAAATAAAAATATTCAAAATTTTGAAAAAAAAAAAACAGCTACAGTCACTGATGCTATTATATGTGAAGGGCAGGTTTTTTTTTTTTTTTTTACACAACTTCAGGAATAGCCCTCAGGAAGTGACCTTTAACCAAGAGGCAAACAGCATTGTTTAGTAAAGGTCAGTTTTTTATTAGGAAGGATCATTAGGCTGTTCATAGCTCTAAAAGAATGTTTCCCAGAGAAACAGGATTCCCAGGAGATGTAATGCCTGCTCTCACAGTCCCAAAGATGATTGATACATTTTATCACAATAGTGACTTTTGCAACTACATTCAGGCCTAGAAAGCAGTAAGTTATCCATTAATTGCTTAGCTAGCAGGAAAATTACATGTTGCTTGCCTTAGTTGCAGTAGGGTGTATCTAGTTTACTCATCTTTCCCCTGACCAGGTGCAATCATGCCTCAGGGACAGGGCAGGGGGACAGGCTGCTCCTGACACTAATCAGCAAAGTATTCTAAGGTTTGGTGCCCAAGCAGAAATGAAAGTTACAAGAGAGTAGATTTTGGTAGCTGTCTGGGGGCAAGAGACTGTGCAAGCTTGCCGTACCCTCACCAGGAATTTTCACTCAACTGGTGAGTTCAGATTGCTCCCAACACTTAAAAGCTTATAAAAGACAACATACAAAATCTAGGTGAACTTGCATTCGGTGATGAGCTTTTGTAAACAATCTTAAAACCACAATCAATGAGGGGCGCCTGGGTGGCGCAGTCGGTTAAGCCTCTGACTTCGGCTCAGGTCAGATCTCACGTTCCTGGGTTCGAGCCCCGTGTCAAGCTCTGTGCTGACAGCTCAGAGCCTGGAGCCTGCTTCCGGTTCTGTATCTTCTTCTCTCTCTGCCCCTCCCTCTCTCATGCTCTGCTCTGTCTCTCTCTGTATCAAAAATAAATAAAACATTAAAAAAATAAAAAAAAACCCACAACCAATGAAATACATAATTGATGAATTGAATTTATTACAATGAAAAGAACTTCCACTCTGTGAGACATTATTAAAAAGTGAAAAGACAGCCCTCATACAGGAGAACATATTTGCAAAACATATATCTAATAAACAACTTCCATTTAAAAATATTTAAGTTAAAACTCAACAAGTTGAAAAGCAGACTAACAATCCAAACAAACCTTGCTAAAGAAGATATAAAAATGGCAAATAATCATCTGAAGAGATGCTCAAAGAAATATATCATTAGCCAATTGGAAATTAAAACAACAATTTCAAATTAAATTGCAGTTTAAAACCATTGTACATCTACTAGAAGAGCTAAAATCCAGAAATCTGACAATATGAACTGACAGTAAGGCTGTGGAGCAACTAGAACCCTCATTCATGGTTGGTGTAAATGCTCTTCTTTTGGAAGAGACTTTAGCAGTTTCTTACAGGACTAAACATAGTCTTAACCATATTATCTAGCCATCATGCTTCTAGGTGTTTACCCAAAGGAATCAAAACTTATGTCTACATAAATGTTTATAGCAGCTTTATCCATAATTGCTAAAAACTAAAAGCATCCAAGATGTCTCTTAGCAAGTGAATGGATAGACAAACCATAGTACATCGTACAGTGGAATATTATCTAAGACTAAAAAGAAAAGAACTATCAAATTACAAAAAGACATGGATGAATTTTAAATGTGTACTGCTAGGTGAAAAAAGCTTCATACTATATGATTCCATCTCTATGACATTCTGGGAAAAGCAAGACTATGGAGACAGTAAAAAGGCCTGCATTTGCAAAAAGTTCAAGGTGAGGAGGGGCGGATGAGTATGTGAAGCACAGGGTTGTAAGGGCAACGACACTATTCTGTATGACACTCTAATGGTGGGCATATGACATTCAACACTTGTCAGAATCCGTAGAACTGTGCATCCTAAGCCCTAATATAAGCTCTGGGCTTTAGTTCAGAGTGATATATCAATATTGGCCCATCAATTGTAAAGATGCGACACATCATTAAATGCAATAATACACACTAATGAACGTGTTAATATAGGGGAAATCTGAGAGGAGAGAGAGGCCGTGTATAGATACTCTGTCTTATCTGCCTATTTTTTTCTGTAATCTAAAACTGTTCCAAAAAATAAAATCTATGAAAATATTATTTTGAGTTATACTCTTTTCTCAGTCAGGTGAAGCATACCAACTACATCAAATTTAAAATACAGTGATACACACACACACTGTTTGTTTATATTTTACAACCATTCACTAAATATGAGACATATTCATAAAGTGAGACTTTTACTGTCAAATACTATTTTATTCTTTCCTATAGAATCAAAACCAATGTTTCCCATGTATAATCTTTAAACTCATGTTTATCATTTTATGACCTTTTGGGGTATATATGGACGTAAGAGCTTTAAAAAATCTGTTATTTTCTCTCCTTACCCTGGTTGCTAAGGATCTTTCTTGGAGGCTTATATCTTACAGGTATGCACTTTTGCTCCCCATTTTAAGGATCTCTCTATATAATGAGAAATTACAAATTGTGTGAAGGCAGAAAAAACCTGATGATTTATCAGATAATGTAATTATGTACTTAGAAAATGTTTCGAATGTTTATTTTTGCGAGAGAGAGAGAAAGAGAAAGAGAGGGAGAGAGCGCAGAGGAGGGGCAGAGGGAAAGAAGACACAGAATCCAAAGCAGTCTGCAGGTTCTGAGCTGTCAACACAGAGCCCAACGTCGGGCTTGAAACCACAAACTGTGAGAGCATGACCTGAGCTGAAGTTGGATGCTTAACCAACTGAGCCACCCAGCTACACCCATAATCATGTACTTTAATGTTTAAAAGAGCTCTTCCTGGGTTCTTTGGAAAAGATGGAATCAATTTAACATGAATAATTTTCAAGAAGAGTTTTACTATATAATGAAAGCAAACAAACTTTCTAAAAATAATTTGAAATTATTAGATAAAATATGTAGGTAGGTAATATTAGGTAAAATATGCTATGACACTGAGTATTGTTGATTGAATGTTGAAATAAATATTCCTATCTTTATCCAGACCATATTTTTCATGCTAAATATTTTACAGCAAAGTTTATCTTGATGAATAGTAAAACTATTACCTTATGTTGACTCTTTAAAAAAGATTCACAAAAAATTAAAGCTTGTTCCTTAAAAAGTTCACAATTCTTAATTTTTTAAAAATGTTTATTTCTTTTTGAGAGAAACAGAGCATTAGTTGAGGAGGAGCTCTGCTCCTCTCTCTAGAGAGGGAGACATAGAATCCGAAGCAGGCTCCAGGCTCTGAGTAGTCAGCACAGAGCCGGGTGCGGGACTTGAAGCCATGAACTGTGAGATCATGACCTGAGCTGAAGTTGGAAGCTTAACTGACTGAGCGACCCAGGTGCCCCCCAAAATTCACAATTTTATAAGTATACTAAACTAATGGTAGTTTTAATCTCATATTCTGAGTTTAAGAAATCACAAACACTACTTATTTGATTTTTATTTATATTATTTTTATAATGTCTTTGAAGCAGTGTAGAATGAGAACATACAGTGAAATAGTAAGAATAAAGGATAGAAAACGGAACTTATGAGATGCCTGAATGGCTCAGTGGGTTAAGCATCAGACTCTTGGTTTCAGCTCAAGGCATAGTCTCATGGTTGGGCTCATGGGATCCAGCCCCCATCAGGCTGACAGTGCAGAGCCTACTTGGATCTTCTCTCTCCTCTCTCTACCCCTCCTCCACTTGTGTACATGCACACTCTCTCTCTCAGAATAAATAAATACTTAAAAAAAAAAGAACAGGGAACTTAAAGAGGAGAAAAATCAAGAGAAAACAAAGTAAAAGGTACGAGATCCGAAGGACTCGTATAATTACTATAATTTAATTTCAATTTTGGTCTGAGTTTTGCAAAGAAAAAGGCAAACAATTGGTTAGGAGAGTTTGCCATTTAACTGCTATTTTTGTAAAACAATTATTCAGGAAAGAAAGGCCTTTAATCACAGCAAATTTTAGAAGCAGCTTTATATCATGGAGTGGGTCACAAAAGGTCTGTGTTTGAAGCATTTTTAATGTTACTATTAATTGAATTTTTTGTATCCTTAACATTCATATGCTCCCTGGACAAATCTTTATGAAGTTTGTATTATAATAAATCTGGCACTGCTCTAGAGATTGTAAGTAGACAAAAATCTCTGCATCAAGTAAGCTTTCATCTCAATGAGGGCAGCCAGATAATAAATGATATATACATATAGTATATTAAATAGTAATATATGCTAAGGGAAAAAAGAAAAGCAAAGGTGGAAGAAATAATGGAGAATGTGTGTGAGTGTAGGTGTATGTAGGGAAGATGTATTTTTGAAGGGTAGTCAGGAAAGGCCTCACTCAGAAAGAGACATTCGAATAAAGGCATGAATAAGGTGGGAGAGGGGAGAGGGACCGGTGAGGACAGGCCCCAAGGCATATTTGAGGAATGGCAAAGAGGTCACTGAAGCTGGGACTGAGGTGGAGAGAAGGAGAGGGATAGGAGATGAAGCTAGGTAACGGTGGTGAACAGGACGGAAGTCATCGAGAGGACTTTGACTTTCTTTGAGGAAAACTGGGAGCCACTGAAGTATTTTGATCACAGGAGATATATTAGTTATCCATTGTTGCATAACATGTTATCCCAAACCTGAGAGCTTACATAAAACTTCTCTCTCAGCTTCCATGAGTCAAGAATGCGGGAGCATCTTGGATAGACTCTCACCGAATGTCTCATAAAGTTGCTGTCAGATGTTGGCTGAGGTTCCCGTTATGTGACAATGCAGTCATCCGTGTCGCCTAGAGGCTCTACATCCAAGCTGCTTTCCTCACATGACTGTCAAGTTGAGTCCAGCTGATGGTAGAAGACCTCAGTTCCTCTCCACAAGGGCTTCGCCATGGGACTGCTCGAATGATCTCATGACATGGTGCAGCTCTCCCCCGTGTGAGAAATTAGAAAAGGTGGAAGTGTCATTGTCCTTTATGACCTAGCTTCTGAAGTCACACACCGCTGCTTCTGCAGTATTCTACGGGTCACACAGTTCATCTCTGATTCAGTGAGAGAGGAGACCACGTAATGGCACGGACACCAGAAGCTGAAGTTCCCTGGGGGCTGACTTGATGCTGACTGCCAGGGAAAGCAGGAAGAGAATTATTGGATCAATGCACTTGCATGGGCATGAGCACGTGGGATCCAGCACAAAAGCAGACGGCATAGCTCTGTTAGGTGCACAGAGAGGTCATCGGTAGGAGCAGTGTGGCAGTGCGATTGCAGAAGGGTGAGAAGTTGTGGGAGTTTGAGCACATTCTCTTCCGGCTTTTTGTTTTTTTCTGCCACTCAGTGAGATAGAAAGCAAGGTCATAGGTCAAGAATGAGGCCTGGGAAAGGGGCTTTTGAGGTTCATTTTTCAAGTTTTTCAGTATCTCACAAGTGATGGGGTGGTCATTGTCATATTACTTGCTTCGTCATATTAATTAGGAGAAAAGCCCCTCTTTTTGACCATTGTTGTATTCTAAAGAGTCACAGCCCACATTTTAGTAAAGTGAAAGGAAACCAACTCTGGCTTTTGTTTTCTTTTTCATTTTAAAGTCAGGGATTTTTTTTCCTTTTTGGTCTCAAGAACTTTCTGTTTATAATATGGAAACTTATCTATAAACAAACTTTGTTTTGCAATTAGATTATTTTCTTTACTTCTGCTTATGGAATAAGATAAAATACAGATAACTTTGCGTGCTTAAAAAAGACTCTAAAATGTGAGACATGTTCTTTTCCTAGTTCAATCATTCTGAGACCATGTGGGGCAAACCTGTACACTAAGCCAGGTTTACTGACTCATTGAGATGTGGGGGGCAGCACATCAAAGGAATTGTGGGGTGTTCCAGCAAAGGAAGGAAAAGAGTTAAGGATTTTCCCAAAGATTGGAGTTTAGGGCAGTGTAAATGCAGCAGGGTTTTGATGGGTTGTATGTAAAGGAGCCAATATCAGTTCCGGACTGTGAAATGGACTTTTTTTTCCCCTTCCTTTCTAAGTAGGCTTCATGCCTAGCATGGAGCCCAAGTTGGGGCTTGGGGCTTGAATTCACAACCCTGAGATCAAGACCTGAGTTAAGATCAAGAGTTGGACACATAACTGACTGACTGAGCCACCCAGGTGCCTCTAAAGTGGACCTTTCTTGGAAAGAAAGTTAAAATAGATGTCAAGTGTTATTTGCAGAGAGACTCTGTATGTGGCCTGTAAATCAAGGCTAGTTCTCTGTGTCACAGCTGAAATCTTCCAGACAAGAGTGGGATGTTTTATTACTACTGAAATCATTTCAAACAAAAGTGTTTCTGATAGTCTCCGATTTTAGAGAAAAATATTTCTCAGTAAGAAATCAGTAGATACTCCAAGATTTGGGCTCTTATACACTTTATGGCTGTAGCATGTATTAGGGAGAAATGTTGTTTTCTGATAAATTTGCACTTGGCTTTATCTACAGTTCTGATTCTGGACTGATGAATGGTGGAGAAGATTTTTGCTTTGTTTTACTTTCTTAGCTGGTATTAATACAACTTCCTGTGGTTTAAAATATTGGGGCATAAGTCACTGTCTCTTCCTGGATAATCTTGTTCAAGACACTTGAAGAGTTTGTATCTAACAAAAAAAAAATGTACTGTAAGGAGGTTGGGAGAAATCCTCATCAGTCTTTGTATGTGAGATTAAGGTTCCTTTATTTTTAATGCCCAAATTACAATGCCTCTCACAGTATGTTGACAAGACATCAGCATCCATCTTGCAATTATGTCTGGCAATCTCCAAAGGGAGCCTCCCAAGTGCTCACACTCCCAGTGTCGTGACATCTTTATATTCTTCCTTTCTTGTTTTAGCTTACCCAGGCTAACAATCTCTACCATCCAAGTCATCTGAGAAAGACCTCCTCTTGCTGTGACTGATGAGTATGTGGCATTAAGCCATGTTCTCATAGCTGTTGCTCACCAAGGGAGCCGAGCACTGATTGGTTCCATAAGGATCTCAGGGGATGTCTGTCCTCACTGTGGTATCTTCTGGGTCTTAGAGCATCTGATCATGCTAAGTTTTCCAGGAAAGCTGCTTCTCTCTTCTGTGCCTCATCTCTTGCAAGTTATCCTCAAAACTTATAAAAAAATCAGAGAAATAAGTCAGTAGTAATAATAATAATGATGATGATGATGGTAATACTAATAAGAGAAATGAAGTCCATATTCTCACAGATCTAATTCTGATTCTACCTTGCATAATGATTGATCAAACTACAACACTTGACTCCAGCCTGCAAGGCAACACAATTTTGTTAAGAACAAAGGACTTGCCTTAAATTGATATAGTTAAAGAACTTATCTATTGATTTTCTAAAAACAAAGGAATAGTTTGTCTAGGTAGTTGTTTACATCTTTAGAAGACCAAAATTTATTAGTGTTACATTCAATTAAAAGTTTTTGCTTAATTTTACTCTTCAGAAATTTAAAATCTCTTGAGTCCAATCTTAGCCATGATATCCTTTTGCATAAATAATCTTTAACATGTCCTCCAATGAACATATATATGGCCTTTCACACCTTGCTGGTTGGTATGACCATGTGGTGTTTCTTTAACAGTGTTCCACAGGAGGAACGTTAGCATAATACTAATGGTCATCAGGGCTGCTGATGAGCATATCATTGATGAGATTTAGCAAGAGCTCTAAGTGAGGTGGAGAATTAAGTCAGGAAAGAAAGGTACTGATGGGGCTCTAAAAGAAAGCCTTCCAATGGTGTATAAAAACAATACAAATAGTAATTACTGAACATTTACTTTGGGCAGGCACTGCACATAAGACCTTATCCTCATTATCTTGTTCCAGACTTAGAACAACCTGAGGAGGCACATGCTATTCTTATCTCCATTTTACAGATGAGGACACCAAAGTTCAAAGAGTAATTTTCTCAGAATCACTTAAGTGACAGTGGCAGTTGTAAGCAAAAATGTCTGTGATTTCAATACTTGAGGTTATTAGTTCTTAATATAATTTTCAAAATATTCTGAGATATGTGCCCTTTTCTGGCTAAATAACCTGAAATGCACATGCAAGTAAGTATCTGACGCAGGTAAAGAACTAATGTATCTATGTGTCTTGACATGTATGCTCGAAAATTCTCTAAGCTTGCTCCTTCACTGCTATAATCAGCTACATTTTGACTTTTCTGGTTTCTGACTTTTGAGTCCTCCTATTTTGACTTTGTTGCCTTATATTTTTCAGGCAGGTGTCTCATTTTCAAGCTTATCATATTGATTTCTTCCTTTAGGATAAAAATTGGATGTAATCCAATTTCATGGACCCAAACAACAAGTAATAGATAGCTTTACAGTTGCCAAATAATAACAAGGAGAATATTAGATATATTTGAAAAAATTCTAAATCATAAGCTATGCATCTGATATGAAAAGTGCATTAATGAGTATTTATATTGGATCCAACAATCCCATTTCTGGGTACACATCCAAAGGAAATGAAATCAGGATCTCAAAGAGATATGCAGTACCATGTTCACTGCAGCGTAGCCAACATAGGGAATCAACCTAAGTGCCTGTCAATAGATGAATGGATAAAGAAAATACGATATTTAATGGAATATTATATATATTATGATGGAAGAGAATTCAATCATAAAAAAAGGAAGGAAATCCTGTCATTTGAGACAACAACAAATCTAGAGGATGTTATGTTAAGTGAAATAAGCCAGTCACAGAAAGGGAAAAAAAACCCTGCATGATCTCTTTATCTAATACTTGGTCTCTTTTAGCAAAATAAAAGCCCCGCAAATAGCACTCAGTTTATCAAATAGCCTGTTAGTCTCCTAACAGTCTCCTTTCTCTCTCTCATGGTGTGCCTGGCTATAGCGGAAGGGTGTGGCTTATGGAAGGAACCTCGTGAACATGGAAGAGTCAAGAGTCCTCAGATGTCTTATGCATCTTCTAGTTTCCAGAACTACATCTGATTTCATTTTGGTCTTTTCTGCTGCCATTCATGATCAAAGTGGAATGTTTGTCTTTTGCTTCCATCACTTAATGGAAACTGTCAAAATCATTGGTGGCACCCACATTGCTAAATCCAACAATTATTGTCTCTGTCATTATTTATGTGACCCTTCAGCAGGAATCTGTCATAGTTGATTTTTTTCCTTCTTTTTGATGTTTTTCGTTGATGTGGCTTCCAGAACCCACATTCTCCTGGCTTGTCCCCTATCCTCTGAAGTCTCCTTCATCAGTTGGCTTCAGGGGTTTCTCATTTCATCCCTGACCTCTTAATGCTGGAGGGTCCAGATTGCTCTTCTGAAATCCAATCCCATATTTTGGATAGCTTACCTGACTTCATTTAAAAGTCTGAGAGAAAATTCACTTACCCCCACTCTGCCCCTCATACAATTTCCCTTTCTTAGTCAGTGGCAACCTTATTCCAGTTGTTCAGACCAAAAATCTTGGAGTCCTGAGGTTCTGCCAGTCCATGACCTTGCCTTTTGTCCATCAGGAGAGAGACATAGATCAGAATATTTTGCGCCTAAGGTCCTGTCTTTGTGATTCCCAACCCTTTCTCTTCTTTTACCTCACAATGTCAGTATACTATAGCACATAATCACATTAAAGTGTGCATGATTGTTTTGAAAGCTGGAGTTCTGAGTAATATTGGGGTAAAATTATATATAGTTTACAGTTTACATTTGCAGTTTATAGTCTGAGGTGACCTGTTTCATCAGAATCAATTATATTCATCAATTGTCCCTTATAGACTTGGCTGATAATTTTAACTGGCCACCTTTCCTTGGCCTTCTTTTGGCCCTGCATTGGGCCTCAAATTCAGCAATGTTTAAAACATCATCTTTCCAGTAAGGGACACTGACAGCTATGTTTGTTCTTCTTCTGGAACTAGTACTTAAATTATTCTTGGAATTACTCCTCTGTCTCCTCCTTGAGTGTTGCTATTTTCTTACATGAGTCTGTCCCACTGGCCTCATTTGGTTGGTTCAGGGATGTCCACCTCGTCTAAACGAAGCCAATCATAGTCTTTCAAAACCCTAGTTACAATGAACTGATCTATTATTATATGACACTAGGTGGATCAATCAGAATCCTTTCTTAGAATTTTTGAACTTGGATGCACAGAGAGTAAGACTGCCATTTACTCTGCGCATCTAAGTTCAAAAATAGACATAAAATCCTTGTTTAAAAATAGAGAGAACCACATTCAAAAATAGAGATAGAACTTATGAAAAGTAAAAGTAGGGAGCTGTTGTGGCCACATTTCCAACTCTGTAAAAGAAAGTAGTCTGTAGTGAGAATGAAAGAGAGGCACGGATGAAAGGGGGAGGACTAGTGATATTTCAGTCCCTGGATCTAGTTTCCCTGAGGCCCAGTTGTATCCCTGGCCTTTCAGAGGTATTAATGGAGAATAGTATACTTTCTATTACAGAGACACATTGCCAACTAGCTTAGGGGAGAAAAAAGCAATTTATTTTCTTATATAGTCGGGAAGGAGCTTAAAGCAGCTAATATAATCAGTGAAATAACTGCATTAACCAGGCCTCTATTTATGTCTGGAACTCACACTTCAGAACTGCCAGATCTCTTTTTATCCATCTCTCATCTCTGCAAGCTTTTGACTTGGTCTCAACTGAACTCCATGCAATTAGGCTTTTTCTAGGTTGCTGAGGAAGACAGTTGTAAGCTGCTGCAGTCTTTCATTCTTCCTAAACCATGACCCCAAAGACAAAAGTTCTTGGGGAAAAACCTCTGTTAGTTTTAATGAAAAGTCTCCTGAGGGTCCTGATTTACTGGCTCACCTCAGGTCTTAGGATCGCCTCTGAGCTCATCCCTCTAACCAAAAGCAAGGCATGCTATGATTGGCCAGACCCAGCTTGTATGCTATTTCTATGTGTGTGGGTAGGCCAGACATAACTGTACTCAAAACATAACAAGTCTTATTAAGAGATATCAAAATCTATTCTGGGAAGACAACACCATAGCTATCACAGTTCACCACACTCTTGTTGGTTTAATCCTTTCTTAGATTCCATGTGGCAAGAAAAGCCATTTTTTCCCCTAAGTCAATTGAGTTATTTTCTCTCATTTGCAATCAAGAGTCTTGATGAATGTACACTTTTTCATCTCTCTCTTTCTTAGGTGCTTATCTCCCAGAATGGTAGTGTTTGCTGAATCACCCATTTTGGACATGTTGGAATCCTCTTCCGTTTCTGCCTACTCCTCCCTCTCCATACCCAATCAAATGTCCTATGTGAGTTCTAACTGAAGTATTTCTAAAACCAACTTCACTGTTTCATCCCTATTGTTATTGCTGTTCTTCATGCCTTTATCATCATCTGCTTGATTTGCTCCCTTAATTAGTTTTTCTTATTTCCAGTTTTGTTTCTTTGCATTCTACCCTCCACTCTATTGTGCAGGTAAAATAGTGGAGTCACTTCCCTAAATAAAATTTTCTCTTGGCACTCAGTGCCAAGAAGCTAAAAACTTCTTGGTGATGTGTACAGGAGCTTTTGTGTACTTTTGCTAAGGTTGCCTCATGTGTCCCTTGGTGTCAAGGTCTCAGCATCTCATCTTACCTCTGTGTCTCATTTACTTGGCTTTGTTTTATCTTTGTCCCATTTCTTGCAGGTGCTGCTGCAAAGCTTGTCCTAAATGCCAATATCAAATCAGGTGTCTTTTAGTTGCTCTTGGGATGCCTTCATAACTTGACTCTTTCTGCTTTTAGTATTTACCAGGTTCTCAAACATAGTATTACATATAAATCACTTACAGAGCTTGATCCTTACTCAACCCAGACACATTGCATCAGAAATATTTTTTATTTATTTTTACTTCTTTTTAAATTTAAAATATTAAAAATTTTTTTAACATTTATTTACTTTTGAGAGAGTGAGACACACACAGAATGAAAGTGGGGGAGGGTCAGAGAGAGAGAGGGAGACACAGAATCAGAAGCAGGCTCCAGGCTCTGAGGTATTAGCAGAGAACCTGACGCCGGGCTCGAACCCATGAACCATGAGATCATGACCTGAGCTGAAGTCAGCTGCTTAACCAACTGAGCCACCCAGAAGCCCCAATTTAAAACATTTTAATGTTTATTTTTGATGAGGGAAAGAGACAGAGTGCAAGCGAGGTTGAGGCAGAGAACGAAGGACACACAGAATTCGAAGCAAGCTCTAGGTTGCATCAGAAATATTTTTTAAAAGGAGATTCAGAAGCAGATGGTTTGTAGAAGCATTCATTTGGCTAACACTGTGCTTGAGTATCTCTTGTTACTGCCTGCTTTCAAAGTTCTCTGATTCCTCTACCTATTCCTGAGACTTCTGATTGGCTGAACTGTCTTTGAAGTCTCTTCAGGTTTACATGTTAGTTATCTCTGGTCTAGAACTTTGTGCTATCAACTGGGAATCAGCTATTTCAACCATTGACCTCTACTATAGTTATATAGCCCCTTCATTATTCCACATTCTTGGATTTATTCTTTCTATTTTTGCTTTATTATCTAAACTTCAATTTCTAGTTCAAGTATAAATTATTTTTCCCAACTAGATCGGCTGTATCTCCAATCATAAATTATCCCTCTCATTTGAGAGCCCTGAATTATGGCTGCTAGATAGTTTCTAGTGTTTTAAGATTATTGCCAAGGCTCCAATTAGTGGTATGCTATAGCTAAGGGCAAATTGTGTGCCTCTCTTCCAAATTCCACATTCAATAAAATCATGTTGTTTGAAATTGGCTATGGTGAGAATATTTACATCACAGATACTCAGAAAATGCTACTCCCCACCCCCCCCTCACCCAAAGGACTGGTAAATGTTTCCAGCCAACCCTATTTCTAGTAGAAGACCAAGGTGTGGGAGTCCTGGTAACAACATAGAGCACCCAGTGTAATCTTAATATATAAAAAATGTATACCATGGATTAATAGCAGCTGAAAGCAAAGGTGGACTGAGCCTGGATGGTTGCTGGTCTCTAGACCTTAAAAAGTAGAAAAGTAGGATTCTAAACCTGTTCCATATCTGTTCCACTCCTACACTGATCCATCTCAGTTAATGGCAACAACAGTCACAAGGACTTTATACAAGTCATTTAAGCAACCTATGTATCAAGTTCCTCATCTATAAAATGGGAATACTAATAACATGTCTCATAGGGTTATGAGGATTAAATGAGTTGTGATTGGCAAAAGGCATAGGATAATGCCTGGCACAATCATGATTTCCTGCAATAGTATATAAACATTTAAATAATTGTTCAGATAGAAACCCATAGAATTAGCCTCGCTTCTAACATTTTTAGCATACCCTATGTCCGCTCTGTCAAGAAATCCTTTTACCTTAAGTATATCTGGATCTGCCCTCATCTTATCACCTCTACTGTGACCACCTTGGGTCAAGCCTCCATCATCTCAAGCTAAATTGTTTTGATGATGGCCAGAAGATGGTTTTCTGGTTTTCACTCCTGTGGCCCCTCCCCCCCCCACAGTCTGTTTCTAGAATAACAACCAGAGCAATTCTTTTCCATCACTTTTAGAAAATGTCAACTCATTAGCTGAAAAAAACTTCCAATGGCTCCCCATTTCCTTAGGAGTAAAAGCTGAAGTCTTCACAATGACCTACAAGGACTTGGCCCCACTCTAAGCTGTCCTCTGACATTTTTTTCTATGACATTCCCTCACTCAATCCAGTCTAGCCCTTCTAGCCATTCTATAATGGACTAAGAGTGGAAAATATAGTAGGATTATGAAAATAAGAATGGATGAGAAAGCAAAATCGAACATAGTGAATGAAGTGGGGGCATGTGTACAGGGTTGGGTTCAAGGACTATAGACAAAAACACAAGAGTCAGGAGAAGGTCAGGAATTTTTCCAAAGCAAATCAAGTAAGAACAAGATCTATACCCAGCCACTTGGAAATGAGCCTAGTATAAAGGAGCCAAAAAACAGCCCCAACTAACACCTTGCAGAGAACCTGGCAAGCCTGAATGCTCCAGAGTCCTGGGGAGAAATGGGCCAAGTATGGGCCAACTTTGTTATGGAGGTAGGTATTCAGTGTGAGAATGCCTATGCATGTCTTGACAAAAAGTATTTCCAAACCTGGTGGTATGCAGAATACACTCCACTAATAATATTGACCTGCTTTTCTCCTAGAAAAATAAGGAGAACTGAATGTTCCTAGGGAGCAGCTGGGACGGGGCTAGGATGAGGGCAAGGGTTAACACAGCAACGAGCAAAACTGGCAAACAGGAAATTTGGAGAATTAGTCTTGATCTAGCTCATGGATAACCTTCTTTTTCTTTTTCAGAGACAGAAAAGGCAGAGCCCAAGAGTAGATAATACTGAGTGTCATCTTTAAAATATCACCTTGATAGGACCAGGATTGTAAACCAAACAAGCAGATAGTTAAAAACAAAACAAATCCAAAAAACAAGCCTTGAGCTTCTTCAACTGAAATATTGCACTAGAAAAAGAACCTGTAACAGAATCTATTGGAATCCTACAACAAAATCAGTCTGGCCTCATCTCCTGGCTCTTCTCTTTTCCTGGTTCTGGTTTCAGTCTATTGATACTGTTCCAATCTGCACATGTACTTTTTTGCTGTGTTTCTCATCCATGTGCCCACTGTTATCTCTTTGTTTCTAAGATTCAACACCCTTTATGATTAGTTGGTTGTACCTTCTCTACTCACTACTCACTTTGCTTAGGTATCTATGCTTTAGGTACCTGTTGATACACTTGGACCTAGTATTTTAATATTTCTCTTGCTTTCCCTGCTCTCACCTGCAATTACCTCATCCTGGTTTTTTCTATTCCAGGTCCTTGGGTTAACTCAAGTTACCCTCAGATGTATGCCTATAGAGATAGACTATATAAATGTCTCACTGCAGGATAGAAAATTCCATCATAACACATCTGGCCACAAAATAAAAGATTCTGGAGTGCCAACAAGTCAAAGCTTGGTTTTACACTATGAAATTTTTCATCTGAGAGTTTAGGACATAGAGAGGAACCATCTCTACTTGTATGCAGTCTCTGCTGTTGGTTCCCTACATAGGCTCCCACGTAGCTAGTGTATCCTCCCAGCTGCTGAGAGCACTGACGCTAAGGCTTAGGATCTATACATCTTTGAAAGAATTGCCCTTGGCTGATGGAAACTGGCTCAGCTGAGATACTTGGGAAATTACTCCTCTCTTCCCTGATTATTCAACCTGGATTCAATTTCAAACCTCATTTTTTGTGTAGGATGGAGTTGAGATGGGGGTGTGGAGAGCCCGTGTAATCACTACGCATGATTCTCTGAGAAAGTTTATGTGTCTGTGACTTTGTGATGAATGAGTGGTGCCAATTCAAATGATCCTTCCTCCCATCTTAAATAAAATGTACCTTAAGACTTAGAATTTTTAGTCAAATCAAGCATGAAAACCTTTCTCCAACTCCGATTAGGGTATTATTTCCAGATGAGGTCGCTGATACATCCTTTGGACAAGCTGTCAAACCCATACTTCATCGAGTATGCCTTAACCCAGTAATGACTTGCATCTTTTGTGGTGATATAAAATACAGGTAGGAGGTAGTATGTTAGTCCCCCACATCAAATTGCATTGATGTGAGGCTCTCGAGAGAGATATTGGATTCTGTTTCCATGGCAACTGCTTCACTGCTCAAGGGGAAAACAGGACAGCAATTGAAGTCTGTGTTAATAGCAGCTCTAAAAATAATCGGTAATGTGTTGAAACAAAGTGAAACACCCAGGAAGCAATAGGTAAAAATTATAACCACGAAGTGTGGGACTGAACAATAAGGTGTTGTGCAAATATTATTACAGCCACAATATGCTTTAAGAATTACAGGATGGTTGATGACAAATAGATTTCTGAGAAGAATCAGTTATTTTACTTGTTCATTCAGGTGACTATTGAATACTGATTGTATGCCAGCTATGAGGTAGGGTCTGAAGATACAGAGCTATGTCTCTATCTTCTGGACTGTCGTGGTTTTATAAAGACAATAGAAAAAAAAAAACGTCCACCATAGTTATAATGGATGTTTCATTTGTCTACCTAACACCATTCTGTTTCCCCCTGTGTAGCAGCCAGGAGATTAAGGATTAGTGTTGGATGGATATCACGTTCAGCTCCAAGGGCAATTCAAAGTCATTTACAACAGTATTGTTTCAGCAATAAGCATGTAACCATGGTGTAAACCTCTATGACACTCTTATCTTATCTATTGCGTTCTGCACAAAGCTCCGAAATCTTGTTTGATGGTTGTGAGATGCTCATAATCTTTTTTACCTAGATGCAAAAGAGAGAGCATGCAGAGTCCGCTGTTTCTTCAAGTCTGCTGTTTCTTGTGATCAGGAGGAAAGTCAGCCAAGGATACAGCCAAAAGGACCACAAAGAAACTTAGCCCAGACAGGGCTGAACTGAGCTCAAGCCTAGTCCTGGATATTTGAGTGAAACTAGACAATAAAATCCTTTTTGTGTGGAAGCTTGAGTAAGGTCTCTGGGTTTTCTGTTGCCAGAAACAGAAAAGAGTATCCAACTAATGTCAAATGACAATACCATGGGATGAGTGGGATAATGGAAATAAGCAGAAGAATTATTGGATGTACAGAGAATGAATAAATCAAGGGAGAAAAAGTAGGTAAAAACTAACTTAATCTTGGAGAAAGGAATGCAGGAAAATAAAATTTCCTGTATTGTGAGGTAGAGAATCCAACTTTTCTGTCAGTATAGTGTCTGATTGTCCAATTCTCCAGGATTGCTGGCTACTGGCAAAATGGGTCTCTCTTAACCCAGGCATCTATGCAAACATAGATGTAGCATGAACCTAAAGAGGCCTAAGCTCCAGGCCCCTTCACTTACACTGCCCCTTTTGGCTGGGGTCAAAGTAACAAGCATTGCTGCATGTTGGCAATCTGGCTACCCTGACTTAAAGGTCACTCTCTAAAAGCTGGTGGTGTTTCTGGGTTGTGGGCAGGGTTAAGGTGGGTTGATGACACTGTTGAGCTATTTCTACCTTTTTCTGGCTTTTCCTTAAGCCCTGGTAAACCCCATCAAGTACCTGGACCTTGTACTTGACCCCAATGAACAACTTCCTCCTCGCAACTCTTCCTTGAACACTAAGAACTAGGCTTCTTGGCTATCTAGCACAGCACATCCCCAGAGTGGAAGAGTGAAGAAAACAGGTGAAATCCAGCTGAGTTAGACCAGCTGCCGAGGACAGAAGCTGTGTTGTGTGCCGCACTTATATGCATGTGCCAGTATGTGTAAATTATTTCACAATGTATGCATATATCAAACCATCACATTGTATACTTTAAATACATACAATTTTATTTGTCAATTATACCCCAATGTATCTGGAAAAAATAGTACTAAAGAAGCAGAAATTGATTAAGTCACAAGATAATAATTGCTAAAGGTTAAGGTAAAAGGATAGGAGTTTTATGGTCTCAGATGCAGTGCACAAGAGCTATTAAAAAAAAAACACCACTACCACCAAGTTGGACGTGAAAAGTACTCTGCAATAGAAAGTTCAATAATCTGAATTTCTGTCCATGCTCCACCACTAACATTAAGCAACCTGAGCAAGTGATTGACCTAGAATTACTTTTCTATACCGTCAATCTGTTTGGTAATCTGAAAGTCAGAAAGAAAGACTTTAAAAAAGTTTAATTGAGAAAATAAAATTTTAAAATGACAGAATGATCTATATCTTTCAATAAGGCTGCTGATGTGTAAAGTTAAATGAGAGAGAAAGCCTCTCTCTATCACCTAATTTGAATTCAAGAATTCTGATTCTGGCTGTGCCTTATCTATGCCTTTCCTTAGGGTCATTTGCTTGTGCTGGTCTCCATGTGCTTCCTCTAAAACAACAGCTTATCTCTTAGGCCTCTTCCAGTTCCAAGATTCCGCTGTAAAATACAGCTACACTTCAATTATCCAAACTTGATATTGTCATTTTTATCTTTTCTTTTTTTTAATAGTTTATTATCAAATTGATTTCCATATATCACCCAGTGCTCTTCCCCACAAGTGCCCTCCTCCATCACCACCACTTCTTTTCCCCTCTCCCCCTTCCCCTTCAACCCTCAGTTCATTTTCAGTATTCAATAGTCTCTCAAGTTTTGCATCCCTCTCTCTCCCCAACTCTGTTTCCCTCTTCCCCTCCCCCTGGTCCTCCATTAGGTTTCTCCTGTTTTCCTGTTAGACTTATGAGTGCAAACATATGGTGTCTTTCCTTCTCTGCCTGACTTATTTCGCTTAGCATGATACCCTCAAGGTCCATCCACTTTCCTACAAATGGCCATATGTCATTCTTTCTCATTGCCATGTAGTACTCCATTGTGTATATATACCACATCTTGATCCACTCATCAGGTGATGGACATTTAGGCTCTTTCCATGTTTTGGCTATTGTTGACAGTGCTGCTATGAACATTGGGGTACATGTGCTCCTATGCATCAGCACTTCTGTA